>NW_008824410.1:458259-494222 GCF_000699105.1 Pygoscelis adeliae | reverse complement strand
CCGCCTGCGGAGCCCCCCGCCGCCTCAGCGGAGCGCCGGCAGGAGCGAGTCCTTCCCCGCTAACCTTAAACGCGGTGTAAACGCTCCCGTGCAATAGCGTAAGCGTGCACAGAGCACAAAGAGCTCCTGTCCTCGGGTTGGTAGATCATAACCAGAGATGGGAGAGCATTTACTAGCACCCTTTAAGTGACCGGTGTCGCCTCCGTATATCCCGGCCCGAGGGAAAGCCATCGGTACCAAAAATAATTTTTGTAACGGTAGGGAACCAGGAGGTCGTTTAGATTTACAAATTAATCAAGACTTACTCTAGAAAGTAACTGTAAGAACATGTGTTAAAACGCAACAGAAAGAATTTCATCGATTTCCATGAGACGTGGATCGTATCCAGGAAGAATGAGTCAACTTCATTCCTTGAGTAAAACTCACTGAACTGAAGAGAATTACACGAGGCATGAATTTGGATCATCTCATCCACATCCCCCCCATTTCACGTATTGCTGTCTAGCTAATTCTCTCTTCAGTCTCGTTATGGCTTAGAGCTAGATGGGAGTTCTTAAAAAGATGCTCCTCATCACTGGAAAATAGTGGTTTGACAAATATTTTTTTCCCCCAACATCACATCAGTCACAAGTAATTATTCAGCCAGAGTCACACACACAAGACAACATGATCCAGTGCAGGAAAGAACAGCTTAGTGGTTAGGGCACAGGGAGGAAGAAATAGGTGGTCTTCTACGTATCGCAGAAACGCCCGTGTTCCTGGCTGTTTGTCCTGCTGCTAATTCCTCTTTCTCCTTCACCGACATATTTAGTGTTAAACTTTGCAATGTTTTGGTTTAATTTCCATGGAGGAGATGAAGACTCTCGAAGCCACTGAAATGTTTCCTAAACAGCTCTATTCTTACACTGCGGAGGGATGCTATTCATCCCAGAGGAAAAAGTAGCATGTTTACCTAATTGATAGAGAAATCGTTCTCCAGTCACACATGCACAATCGCTGCGGCAACAGTGTTTTATTTTACAGGTGGAATAATAAACTGCTCATTACTTTAAGAGATTTGGGTTGAAATCTCAGGATGTGAGATTTCGTGGAGCAATGGAGAGCCGGATACTAATGCACTGCCAGAGTTTTGGTCTTTGCATTCAGAAACCCAAAGTTTCACACAGACCCACCCGTACTTCTGTTAAAGCCCAAGAGCGTGTCAAACATCTAGGAGCAAGACCATTAGGCTTGTCAGCCTTACTGTTAGGTTTTTAGCCCACAGATTGGCTACATGGGGCATGAACTTGTGGCCATCCCACAGGAGTTCAGCAGTTGCGTTGTTAGAACAACGAGGCATAGCTAGCGATACGCTAATCGACGAGTAGTTAAAAAACCAAGCTCCATTTTAAAAAAGTGGCTAGAAGATGAAATGCAAATATATACAAATAGCCAATGGTTTCTATGAATATAAACGTCTGTCTACCTTATGACTGCTATTTTCCAGCCAGCTTTCCAACCAGTGCAGTCTTTGCACTTCTGTATCTACAATTGTACCATTTATAAGCCAGGAGCCCACCTTGCTCATACGCTTGTTCCTACAGTGACTCATGTTCCATTTGGTTTATTCCTGTGAAGGCTTGTGTTAAAACAGAGGAAAGAGCAGAACCTTCGGGGAAGGAATACTACATTTTGGAAAGCACCAGACATACTCGCTATTCCCTGTCAAAAAATGAAAGCACCCATTTACATCCTGGGTAGGAGAAAGGCTTTTGCAATTGGTATAGCATTAAAAGGAAGAAAATTAATTTGATACCTGGGTCAAACAAAAGTCTTGCTGAATAATAGCGTTTACTCAATACCTGAAAAATAGTCTTCCTAGAGGAATACACTCGGGGAGGAAAAACTCTTAAGTTATCCAGCTAAGGCATGGCAGATTAACTTTATTTTCATTCTATTGATCTATTGAAGTCCCTCCAATCAAACTTCCCTGAAAAAAGCTCACCACCACTGCTCGCTGGCAGCATTTGCTGAATTCAAGAAGAAATTAAGTACCTATCACTTCACCTCCAAGTGGTAGCTCCCAAGTAACACACTGCAAGCAAGACTGTGTACCTAGTCTGACTGCTACAGGTTCCTAGGTTCCGCAGGCGAATTTCTTCCCTACCCTCACAATTGAAAAGCAGCATGTGACAGCTGCCAAGAGCTGAGACTGCCACAGCTCACCACTCCCCACACCAGCAGGGCAACCTGGGATGTGCACGGGATGCATATTCAAGCTCAACTTTGTAGACACCGTCTGTGTGATTTCAGCTCTAGCACATATCATTTAACAGCTACAAAATGCCTGTTATTGGCAGAGTCAGGTAAAACTTCACCCAAATTATAATGACCTTCAGAAGTCAATCATCTCCAGCACCGTCTGTAAGCGTTAAGGTTAGTATTTAGTTACTCTATATTAAGCAGAAAAAACAAAGATAGGGAACTTTCCAGGTAATGGTTGTCGTGACAAGTTGCAACTCAGGGATCCAAAAGGGCACTCTTCTCAGGACTGGTTCCAACTCTACCTCATCATTTCCAGATGACAAAAGGCAAAACACAAAGTGTGACACTTCCCATTAAAGATAAGCAAGGTACCTTCCAGCCAGAGCACACATCTCTAAACAACTGCCCAGTAAGGCACCATCTGTCACGATTCCTGTCCTTCTCAGTTTTATCATGTCACCCGCTGTATCAGGCATTTCACTGGAAGCAAACCCAAAACTCTGCTGCCAGAAAGGCAAAGGTGCTCCCAAAGCCTGGTGTGGGTAGGACGTTCCACAGGGCGAGTACTGCAAAACCACACTAAAGACCTGAACGTGGCATTTAAAGGTTCCCAAGGCAGAAAAGATCCTGGCCATTCTCATTTTCCCATGGTATTAATTAGATCTACTAAGGGAGTCCCATTTCCTACTTTTCCCTAGCAGGTTGGCAGATTAAGCCTTTGAAGACAGAGCTCTCTCACAAGATTGTCACCACTAAAAGAAGAAAAAAAATCATGTCACAAAAAGTTCCCAAAAAAGGATAAAGTTTTTTTTTATACAAAAGCAGCATAGCAAGCTGCAAACTTGAAGAGGACATCTCATTTTTCTCTTAGAAATTCTCTTAGAATCTTGTTTCATTCATTTACCATACTGAAGTTGCCCACTCCACTGCTGGAAGAGTAGCTTCCAGACTCGCTGATGAAAGAATATAGGAGCAAAATGGTATTATGGTAGGATACTTATATCCTCTATGCAATAATAAAGCTATGCAGAACACTCCAAAAGAGCTCCCAGTTTTCAGAACAAATCATCTTTGAAGTTGCTATGTAAACAACAGCAAAGAGCCAACAGAGCAGGCAAGCACATCGCACCAAAGCAAATTCAGCAGCAATGCAAATATTCTGGCTCTAAGTCCCGCCGTCAGACTACACTGTCTGATGTTACACAGGATACTCTCAAAAATCGGAGTCCCTGCAGAGAACAAATATTCAACACTGCTGAACACTGCCGAACACTGCCGTCAGCTCGGGAAAAACTTGTGTATTTCTCAGCAGTTAGCTACAATCTCACAACGGTGCCAACAGCACCGTTTCCTGATATATACCTGAAGACCTTCTCACATTTTCACTCCAGGTTCTTTTAGTACCGTGAAACAGATACCTCATGAGTTGCTTGGCTACCACTCGGCTGCAGTTTTCTTCCTTCGGTATAAGTGAGATGGGGAAATAGTTTCATTTCTCCAAAGTATAAAGTTAAATAGAGTGAACTGAGCAGTTCCTTTAAAAATAATGGTGTGAGATCACCCGTACAGTGATTTTTAAATGGCTCAAATAAGAGCAGTGCTTGCATTTAGCAAGCACATCCTGAGAACAGGAGGCCGCCTCAGTTTCAGCCACTTGGGTGCATTACGAGGGGGACAGCGCTCATTCATAGGGGGAACATATTTTCTATAAAATTATTACTAACAGCTTTTTAACTCCACTCTTAAGCAACCCAGAATGTGAATCAATTAAAGATCATGAAAGGACTTGACATTTTCAGGGGAATTTGAGTCTTAATAAATTATTTTGTCACAAAGCTCAGCTGAATGAACCATCTAGGCAGTGAAACACTTTATTCCTAAGTATATTGACCATTAAGCCTGGGCTGGCAGGGCACAACAAGGGTGTAAAGAATGATGGTGAAATAGTAAAACCCAGTGAAGTCGCAACAGGAGAAAAAGTGACCAGTGTCCCCTGACTTCTTTTCAAACTAGTGAAGAATTGGTGCTCTTTGAGACTAACACTCAGCCTTGCAAAAGCTCCGGCAAAGCAGGTCAGCATTTCTGCATTGTAGTCACCTCAGCCTTTAATTTTTACAGCTGGACCTCTTTATCACAGCCTAACTTTCACTAGAAAAGGAAAATTTGTCACTTTAAACAAAGTCATTCAAAACTCTGCATCTTACTATAAATAAATCGGAGAAAACAAGACTTATGTTCTCAGTGCTGTCATTCACCTAGACACTGCTGGTTTTCCAAGCAAACCACAGTTTAGCCTTTTTCCCCCTATTAAACACACATGAACTAATACTAAAATTGTTTATTTTCTCATCACCCAGGTCATTGGAAAGTCATATTTCTGACCATTTCACCATTTAGCAATTTTCTCACTGTTCATACAGGCACATATTGCACAATGAAATTCCGGATGCTTCTGTATTAATAACACCCCCAAATTTATCACACATGGTCCAGATCTGGAAAATACTCAGGCAGCTTTAGGCATATAAACTGTCACAAACTCACGGAAGCAAGAGGTGATCTATTAAAGAACAACCAAAACCCAGAATACATCATCCAAGAACAGAATCACAGCTCGCAAAACTGCCTATTCAATGGGTAAACCCAATGTTTTTGTCACTCAAGTGGCTGCATTTTAGCAAAAAAAAAAAGATCACAATAAAAGAATTTTATTCTGGAAGGATGAGAAAAAATGTTAAACATGTTTTTATGGGAGAAACAGAGATACGGAGCTAGCTTGCAAACTGAAAATCTCTCATGCCCTGATCTATAAATAAAACTGGTTGGGCTTTTCTTTTGTACTAAATTTAAAGGAAAGTCTTTTCCATGGAGAGTTTTCTTGAAAACAAACTATGCCCCAGAAGGACTTTAATGATGGTGTTTCCAACAAGCAGCATGAATGAATTAAACAAGAAATGCAGTAAGAAAGCAGCTGCATTTTTCTTTAATAGAAGCAGATGAACGTGTAGTTCAAACATGGCTGCTTTCTCAGAGAGAAAAGGACGATTCCTGACAGTTCTCAGCCAGATTGCAACAAGAGTTTTCCTTCACCATGTGCTCCAGGACCTTGGCTCAGGTGCCATTTGCCCTCTAGCAGCACAAAACGCTTCAAAGTTATCTCCAGTGACCATCAAGCAGAAATTCCAAATTCTGTTGCATACACAGTACCAAATTATCATCTCTCTTCTGCATGTTATCCACAGGGGAAGGGGGAGGAAAGATACTTGGCTCCCCTTGACAGAGTCAGGTCAGGTCTATCATCACCACATAGCAACCGGAGCCTAACTGCTTGTCTTTATTCAACTTCTTCCCTTTGGAGATAAACCCCAAGGTCTTCCGTAATTACTCGGTCTGGAAATCACCAAGGTCTCTCTCTTCTCCTCACAAAAATCTCACAACATCCTACTAGGAGCCAGAAGTTTCAAAATAACCAATTCAGAGGGACACCAAAAAAGTCTCCAGCAATTCATCTGAACGTACACGAAATACTGTGGCTGGAGCAGGCTCAGGAGATTCGGTGGCACTACAGCAGAGCCTGCTGTACTTGCCCAGAACAGCAGTGTTCACTTGTTAGCCTAGCAACAGCCACTGATTATCTTCATTTGATGTTTCAGAATTGCTGAATATGCGCCCTGTTCCACCCCGTTCCACCCCAGAAACAACAGCATTTCAATCAGAGCAGAGGATAGAGGCCCTTGCGGTAATTCAGGTTTCCCACATCACTTTCTATCTTAGCTCTTAAGTTCCACTTGCTTCCACTTTTCCTTTAATTTGCTTTCAGCCTTGAAGCTTCCCATCCTTTAGGTTTTCTAGAAAGGAAACCAGCTTTCTCTTACTTACGAGGTCTGCATCTGCTGTTTTCTTCCTCCTCTGCAGCGAAGAGATTTTTCTTGGCACATAGGAATTGGGCATCCATGCCGGTAACATCAGAACCCATCAAATCTGTAAGAAACGTTGCACTATTAAGTTCAAGCAAACAGCTTATTTCCTTGTAGCAGAGTGGCTTCCCCCAAATCCCATTGCAGCCTAATCTCTGTGGTAGCAGGGTAGGGACTCTCAAACTCATGAGGCAGCAGAGTTTTCTTTCTACATAGTAAAAAAGCTACAAACACTGCAAAGGTTCCTGCAGGTTATCCAATCCTTTGCTGATGTGCATCATCCATGAGCAATTTTTTTCAGCATAGACTTTACTGATACATACACAACACAGATGCACAAAGCAAGAATATAAAACAGCTTGTATTTTGCTGTTGCAGCTCTGATTCCCCTTCCTATAGTTGTGAACTGGCCTTCAGTTCACTACCTCAAAATAGCTGAAGAACATACAGACCTCAGCGAAGCTGTGGAGCCTCCTGGCTCACACAGAGAGGACTCCTCACGCAGCAAGCCTTCCTCTGACAGAAAATTGACCCTTCTAGGAAGTAGCTCAGAGATGCTTATATAGAATTAATTGACTTGAGGAAGGTACTGTAGTTAAGGTGAGTGGAGCCAGCTGGATTCAATTCAGTTCATCGGGTCTTGGGCTGGGCCTTGCGAGGGTCTGTAGCATTGGGGCAGTCAGCTGGCGGTGGGGGGCACCGCACAGAGCAGCAAGTGCCGGTGCAATCCCACTGCTCCTCTCCGCTTTCTAGTGAGCTGCGCTCCGCGGGCAGCAGCAACGGTGGCTGTTACACCTGAGATGGCACCTCTGCACATGTAGTGAATTTCTTCATGGATGTGTCAGTGGTTGAGAAGCATGAGATAAAATTGCTGCCGTGGATGTCTTCCCCAAGCATAGTGACTAACTGGATAGATTCCTATTGCGTGTTCTGAGACATGGAGATTGATTACATTACAAAGAGAGGTAAAACACGCGTGTGGAAACAACTCAGCTCACCAAGTCTAAAGACAGGCAATTAATGAATTTTAGGTGGGCTGTCGATAATTCCCAGTGATATGTAAAGCTCGTCATTGTGTCATTCAAGTAACAGCCCCCCCCTCCCCCCTCTTTCATATGCTTACGGTTACTTGGAAAAGGCAACTGTGGCAGCACTGGCAATATGGGACAGATCTTGTCTCACAGACGAGCTGACTGTTAGGCATCCCTGAGGGTCCACATTTAATACTCATTATATTTCCAATGCTTAGATTCTTTTATTTGTAGTAACTGTATGTTTCATAAGTATAAAGGCTGAACTTCCTCATACATACTGTGGAAATACGTAAAACGTAACTCAGTGTCATTCAACCTGCTGATATTTCTATTTCCAGAAGAGAGCAGGAACACTGAAAAAAAAACCCCAAGTCTTTCCCAGCAAATTCTGATGTATAGGATGTGACATAATGGTGCAAAAACTTTTGGCAAAACCAGGGATTTTTAAATTGCTCTGCTCTATTTTGCTGTGGTGGGAGTTTTAATGCAGCGCACTTTGCCCAGAACTGACACAAAAGAACAGACAATCACCTCGAGCGTGTTACAGGGAAGAACAAAACAATTTTCCGGACAAAAATGTATTGCGTTCAGTACGCTGTTTATAGGTTACAGTGAACAGAAGCGTTTGATGTAATGGATGCTTTCTGGCTACTAGGGAACCTTTCAAGGGCCCCCCCACAGGAGGGAGGTGGCAGTGATGAGGTGGCAGGTACATGCTACAGAGAGGTGAAAGGGGACAGAACTTTATTTCCCTTTTTACAAAACAGTTTGCCGGGCTCCGTGTATTTCACTGGGCCCTGCCAGAGTGGAGCAGATAACAGCATACTGTTGTTATACAGACATGCATATACATACAACACAAGCGCGGCAGCCTGCCCGTTTGTGGCTCCGGGAGGTGAACAGGTTCGGGTCCCAGCACTCCCCTGCACAGATGGTGTTTCTGAAGGGATTGCTCCTTGGACAGTGACCAGCTGGCCACGCGGAGGCTGTGGACTAGGAAGGGGCCAGTGTGAAGACGATGCCCTCTTGCAGCCCCCCTTAAATAAAGCAGTGTCTTTTGGGGGGCTGCTCCACCTGCTAGGCGCTCTTCAGGCTAGGGCAGAAGGTGTTTCTCCACCAGAACAAATGACTTTCTCAGATGGCCACGGTGCCAGCAACGTAACTTTATTTGCTTTATTCCCCATGCATTGGTGCAAAGAGGAGATGCTTGTGTGATGGTTTGCATTTAAAGCATCTCACCTGCGCACCTTCATCTCCACACAGTCCCCAGCAAACTGGCCTCTGCGGAACCGTTTCAAAAGCCACTTGCCATATGTCACAGTGCTTGGGCTTTACTAGCTTACTCGGAAGTGCAGTTTTTAATGCAGTGGCTGTGGATTATAATGGCAGAAGTGCACTGCAAAAGCCCTGTCTGTAGGTTTGAGCGGTGAGGACATCCTGTGCACACTGATGCTAACACTACCTCCTTGTACATTCTTTCTTTTTCTCTTCCCTCTCTCTTTTTCTAATGAAATCTTTCCATATTATTAATGGCTAGGGTGGGTCTATAGAGTGTGTTCCTTCCAGGATTTTCTTGTTTGCTGTAGTCTTCAAATTTTCCAGTTCATTTCCTATTTTCCTGCTCTAAAACCCCTGCCAAAAAAATCCCTGAAGCACACTTTGGTACTTGAACAGAAAAAAATGAACATTTGAGAAAAGACATTTGATCCAGACTCTTGTAAATCAGTAGCAATTTTCCCCTCAAATGTGAGTAATTTTCTTCAGTGGCTGACAGTTCCTCAAGGTGAGTTTTTATCTAATTAAATATGCAGATGCATTTCAGTCACTAAAGTGGGGAACACCGTATCATATAATTTATGTGAAATTAGTTGTCCGAGAGCATTCAGCCAAAATATAAAGACTGGACTTACGATAGGCTATTGAATCTGGTCCCTTTAGGAATTAACTGATTAGGAATGAAATTAATGAAATGGATTTAAGCCTAGATATTCTAAACGACGTCAGCTCTCATAGCCGAAGAAGAAACAGGTACCCAAGAAAAAGTTCCTCACTCATGGACTGGAATATTAGAAACAAAAGTGGCTATGTAATCCCCCATGGAAAGAATTATTTCGGTTTCATGTAATCCCTCACCAGAAAAAATTGGAAACATTACAAACTCCGCTGATATTAGAGCTCAAGTGCACGATGGTGCCAATTGGAACAGGTTAGGAGTTGGGGAATTCCTTAGGACATTCGAGGAGAAAAAAATTCTGAAGTAATTTCATGGATTATTGTTGTTTTTAATCCCTTCTGTGGCTTCCAAAAGAAAATCCTCACACATTTAGTTGCTTATGACATGGACACTTCCCTGTAAACATAAACTGAAAATAAAAGCAGTTGGACATCAGTCAAACTGGTGGAACTACTATTAAATGACTCAGGCAGCCCAATATGTGAGACTGGTTATTTCAGTGTGTAACACTGGTAATTTGGGGCTGAGCTAATTCTATTTATGGGAGCGATCCACTGTTCTTTGCTTGAGGATAAAATAGCAGGTGATTCTAAGGGACCTTTTGCTCTGAACACCCCCTGCCCTTCATTTGCCCTGCAGGGACAGGCTCATCCACAGGAACCCCCAGGGTGTCAAGAGAGCTCCGCGGAGGTTGAAAAGGCACATCTTGTGCTGCGGCAGCTCACAGCATCCCCCCCTTAGAGACTGTGCAAGATTCAAACCAAACCAGAGGAGAACAATATAGCACCTTGACTGGGATTTTTTCCTTTAAACACACCTGGGCACGTCCGTGTTTTTTCAGCCTTTGCACTCCATGCCTGTTAATTTCCTTCCGCCGGTGAACAACAGGACACAAGATGGCCCATGGATTTTCCATGGCTACGCTTGGTGAGATGCTGCCTTCAGTACGAATGCTCAGTTAAACATACTGGCTTAACATGGGGCAGCCTCACGGTTCCTGTTCTTCTGCAATTACAGCCTGATATTTTGAGGTAACCATCACTGACTTCAGCTTGCCTTAAAACATCGCGCTGTACACAGCGGTGGCTCAGGAGCTGAGACTCCTGCTCGCTCCATGGCTGTCCATGCAGGAGGGGCAAGGCAGGCAGCGCGAGCAATCCCTCGTCAGGCAGCCCGGACTGTCCTTCACTGAGAGCTCTCTCTGCTCGTCAGCTGCAAATCTGATTAACTGCATGTAATGAGGATGTTCGATATTTAGGCACTAGAACTTGTGGCTTTGAGAAGGTAAAGAGTCCAAGTCTTTATAATGTTTCATTTATTTAAATGTATTTTCTTTACGGGTCTCATTTTGCCTTCCCCCCATCTCTGATGGTGACACCACCCCTGAGTACTTGATCGGGCAAAGCGGCGTACCTGAAAGTTAGCACAGATTCCATCAGGTAAATCTGCCTGAAGCAGGGCACAGCACAGCCCTACAGCCTCACCTCCTCAAATAGGAACTACTTAATCTGTTTTTGCTTTTAAATATCTTAGGTAACATTTTTGTTTGCTCGTTTCTTCCAGCCTTCAGATACAACTTTCTAACAGCAAAAGTAATCTCTTTCTGAAAATGTATGGTCTGAATTAGTTTAAGGTTTTCCACAGTGTTTAAGTATCACAGAAATGGAACTGAAGCTCAGGAAGACAAAGGCCCAGATTCAATTTCATTGATACACATGAAGAAGACAACTGAATTAGGAACCTAGTCCCAAAAGATTTTCCCTTCAGTAAATGGAGAGTGGTAAAAGCCCAGCAGCTCGTAAGTAGGTGAAGTCTCTCTCGCCGTTGTTTATCTTCTTCACTGGAGTTTAAAGTTATTTTCTTTAGTTGTAAAAGGTTAGATGGGATGAATCCAGATCTTGGTGACTTGTCCTAGAAAGCCTGTGACAGATCTGGAAATAAAACCTCCAAGAGGGCAAGCTGGAGGTTATCCAGTTACTCTGGATATGCAGGGATCCATTCTTCCCCTCATAAAGGAATAACGATCTCACATCAGTAAAAGAAAAAACTGTTTCGAAGTAAATTCACTGAATACAGTGGGTTTAAAACAGTGTAGCTGAAATCAGCATCTGGACTATTGTCTTGGATACCTTAAAAGTCCATGATTTCTTCCTCTAGGGGCATGTGCTTCTAGGAAATATATATTACTTTGGCTGAAAGACAGTACTTCAGAGAATGTCATCAGACCACCAGCACCGTTTAATAGTTCTGCTGTGTTGTTCTGAGAAATACTGTTTTCTGTAGGAATTCGGGAATGACCCATAGAAACAACTTTGGCAGTGCGTGTATTTCCCTTTGGATTTGTCAGGGTAGCAAAGGATCTGAAGAGCTGAATCTTTCCAAATCTTCTCAGCTCATCTGCATTACAAGGACTAAGTGGCTCACTGGTGGTTCCTTGGTTAGTCTGAGGCTCTGACATTAGCAGGGTTACATTTGATCCAAGATGTCTTGAGAACCACAGGGAGAGTAATGTTTTCTAACACCATCAAATTCCCCTCTCTATTCTTGGTGAGGGAGATTCATTGCAAAAACAAGCAGTAAATTCTCAAAGGCTGCAAGAGCGCAGCGCTGAGGGCCAGACAAATTAAGACAGATGTTCTGAACTTTGGGATAGCGAGGATGTGGTTTCGTGCGGCCAGCCATGTGAAGGCTCTCAGAACATCCTCCCTTCTCAGACAGAATAATGAAGCAGATAGCGTAATGAGACACAATAAATCGAATCCGAGATGACTGTGGCGGGTGGGGTTGCAAACCTGCAGCCGTTCTTGGGGCCTGCGAACAGAGTCCACTGCTCGGCTGACTTTCCCAGCTAGATTCATGCTGCTCTGCACATTCCCATTGCACAGTCCTGAAAAATATAAAGGAGGAAAGCGTGGGCAAGTGTTTGAGAGATGGGAAAACAATGTGTCATGGAGTCTTGCAAAAGAGAGAGGTTTCTTATCGCATTACTCTCTGTCTCTGCACGGCCACAGAGAATAAAGAAGGAAAAATCCGAGGTGCTTTCTGGAGGGAAGCAGAGCTCTCCAGAATGCCCAGTGAGCAGTGACAAGCCAACTCAACAGTCGGCACCCTCAGGCAATCCTGTTGCTCCCCCCACTGAAGCCTGCTTTCCTGCCTGCTCAGGAAAGCTTGCAGAAGCTCTCTTAGCCAGCCTTACAAACATTCAGTCTTTATGCAGCCATCAAGCAACGGCCTCTTCTTCCCAGCTCTGCGCACTCCGGTCGCCCTTCGTGCAGGAGACTTCTCCCTCGCATCCCCTGCCCTCCGGAGCTGCCTGGTAAGCTCCTCCCTGCAGCCCATCCATCTTCTCCCCAGGCTGACCACTAAGAGACACCTTACAAGGTGCAGGACTGGGGGGGGCCGCAGTGTAGGACGACCTAAGAGATCGCCTTCCTGCGTAGCATAGCCATACCGGTCCTTCTACCGTTGTGCCCACGTGTCCCAGCAGTAGGATTCAGGCCTTTTTTAGATTGCATGATGCAGCTCTTACGTCCATGGTGAGTTAGTTTTATTTTCTTTATGTGAACTACATAGAAGCACAATTGAAGAAGAAAACTGTTTTTTGTCCAAAACCGTTGGAAAATTAACAGGCAAAGGCAAGTGAGAACGATACTCAAAGTCAGTGAAGATACTTATTTCTCCCAGTCCCATTTTAAGGAAGCCCAGTGCTGTGGCTCAAATTTGACACCCATTAGAGTATATCTGGAGCTTGCAGGGAGAAAGAACAGTTTCTACCACTTTTTTGCACCAAGAAGAAAAATCTCAAACATGACTGACAGCTGTCACATCACAGCACATTTCATTACTTCCATACTGTTAATCGTGGTCACAATTTTTCCCAAGTCAGATTTTTCTGGTTTTTTTTTTTTTTTCTTCTTCTGTTCTTCCCTTTCCTTGTATATAAATATCAGACTGTGGACACAGAACAAATCACCTTGGTGGGAACGGTCATTAAAGACATGGGTAATATACATGCTTATTGACCCACATGCTTTTCCATTTAAAATATTTGGCTGAGAATGTGGGAGGTAAAGAACTTATATTTTGAGGTCTTTACAAAACATAGCTTACATCCCCTGATTTATGCTCCTTGGGACTTGTTCTATGTAAAACATTTAACTAGCTATACTTCAGATAAAAGAAACATCTGAAGCATTGATTGTTTTGGAGTTTCTCGTTCTTTTCTCCCATATATCTTCATAAAATTTAAGTGCCAGGCACAATATTTTAAGTTCAGAACCTTTCCTCTTGTTCCTGAGTTCTCTTTTCTTTAGCAACACTTATAATAGCACTTTAATATTCTCCCCTAGTGCTGGGCTCTCAAGACCAACATAGGCCCTAGTTAGACGAAGCAGCACAGTGCTCCTATCGAAGCAGGGGATGGATGCTTTAGTTCCAGTGTTGCTACTAAGGACATGAGACAAATTGTGCAAAATGCAATCCATGCAAAGCAAACGCATGAAATGGCAGCTTCCACTGGCATCAGTGTCCGGAGGAGCACAGTGATATAACCCGGGGTGAGACCCTCGGCCCACTGGTGCTGCAGAATCACCCTTTGCAAAGCAGGGCAGCACAATGTGCTGAAGATCTAAAACCAGCCGAGTGGGTAGGGTGAAAACAACAGCAGCCCCTCCTTGCTTGGATCAGAGGTCTTGTGCTGCATCTCTTTAGCAGACCGACTGCCTGACGACACGTTCCTCAGCAGAAGCAAATAGATGTACTTGTGCATCTTGCCAGTGCAGTGTCTCAGTCTCCCTTGCCCTGTCCTTCTGCCTTCATCACCTTTCAGGACGCACATGCACATACTGGAGCAGTTTGGCCTTGCAGCTATGGCCCTAGATGGGGATGCAGAAAAAATCTAAATCAAATTCCTGGCTCCGCTACACACTTTGGTCAGGATCTGAGCCAGGCAGTTACTTCCACCTGCCTCTGTTTCCTTTTTGTAAAACAGTGACTAGATTATTTCTTTTCTTCTGCCCTGTGTGCAAAGCTCCGCAGGTGGTTCTGCAGGGTGTAGGGCAGTGCTGTACGGAGGCACCTCAGCTTGTTCAAAATGTGCTCCCTCCTCTGTGGAGAGCTGCTCAGCCACGTTAACATTTGGCTAATTTGCTCATTCAAGAAATAGGGGTGCTGTGGTGGTCCAAGCACCCTGCTAAAAGAGCTCTTCTGCTTGTTCAGAGCTGGCTTGTGTGTCTGCGCCCAGCACGGCATTTCGATGCACGGACATGCCATCAAGACCAGGGACAGCCTCGCCGTACATACTGTTGGGCCTATGTGTTGGATGCTTTGAACAGTCACAGCTTCTACCAGCTATTACTGTAGTCATAGATACACTGCCCTTAGAGAAATCAGAATCAATTTAGGCACCTAATACTGGGATGTCTGTGAGTGAATTGGTTTTGAATTAATCGAGTAAAACAAGGCAGTGAAAACCCATGTAACGTGTTGGTCTGGAAACTGCTGCAGCCCTGGGGATGGAACGACAATGCACATTTTACACCGTGAATTTTTTATTAAGGGCTCTATTTTATTTTTTATTATTGAATATGAATATTTTACACGTCCGAGTTCAGAACAATGCTTTTTTTGGCTGCCTCTGCACTTTTCATGGTTGTGTACCCTTGCATTGCATAACTGAGAGAGATCCATTTACACACAGGAGGGAAGGGGACTAATGAATCTCAGCAAAGCTAACTTTACTGTGTGTGAAAAAAAGCACTCTGAAGTTTTCCAAATTAAAAAAAAAAAGTACATATATAAAATACTTGCATGGAATGGCTTAATAAAAATCAGTGTGTGCGCGCGCGCATGTGAGTGTACGTGTGGGTGCACATGTTCGTGCGGGTATGTGTATAATGACTACAAAGCCTCTCTCAGCCGGAGCTACATCTTACTCCATGTAGCGACATCTCCACTGGGAAAAGCTCTACAATGTTCTTATCTCCTTCGCATCAAATCCCTCATATTCAGGAACTCACCTGGATGTTTCCAAAGTTGGAGAGATGGAGGTGGGCCTGCCAGTTGCTCAGCAAATGAACTGATGGAGCTGCCCATACTCAACTGCAGGACTGGTATTTATCTGCCTTTGGTAATGCCATTACCTTTTACGGCCACTTCTAAATGTCTGCAGAGCTTGTTTTCACACCCACCTCCGCGGGACGCCCCCGCAAAGTCTGCCTGCTGCAGACCCTTAGCCTTACCGCTCCTTCTGAGGCGCTCCTGGCTCCGCCGGGTCTCTGCTGGTCTTTGAGATGGCTGCTGCTCTGTATGGCCACATTGCCCAGCATCTTTGACAACTGCCATACTCCTACAAGCAGCTGTTGTTTTTGTCAGCGGTAGGCTGCACGCACTGGCCTGCTGGCATCGCTTCGTTCTGACCATGGGTGGCGAAGAAGCGCCTAATTTACCCGGACAATTCGGATCTGACCTTGCTCGCTAAGCCTGGCTACCGGCCCTCACGTGGTAAGACTGTGAGCGCGGCATTTTTGAACTTCTGTGAACTCAGGCCCCTCTGTAGTGTGCCCTAAGCATCGCCCTGTCTGGGGAAACGAAGGGGCTCATTTCCCCACCTTCCTCTGTGCCCCTTCTGAAGAGATGTACTTGGCACTCTCTCTCCAGCTGCTTTCAGAACAAGCTATCCATCACCATCCTCCTTGAGACCTGCGATCTACAAGGCAGGGGTGAGGGCACATTTTACAGCAGTGTGCTCACACAGCTTAGCACGGATGAGGGCAGGGGACGGGAGATTTGAATAATAAAGGTAATAATTATTTGTCTAGCATATATTTGAACCAGCCTTTTTATCGTGCATATGATAACAGGGAGGAGAGGGAGAAAGCAAGAGCTCTTGTACAGTTCTCGAGAGCTCGCAACCAAAAATGGGCAGGGTGACAAGAACCGCATTGTTTTGGGTAATCAGTGTGCATTGTCCCAGGCTGACATTACTGCATACCAATAAAACCTTTAAATTCACAGGGAACGGGGAAAGTGCAAAATGATGAATTGTTTGACATTTAAAAGAAAATAAAGAGCTGCTGCTGGATTGAAACTTAAATGAGACTTGGGGAGGGAGGGAAAAAATTACCAGGAGCAGGTTGAGATTTTTGTGTAATTCCAGTGCAAACTTCACAAATGATTTTGTGTTTCTGATCTTGTGGCCCCAAAATCCCAGATCTTTGCACTGATACATGCTCTTAAAGCACGAGCCAGCACTTACCCCAAATAGCTTGCAGGACAAGTAAGATATGGAACAAAAGGAGGGTGTTTGTAAGTGGGAACTGATGCCTGATGTGCCCAAGATTAAACTTTTCATTCCACAACGAATCGCTGGTAAGTCTAGGAATTAACTCAGGCCTCTTTATCCTTGCAACCAGTCCCATATTGACCAGACTAGTGTTGCTTTCCTGAGGTTAGAAAGATCCCAGGCATTTACAATTTAAATCCTCTACGTGTCCAGAGGACAGGTAGAGCATAGGTGGAAATACATCAGAGAAAGGATTCTTGCACTTCATTTTCTATGGCATGAGGGCCAAGGGAATAAGGTCCCAAATGATTAAGACCTCAGACCTCTTCAAAGCAAAAGTGAAATATAAATGAAGTAATGAATTTCCAGTGCCCTGTGCAGTGATGGAAGCAGAAGGTGACCAAGAGACTGAAGAGGCTGATACAAAGCCTAGAGTCATGGAACATGTGCCAACTTCTGCTATCTTGTTGTGTGTCCTTGAGCAAAGTCATGTCTAAGAGGTAAATGGAAACAGCCAGGCCAAACCAGTACTGTGGGTGTTGCATACCTGTAATAATGGTTTGTTGAATGATTTTCAGCTGGGAGGAGCTGAACCAGCTCCCTTGATGTAGAACGAGTTTGGTATCAATGAATCCATCCTGGATTACATGGGGCAATATCTTGTTCTGCAAGGGTGAGATCTCATTAAAAGCACACACAGAGCTCTGCTAGGTGTCACTCTCCAAATGTTCTGTGTCTGCATCTGGTTTGCAGAGTTATCGTGTTCTTTGCTTTTCTCTTCTCCTTCCTGACCACAACCTTGAGTTGCACTGTTCACGCAGGTTCCCTCTGCTTTCCAGCACGCTTTTTTTTTGCATTTTTATTTGCATTAGATTATTGGAGCAGGAGTCTAAACACTCAAGTTACTGCAAATCCCTCCTCATATGGAAGTCAGTGAGCTGTAAAATATTTAAACTGTCTACATTTGTACCTCGTTTGTTTACACATTTCCAGTGGGCTGCTAAAAGGTAACATACTGTAATAGAAGAAAGATCCAACATTGCTGATTCTGATTTCATAACAGCTCTAAAAGTGCCCCGAATACTTGCATTAACTTGATGGAGTAATATATAAATATCAACTTTCTGAAGCCTTAGGGCCCAAGTGGAGCAGGAAAGCTACGTGCTTTACTCCAGATTCTTTGCTTTATGCTTTCACTCTGATCATTGGGAAAAATGAGGTTAGGTGGGTCTTGCTGTAGTTACTGCTGGAGTCATCCACAAATCGTCCTCTACTCCCCTGCCCGCCTCCTCTGCAGCTGGGTCTTTCAGCCCTTTTTATTTTTCCACTTGCCCTGCTGAGGAAGTGCTCCAGGGCTTGGTGGACCACTGAACACGGAGTTAGATGTGCCTCTCTTCAGAGCACTTGTAAATGCCTTGTAGAAAAGGAAAAGAGTGTTGTGATTTTTAAAGGGCAGCGAGGGGAGGTGGCAGATGACTAATCAGTCCCAAGGCAGCAGAGGGCATCAATGAGTTTGAAGATTCATCTCCAGAGCTGAATGAAAATAGCCAGACGCTGTATTGAATAATTAACAAGACAGATTTCAGCTCTTTTCCTGTTTTCGTGTTAGTCTAGAACAAATTCAAGAAGTTCTCAGGTATATCTTGAGCATTTTTTTTTTAAATAATTTTTGAACAATATATAAATCATAGTGCTAATTAGTTTCACAAATTATGACAAGATTTCTATTGCCTGACTGGATGCAGTGCATGTATTTGCAGATGTGGATAAAGATGATCACTGTAAATGCATAATTTTCAAGTTGTTTATTTGAATGCAAATTTCATTGCTGAAAATTCACACCTTTGTTATGAATTTTATAGTTCATTTGGAAATCCAATCAGTTAGCCATGATATTTATGCTAGTTAAGCTTATTTGGTGGAATTATTTGTAAAAATTGAGCTTGGCAAGGCAGATTGGCTTAGTGATTCAAGCAAATATTTGCAGGATTATTTTGTCCCTTTCCCTAGCTCTCGGTGATGAGGTAGAGGAATGAGGCTTTCTCCTAACATATTCAGCTTTCCCAAAAGAGAATCAGTGTCGGCTAGGGACCAATGCCTCCACCTTCTCTTAGATGCCCGATATCAAAACATTCGTTCAGGAGTCCTCTAAGGATAAACCCAAACTAGATACCTTTCACCTTGTGCTTTCTGCTTCATTCACTAAATTTAATTAATATTGTATTAAGTTATCTAAATGTAGTCTCGCATAGTCCTTACGCTAGAATATTAGTGAAATCCCACAGGTGGACAAATGGAGGCAATGTTTTACGTGCTGTGACATAGCAAATCACATGGCAAGGCCGCTAACAGCGCAGACTTTCTAGCTTCGAGAGCTCTGCTGTAACAGCCAGACCAACTTATTTTCATTTCGTGAGCAAAAACAAATTTAGAAGTTCAGCCACCTCTGAGCTCCTCCAGGGCTGCTACAGGAGATCTCCAGTGCTATGGTGAAGGGTCAGCAATACCCCTGAGCCCTCTATTTCTCCGTCAGAGGTCTCTTTCCACTCTTTGGAAGTTTACGGTGAATGGCAAGGAGCCAGCCCCCACGGGCATGGGATGGAGGTGGCTTGTTCTCAAGTGTTTAAAAGTCTGACAAACTGTTTGCAGTTCTAGCAGGGATCAACACATTTCTAGAATTAAAACCAACATCTTGGATAGCAAAAATGCTCTGAACAAGGACTCTTTCTTCAACCCAATACACAAGGGACCTTTCTTTAGTAAGCCATAAAATCACTTACTAGAAATCAATTATTTTTCTACTGATTTATTAACTGCTCTCCAGCTGTTCAGATTGGCACTTAAAAAAAATTCCTGGATGGTCCTACTGAAGTATTCAAAAGCGTTTTCTCTGGAGTGCTGTTGGTCCAACCTCGTTATAGTCTTCCCTGGTAACCCACATATTCCTAAATGCTCTTAAGCCGGCAAGGATGGAAGCACCAAGCCACACGGAGTACATCCGATCTTGTGGCGAGATGCTCTTGATATGAATTGTGTTGGGAACTCCTGTCTGGAGCTCCTTCAGTAGCCTCTCCTTGAAACCTTGGAAAAGAGTTGACCTGCCCGATAACAGCATGTTCCTTAGGACGTCGCACTGGATATGCTCACGACACTTGGCGACGCTCCAGAGGACCATCCCTCCAACCTGGCCCTGGGATTTCTGCCTCTGCGGGCACAAAAAGCGCTTCAGGAGCTTGGAATAGCTGGTGTTCTGCCTTGAGAGCCGTTCCGTCAGGGAGAATGTACTCGCACATAAGTTTTTCAGGCTTTTCCTGCATATTTTGGCTAGGATCAAAGGCAACATAGCACAGCTTCTCCTTCACATCTCTGACAATTTCTCTCTCTGCTGTGCTTACAAAGGAGTGCCTGGTCTCCAAAAGGCGCCTAGCAAGGTATTTGGTTACACCTCTGCCTGCAAAATCCAGCCTGGTAATGCCGTGTAGCGGGGAACGGCCTTTGCAGACAGGGACCGTGACAGTGCCACTGTTGCCACTGTCCAGCACTGGTCCAGTTGTGCGGGCACAGGTGTACAGGGCTGTTAGTGCCTGCAGAGTCACAAAAAGGACAGGCACCTGGAAGCTTTCAAACATCGTCTCAGCCATTTTTTCCTCGATGGGACAAAGGATTGAGAGGGGGCTTGGTCAGCAGTGGTGGCCTGTCACTTGGTTTCATTTGAGTTCTTGTCCGTATAGGTATCTCCAAATCTTCTCCATGTCATCCCAGGATGTAACTACCCCATTTTCCATTGGGTAGGTAAAAGACAAAACGCCCCTTTCGGACTGGGCTTCTCCCCCGATGTAGCAATCCTTATGACTCACCCCAAACATGACAAGTTTGAATTTGGGGTACCCCACAACAGTAGAAATAACCGAACGGGGTGCCTGTTCCCCTGACAGACCAGCCTTACACTGTCCAGAGCCGATGTCAAAAATCACTGGGCGGGCCCCTGCCACTGCCACCGCGGAGTCAGACATCCTGCGCAGGATGGTGCTGTCCCTGGCAGTGGCTGCTGACACAGAGCATCGGAGCATGTTCTAGATGCCCCAGTCGCAAATAGGCACCGCTCGGCTGAGCTCACAATCCTCCGCAGCTACACCGGCAACGCTGCTTCCTCCAGGGAGCCGGCAGTGTGAGGCATTTTGATTCAGGGCTAGTACTTGGAAGTGAAACTAGGTGTTCTTACTTCCCAGATAAATTACAGCAGAGAATCGATGGATTTTTTCAGACCCTCAGGCACAGAGGAGGGTCGGTTACAGTAATTGCATTTGCATTGATTTATATTTGGATTCTGTTTGGGGTTTTGCTGGGTTTCTAAAGGAAACATTTTTAATGAGGTCAAAAATAACGTGAGAGCTAGTTTTAGAATAGAAAACCCAGATATCTCAAAGACCTTAGAGGAAAGAATCCCCCAGCAGAGGAGGTATCTACTCCCCATATGACTCCCAAGGCAGGCTGTGAGTCAGTTAAGGAGTTACTGCGTCCCTGTGATATGTGCACACCTGTAAACTCTGCGGAGGGGAAGGGAGATGATAAACAATGAGGTCCTCGTTACCGATGTTTTTAATGTTTTATTTTCATACAGGTTTTGTCAGCCAACAAGCGCACAAACAGCTGCAGCACCTTTTAGGTCAGTCAGCTCTCAGCAGGGATTCTTGCTCATATGTTGTTGTAACAAGCCATTCACTTGGTCTGACGTTCTCCTTAAAAGCATTTCTGGTGAATGGCAGCTGCCCCAAAACCCTCGTAACCACTCACAGTGACCCACATTTGTGTGAAAGATGTCAGGCAGGTGAGGATGGAGGCCCCAATACACACACAATGTTTTCTCTCAGGGGTGCAATGATCCTCACAAACATGCCAGCAGGCAGCTTCATCTCCTTCAGGATCCACTCCTCCAGGCCAGGGAAGAGCACAGACCCGCTGGAGAGCAGGATGTTGCCATAAAGATTCCTGTGCACGTCGATGTCATGCTTCATGATGCTGTTGACGATCATTTTGTGCACACCAGGATCTTCAACTCCAATGTTTGCAGGCACAAAAAGGGTCTCTGGTGCACGAAAAGAGCTGGCTGCCTATCTGGATGATATTGTTGTCAGGCAATCTGTATTCTTTCATGATTTCTTCTGGCTTTGCTTTCATTTCTTGGATGGGTTATAAAGCTACATAGCACACTTTGCTATCTCTCAGGATACCCCTTTCAGCTGTGCTAATAAAAGTGTGTCCACTCTCTAAAAGAAGATTCATAAAATATTTGGTGATATCCCGGCCAGCAACATCCATCCTGGAGACAGCACGGGGTAAACAGCATCCTTCATATATGGGGACTGTGTGGGTAACACCACCCCCGCTGCCCGTGACTATTCCAGTAATACGGGCCGATGCATAGAGTGCCAGAGTTGCCCGGACTGCGACGTACATAGCAAGCACCGTGAAGCCTTCGAACATCACCTCTGTCATTTTTTTCCCGGTTCTGCAGAGGACCGAGGGGGGCTTCAGACAGCAGCACTGGCCTTTCACTGGCTTTGATTCTCAGCTCATACTCGCAGATATGTCTCCAGACCCTTTCCATATCATCCCAGCATGTAACTATGCCATGGTCAATTGGATAATTCAAAGACAGGACCCCTCTTTTGGACTGAGCTGCTTCTCCAGTGTAACATTCTTTCTGTCCAGCATTGTAGCTTTGACTTTTGAGCGACCAACAATTGCTGTAAAAACAGACCTTGGGCCGCTGTCAGCTGTGACACCCGCTTTGACTAACCCAGACCCGCTGTCAAGGATTACAGCTGGGATATCCAAAACGCTGGGGTCAAACTTCTTTCTGTGAGTTGATGGCTCCCCGGCGTGGCTCCCCGGCACCGTTTGCCCGTTCCCCTTTTACAGGCTGGTCACCATTGCTAGGGAAGTCTTCTCGGGGGTGTACAGCTTGCCGTTTCCAACACGTCTGCCCCCAACTACCTCACAGTGGCCAGTGATACTGAATGCATTTTCCCAGCAAGTTACCTGATCCCAGGCACTTCCCTGGATATGGCCAGTGTAGCTTCTCCATGACTCCAGCCAGAGGACTATCGATTCACCGAGCCTGATCCACAGGTCATGGACCATGGATGTATCCCTGTAACAAGCTTGAGAGCATTTTTTTCCTCAGAATAGAAAAGCATGTATTGCATGACAATAATTAAGCTTTTCACATGTACCTCTGGCTTAGCTAAGACTCTACAAATATTTCTCAGAGTTGGTGAAGATTAGGACAATTCTGCCTCCCTGTAAGTATTAACTGAATTACCAGTTTGCTTTTCTGAATAACGTCTGCATTGGAAGCAGACCTTTTTCAACTGAATCCTTTCTGATCCTTTATAGGAAACTCCTAAAAATATTTTTAAATAGGTAGAACTATATTTGGCATTGATTATGGCATTCTGGAGTAATTTTTTCCTGTCCTGGTTACTTAAAGACTATCTTTTTTTGGTAAAAATCACAAAAGTGAAAAATATTTTCTGCTTGCTGGTTTACAAAACCCTGACAGCTTTAAACAATGCTCATAATACCTTCTAGTGCAAAGAAATTCCTTCCCCTAATGAACCTATATCCTAGGCTGCTGACAAGCTGACCTGCCTGCAAACAGACAGACATGCAGATGTCTTCCTTCCATGCTTCCCTTTTCCATTCAGCACTTTGCTGAGAAGAACAAACGCTTTTTTGGAAGTTTGTTCAGAAGAATTAAAAATATCCTAGACCTTCACAACTGATCCCCATTTCACACCTAACTGTTAGGGGTTTTTTTAATTTTGCTTCAAGAGAAGATTTCCCAAAGAAGGAAATTTCTATAGCTTTGAATCCAATCAGATCTGACAATCCAAATCCGTTTACAGAGAAAATTTCCTTTAAAAAAAAAAAAAAATCACTATGTAACTTCAGTTTGAATCCTTGGCTGCCAGAGTTTAATTGCTTCTCCTTGTGGCTCTAAATCCAGGGCAGCTTCAAAGCGAGGGTGGCTTCTATTAAATTTAATTACTTTTTCCTGCAGCTAGCATGGCAAAGGTGCTAGCTACTAAATGAAGGTGGTTATGAATTAGAGGCAGATTCCAAACAAAGATATATATTAAACAGAAATTTTAAGTGTAAGCAAATGACCTCCTTGTACGGAGACTTTTATACCCCGGATGAACTACTAAAAAAAAAAAGCCGTCTAACAAGGGATCAGTTCTGTGTATGTTATTTCCATTCTGCTTAGATTCCAGACATGTTTCTGTTAAATGCCACTCTATCCATTTTAGCAATTTCTCTAATCCTCTTAATATTTGTGTACATATATTTCAGTGTGTGGCACACTTGTTTTCATGCATGCTTCTATATTAATGTCAACAGGTGTCCTAATCATTTAAGAGGTTGTTACATGCATCACACTAGAAGCCCCATTTAATCCTGCGTGGTCTGCACGCAGCTTACAGCGAAGCACTCCGTTTTGAACATGATGTTGAGTATTAAAACAAGGGAATATTGACTGTGATTATTAAGTGGCAGTTGAACCTAGATGCAGGAATGCTCATCTGTTCCCTCACATTGGTTCTGTCATAAATCACCTTAAAAAGGGCATGTGTGAATTAACTTTGTTACTATAGGGTTTGTAATAAGTGAAATTACTGTTTGTGTTTAGCTGAAGTACTGTAAATTGAACTCACAGAAGAGACAATATGAGACATCAACAATTTCTCGTGCTCACCTGGCAGTGTGTGTGTATATATATATATACACACACACACACTGATGCGACAAGATCTCATTCAGGAACGGAAAGATAGCTCATTTTCTGAGAGCCAGTCCGTCCTTGGCTTTTGACCTTTGCCAGGGGCTGCCAGCTGTGGAGAGACACATAAGGAACCGGACTGAGACGAGCAAATCCATTCCACAGGAGCTGCTAACGTCTTGACTAGGTGGTATCCACTGCTTGTCACCTCTTAATGGGATGGAGTATGAACTCAAAGCTGAGAGGCACGTTGGAAACACAGTAGTAACGTAACTCCCACAACATACCAAACATAAATGAGCTCTGTCCCACAGACATTGGGTTGTAAAAATTCATAGATGGTTAAACGCGTTGTTTATAGGCCAGTCTTGCTTGCTTTATATGCCAGTCCTGAGCACACATTTTCACTTACCGGCTTACGCATGTCTTTTTGCTTTATTGACCGTGTCGCCTGCACAGAATTGATCCCCAGGCAAGCCAGGGCTTGTCCTTTCTCCATAGCCATCCTCTGTCCAAATACTGCTGGAGGCAAACACGTAACTCGGGGCAGATTCTGAGTGAATGGGGCCAGGCTGGAAAGCACCTAGAAAAGGGTGATGAGCTTCAGAAGGTCTGAGTTTACCTGGGGTGAAACCAGAGGGAAAAGGGTCAGCTAACTCTTAGTCTGTACGCCATGTAAACCCCCAGGGCCTGACTAATGTGTAACATCTGTAGCAGCAAGGATAAATGTCTTTCCACATCTAGAAAGCGTTACCAAAAAGAGAGACAAGTGGGACCAGAGACTGGGGGAGAGATGCTTCTCTCCATGCCTTTCTACACCGGATTATTTTGACATCTTCCCTGTTTTTCCTTTGCATTTATGTGGGTCTTGTTATCCTCAGCTGTTTTCTGGATGTAGCCTCATTCTGAGCAGGCACAGTACAGAGCAGTAGTTGAGGCGATGTGATTATAGCACACCACATACGGGTGATACCCCAGAAATAATAATGTTTCATCAGAGAATCCCTTAATGAAATCCACGGAATCAAGATTTTTTTCTGTTTCACAGAAAAAGGGGACAATTGCAAGGAATTTGTTCATTCCCCAAACTCATTCCACTCTGAGTCTTAGTTTCCTACAGGCAACAGATTTTGCTGGCTAACACAATTATTAGGAAATCTCAGACATACAGCTCCAAGGAAGACCTGCCTTATCCTTCATAAACTTGACAGGGACTTGATGAATTGGCATTAATTTCTCCATAAAATAACTTAGCTTTCTTAGTCAAGATATATCCGCCACCTTATTGGGGCACATCTCCACTCCTCCATCTTTATTCACAACCTCCCTCGAAAATGCTGATTATCTTCTTGGCTTACAGTTTCCTCATTGCCTTCTTTGGATGGGGAGGACAGATGGGCTGTTGGCTGAGAGCGAGCTCCGTGACAGTGGCTCTGCCAACAGGATGACCAATGCAGCTTTCCAAGTGGATTTTAAGCTGGAACTTTTGATTGCTGTGAAGCAATGCATTAAATACATCAAAAGGATGAAAATAAGAAAAAACAAGAGGCTAGCACATGGTGGACATGAGTCTCAAGGCAGAGTCGTGTAAACAGAAGTATTCTGCCTTTTTATGTACAGTAGTAACTTAGCACTTTCTGGGATATCCCAGAAACAAACCAAAAGATTTCTTAAAGTGCTAAAAGTTAAGTGTTAGAAGTCTGTGCTTTTACACCTGAAAGATCAGTTATAGAACCATCTCCCTGGAGCATCTATGTGATGTGTGTAACAAATAGGAGTGCACTTATGGAGTGAATCCAACTGCATCAGAAATAAATTTTACAAGAGAAAAAGAGAGGGAACGAGGGTGTTTCAGCCCAATGGAAGTGTGAATGAGGAGGAACAAAAATCTTCTGTTCAGAACACCACCACTGAAACCGTATGTGGGGAGGACAGAACGGAGGCTGCTCAGCCTTCTCCATGCCCTAAGAACCTGGAGTGGCAGTTCACAGTGCATGGAAGAATCAAACGCATCAAATGCTGCGGCAGTGGTAGATGCCTTTACCAAGTCAGCCTGTCAGCACATGAGGACAACGCTTACTCTGTGCCAGGAGTCATTCTGGTAGATACAAACCGAATTTATTTTTTATATTGAGATAGAGCCTGGAAATCGGCCGGGCTTTCCCAAGGACTGCAGAAACAAACAGCAAAGGGCAGGCTCTGCTCAAAAGAATTCAGTCTGAGAAGTGAGACGTAACAGGTGGGTGAGACAAACAAGCAGGTCAGGGTGGAAGGCAAGGGAGACAATGTGAAAGAAATCAGGGGCTGAGAGCAGTTCTTAGCCAGTACGAAGCAATAATCACCATCACAGATGCTTAGCTCTAACAACTTGACAAGATCCCTTTCTTCACATAAGAGCTGTGTTTGATTGGTCCCATACTTGTTTCCATCTAAAATCCCCATTTTGCAATGTCTTCGTGACACTCCAAACATCCACAAAGCTCTTTGAAGTTGAATTTTAATGTGTTTATTGACACCAGTTATGATATTTCAAAACACATGGGCTACAAATTGTTACCATGCACTCCTAGTGTTTACAGTAATCCCCGTATTAAAACAAACTCAGCCTTTCCTGATGATTTTATATCTTCTTGCTGACTCACTTGCCTGTGTTTATTTAAACTCCTGTTGAGGTTTTTTTTTTTTTAAATATTCAACACTTTTGAAACATAAAAAAACCTATCTGCAGATTTCATGTACTTTTGAAACATTTTGCTTTCATTTTTGTGGGCACCACATGGCCAAAATCCTCCTTTTCAGTTTTCCTTGCAGATCTGTGACTTGCAATATGGGCTTCCCATGCTCAAGCCCAGCAGTTAACGCTGCTCGTGCAGCTGGCCTTGGTGTTAGAACTGCTGCCAAGGCCCGGCCCAGCGATGGGTGGCTCCAGAAGCTCAGCCCTGGTGCAGCAGCTTGGCCCAGAGAAGGTTTCCCTCTGATCTCCGTGTGTTAGAAGCGGGCTTAAGTTGCAGCAAGGGAAGATGTTAGGAGTTCACACCGTTGCCCATTAGAAACGATTAGGGTAGCTCTTCCTTCCTTTGACCAGAGCTGGACTGCTAAACCTGTGAGGTCTCTCCCATCCTGTGAGGACACCTTGGCTGCGTGGCCCAGCTGCAGTTCCTGAGGAACATGAACCTGCCCGGTGGTTCAAGTTCAGGACCCCAACAGGGCTTTGCAACCCCCAGGGCCATGCTTGGTCAAGCAGGGCCAAGTGAGCTGCCTCTCCAGCTACTGACAGAAGCAGGCTAGCAGGCACTGGGAAGTGGATGCTGTCGAGTCACTTGGGACCACGCGTCTCGTCAACGTCTGCACCTCTGGGCCATCAAAGGTTTCAGTGAGCAGCTCAGAGCCAGGAAGGTTGGGCCCTCCACCATGCGGCATGCAACAAAAACATTTTAAAACTCTGCGTTTTAGTGTCTACTGTTACCAGTGAACAGTCTCATAAAAGTCCCTATAAAGCATGAGACAGACCTGGACTCCTCGTACTGGCTCCAGGACCCTTTCAGCACCAAACCTCCTTGGTGGTGTCGTGGGCAGCTGCACCGACCAATGCCAGGGGGGAGGGAGGAGGACCCACTCCCGTTAGCATCCCCAGACAGACCCTCTGGAAAGCAAAGCCAAAAAGACATGTTAATTTTGGCAGTGAACAAAAGCACTGGGGAAGGGAGTAAAATCAATGTTTGCTAAATAGAAAAAAAGGATCTAAATTGGGGGAAAATACATTTATTTTATCATTCCTAAAAGGTATTGGAGGGAGGGAAATTGAAATTGTAAACAAATTATAAAATATGAAAAAAGTTACAATGCATCGTTCTTTTAAAGGAAACTTAAATTACTGTTTTGGTAAATTGGAACAGCTCTGGGGACTCATTCATGGTCTTCTACTCTTTAGACTCACAAAGTCTAACCAGTATCTCTAGGGGTGGCTGGATTTAATGGTATCATCTAAAATGTAATAAACCCTGCAAGTGATAAACAACTGGGAAGGTGCAGAACCCACTGGGATTCAAGTTTAATTCAGACGATTTGGCATTCAGCATCTAAGAACTACTCAGAGTTCACATGTTATTTTCCATGTTGGAGAAAAGAAAATAAGATCTATACCTAGGAAATGATATAAATTATGCATAAATAAAAGGCTTGGTTGAAAATTCATGTATTTAAAATAATAGCCTTGATTATTTGAAAACAAAGAGAAGTCCAGGAAAAGACATATTTTTTATTGTCTGAACGCTCTGAATCGGGTAAAACAATTTCACTAAGCTGAGCCCCAGTCACTCATCCACAAATTAACCTTTCCTGGGGAAGTGGCAGAACTGAGGCCTCGCGGCTCCACACTCTGAAATAACTCCATCTCCTCCAGGTTGACCTAGAATACTAATAGGAAGAAGGCAAGTTTTAGGATTAGGACCCGGGAAGAGTAGCTGACAGCTGCACAGCGTATTTCTCGGTCTCCCAGCTCCTGTCTGACCATAAGCATGTCTCTCCAGCTCCGTGCTGCAGTGACCGCCTACAAAACAACTGCAGCAATCTCGCGCACCATCTCCTGCATCTCAACAGACGGACAATTCCGGACTGCACCTGATGCCTTTCAGCACAAGACCAGTACCAACACTAACATTTGACGTGAAAACACAAGGAAGCAACACCTTTTATAATCCTGCAAGAGCACTCCCCGCTCAGACCACTTCAGGACGAGCAGATGGTATAAAGACACAGGCTACAGCTGGCCCTCTGACATCTGCTTCCAGCTCCTGTGTGCTGTTCCCTGTTACACGTACGGCTCCGTGTCTGCTCAGGTAAAAGCCTTTGTAAAAGAAATCAGCGTTGTTGGGAGTTTTGAGACTGTCCGACGGGAAAAAAGGAAAGCAGGGCTCTCTCACCCTTGGAAAACTGTTAATTCAGCATTAAATACATACTGAGCTGTTCTGGAATCTCATTGTTACTTTATATAGCCAAGTACTATTACCTCTAACTATATTCCAATGGCTGTTGGGCTTGGGTTTACGAGCAAATTGTTAAAAGCTGTGTCTGAGGTATGAAAGCGACAAGTGGAAAGCATTCCCATGAAGTATGCAGGATCACTGGAACTGGGCCAGCGGTTTAGGTCAAAACTCAGTCACATGTCCTGCTAGCTGGTCCGGAACATCCTTCAAATCCAGCTAAGCAAACAGCTCGGAGAGCCCTGCGCCAAGTGCCAACTCCAGCTGGCATTCTGGTACATTTTATTCTACAGTTGTTGCAGTTTTGGAGGTTATGAAAAGTTTACTAATGAGAAACATTTCAGGACACTGTGCCAACAATTTAGGCTGAAGGAAGAGCTGTAATGACACGAGCATATATAACTTTGGTGGAAAGTCTGAAACATCGGTTCCACACCCTGAGAACTGCCTCTCTGTTTAGAAATCCCAACAATTCTGAACATCAAGAGAAATCTGTCTGCTTGCTCTTAAGATGTTTACATTGTGCTTTCTAAATATTTAAAACCATTGATGAAATTAAAGACAACTTTCACGATGTTGTGTTCCTCAGTTACTTCGTTCATTCTGGTTTGCAGGGCCAGTTCTTTTGCAAACAGGAATGTGATACAGCAAAAGGGGTGTGAGAGCACCGGGCAGCCAGGGATTCTCAGCATACAATTTTGGTAACCAAGAAAACCCTCTTTAAATGATCTTACCAAATTTGTTTTGGGAAATAATACACTGTTTAGATTTCTAAGGAAGAAGCACTTGCAAGCAACATTGGTTTTTTCACCCACACAGACAGGCAATCAGACTTTCAAGTGATCAGTTCAACTTCAAACATCCACTTTGATGCAGAAGCCCACCACCAACCTTATTTGACAGAAGATAAAGCAGCAAATCCCAAGACAAGCTTCCTCTTCTCGTTGGTCTGATGAGAGCAATTCCAGCTGGCACTGCCAGAACCGCACACACTCAAGCAGGGTGTTGTACGCCCAGAAACGTTGCTTGGTTAGCCTGCTTGTTAATGGCCACAGATACTCAGGTGCTCTGACATGTGGGAGATGGATTTGCAGCAGCTGATGAAGCAGCACCCACAAAGGCAAAATACCGCAAATGTGTTTCTCCCTGAACCCAGGCTTGGGGAAAAAAAAAGTCCTATTTTAGAACTGGATATCAGCAACTCAAATGGAAGAAAAACCAGACATATAAGATGCAGAGGATGGGACGGGTGGGTGGACAGAGAAGCCACCTCTCAGGATTCTGGTATCAACTATAGATGCAGAGCCCATTTGAGTGTTGTTCAGTGTCAGAGAAAAGGAAAGACAAGGAATCATTACACTGGATTCTCACAACAAAACAATTTAAAGAACTTTCTCAGCCGCAGCGTTTCTCTCTTTTCATTTTCAAAGCCCTCCTTTGGCTGGTGCTGCAGCTGGCATTCAACTGACAGAAAAAGAAAATAAACCCATGGTCCCCAGAGGATTTCTAGCAGAATATTCAATATATTAGAAGTGAAAGAAGAAATACTGAAAGTGCAAGCAAAACCTCTGTTCCCATCTTCACTCTAGGACAATATTTGGGTGCAGTAGGAGTGCAGAGCAGTGTTTGTCTATCTACCAGTGCTATTCATCACTATGTTTACCATATTTTCCTTTTCTTTCCATAACTCCTGGCTTCGCTCATGTCTGGGTGTTTTCTAACCAGCCATAAGGTAATAAATCAAAGTTGTCAGCATTGGAAGAAAATTAATGTGAGAAGTTGTTCCAAAGGCCACCAGCCTTTTCCCTACTCTGTGAGCTGTGTTAACCCAGGATTCCCCAATAGCTTTCAATGTTTTGCTATTTTCACAAGGTTTTGAGGCTACAGATCCATTTTTTGAAGGGTGGTTTTGAATTCTATCCTGTAAGATACCAAATTCCTGGAGTTTCCTTAGATTTCAAAGAGAAGTGAGGGTGCTCAGCACAGGCCCAAATCTGACCCTAGGCCATCTCTTGCACATCTAGCCACAAGCAAAACCCAGATCCAGAGTTGGAACACATCAGAGTCTGAATCTGGGTTGAACTTTTCATGAAGAAAAAGGCCAAATGATTCAAAAACAATCCTGTTCCTATGCCCCGTAGTGATGACGCTGGTTGAATTATTCATTGCGAGTTATTTACCCAAAGAATGTGGCTGGCATTTATGCTGAATACATTACTTGCAAGTTTTGATTTCTTGTTTCATTACTCACTCTGTTTTGTACCACTCAGAAACTCCAACCTCTTCATTTCTGAAAGTCTCTTTTTCGAGTCTGAGAAAAAGAACACTTGGGAAACAACCTTCAGCTGGTGCTGATCTGATACAGCAAATACCTCCCTGGGAAAGGACAGCCTGGCAGTTCAGGCATTTTCCTGGAACTCAGGAAAGCAATGTTCTTACCCTATTCAGCTGCAGATGAACTCTGTAACGCTGGGCAAATCACTTAGTTCCCTATACCTCTGGCTGCACATTTGTAAAATGGACATAGTATTTCTCTCTGTAAGATACTGTAAGGCTAGACATGTTAAAGATGATAAATTGCCTAGTTACTATGGAAACTGGAAAAGCACCTAATGCAGATGGATGAGTTTAGGAATAGATCCACCTGACCGAAAATCATGAGCAATTGGGAACTTCATTAGGTAAAATTCATCATGTTGTAATCAGAAGTATTGTGGGAGCCACTCAAAACTTCCTTTAATAGAAAGTACCAGCTTATTAGATTTGTCTCTGGATAGACACTGAAGGTTTTCCCTTGTGTGTTTTCAAATTCTCACGTATAATGTATCTGTTTAGATCTGTTTTTCTCCAATGGCTTGGGATGTTTAGGTAGCAACTAAAATTCTTGTCCTACCAAACAAAGATCATTAAAACCAGAACAGCGATTGCAGAAATCAGCCCAGAAGTCTAAAGACTGGGACATACCGAGAAAGAAGTTTATTTCCAAAACTAAAATCTCATGAGCCATTTAAAGAGAAAGTACCAAGCAACTGCTGAATGTAACTGTGGCAGTTTTTCCTCCACGGGGAGACTACTGTTTTAATTATATCCTCACAAAACACTGCTGCTCTCTGCTTTTGGATCAGACTTCATCTGCCAGCTGCTCAATCAGACATCTAGAGGCAGCTCAGTCAGAGTTTTGTCCAAGTACAAATTGAGCAAGGACTTCAAAACCCAGGCCAGTGTTTGCATGCTAATCCCTGTTGCAGAGCCAATGAAGAGAACCCACTCATTGTTTCTTTCGCCCAGCTCCTAAATAAACATGGGATTTTCTTTCTTCATTCTCAGAGTCTGACTGATGAATTTGTTTTTTAAAAAGGTATTTAAAATATGGAGGTTCCCCCCCTCCTGCAACACATCCAATTATAATAATTTTGAGGTATTTCAAACTTGAGACCTCGAACTACTCCTCATTGTCCTATCAAATTATCCAGGTCTTTGACATGAAAAGTCATTATTTGCAAAGACTCCTGGTAGCAGCACTTACTGAAGTGAGGCTGTTCAGGTTTGGGAGTTTAAAAACGGGTTTGCCATTGCAAATGGCTCATCGAGTTACAGTTGTGTCTCGGTGGGGTAAAGCACTCAAGGCTTTCAATTGCAGCAGGCCCTGCTGACTCAGGGAATGAAAGCTATGGAACTGCTGGCAAAGGAAATGCTAATAATTAAAGCAGTAATCGTGACTCTGGGGCAAGAAATAAATGCCTACAGGGTGACGAGAGATTGAATAAACAAAGCAAATAAGAGCCTCATGCTGCACAATGCCACAGAGCAGTGATTGCAGCTGGCAGCATAACCCCCCGGCCCTCTGCGCCAGCACAGCAGGTACCGCTAGGTAAGGCTCACGAAAACCAGAGCGCTTCCCCCCGCAGGAGCAGCAGGCTCCGTGTGGGGTTGGAGAGGCTCGGTCAGCACCCAGCTCCACGCACACCGCTTGCTCTCCGCTTTGTACAGAGGAAAGGCTCTCACCCAAACGCTGGAAAACCAGTGCCATGCTCCAGGGACTTGCGCTGGGCACCCCAAAGGGTCACGCTCTTTTTTTTTAAGCCCTCTCGTTTGCAGTAAAAGTGGAGGATGCTTCCCCTGGGTAATGGGCATGACAGGTCCGCGCTGATGATAAAATCAAGAGCACTAACAACATTTGTAGTTTTTTTGCCTAGCGATGGCCTCATTTTGGAACCACATGCGCCATAAATTATTTTGGAGGTAGTATTATCGAAATGGAAATATTGATCGTGAAATGATGACAGGAGCAGTAGAAAGCAATAATGATAACTTTGACCTTGCACTGCACATTACAACCAAGATCCTCAAGACGGTTTCCAAACAACTACCTCCTCCACTCGGTACTCTTCTGAGAGGATTGTCAGCTGCTTAATTATGGTGGAAAGCGATGAATAATACAAATACTTTACTGACAAAAATTTTCCACACAAGTCACCGGTGTCCCCACGGCGCTAGCAGATCATACACTTAAATAAAATGCCGTGTGCCATGGTGAATGAGAACAGACAGGCCATATCCAACTGGAACGGAGGAGAACTCTCTACCTGCTTAATTTCAGATTACACTAAGATACCTGAAAACATCAGAGTTCTGTGAAATATGACGTAGGTCACAGGGAGAAATCCTGTGTAGTGCATGGCAGGTGAAGTGCTAAGCGCCTTCAAGGAAGTACAAGCTCTCTGCAGACTCGGGCAAGCAGTAAGTAGCTTGGCTCTCTCTCCGAAGGGCTATGCATAGGACGTACCTCTGAGTAAAGTCCAGCACATGGGTAACCTGGCCCCTCATGACTGGCAAATAACTTAATTTACTGTCGTTCAGGTGTCAGGTTCCACTTCCTTGTTTACTGGATGTAATAATATCCTGCAGTATCTGGCTTGCACAAGGGGCTAAGCGAAGTAATTTGACAGCAAAAATAAACAAATGAAAGGAGTCTTTAAATACATCAAAGGGAAAGCGTGCTACTATCAGTGGGACCATCATCACAAGCTGTATCGCTGGATCCTAGCTCTGAAGCAGAGATGAACTTCATGTTACTGCCTCCAGGGCCACAGGTCAGGAAGCATTGTGCTCCTGCTTGTTATGCTTGCTATATACCTGCTCTTTGTTATACTGTATTTGCAATACTTAAAATTCATATGAGTTTTCTCTTCTCTGGAATAAACTTTACCCTTTATCCTAAGGTTGCAGATAGCAGGCTACTAAATTTGGCCCAGGAAATCCTTGTCAGGAAGGCATTTAATTTCAGGAATAAAGACAACTGGGGAAGAAATCTGGTGCAGGATATTAGGAGTGGAAAGTAAAAATCTGCTGTTACACCGTCAGTAAAATACAGCGTTGCAAAGAAGACTGCTTACAGAAAGGACTGGGAGTCCTTCATTTAATGCAGCTAAGAAAAAACTCAATTTTTTTTTTTTTCATTTGTGGGTGTTTTTTTCTTGCTAACAAAACTGGCCTAATGATGGGAGTAATTAAATTATAATGCCTACACTATTGTTTGAATAAGGCAAACTCCCTCACATGCCATTAATGTACTACTGCCAACAGCAGCCAGGGAACAACCTCAACAATAGAGAGGATTTTCCAGCTCACTGTGCGATTTGATCTCTATAAACCTCCCATAACATATACTGTATGGCAGTAAATCATTTATAACATTATTATCCACCCATCTGGGATCAGAGTGCAACCACTAAGACAACGCAAGAAATCTGGGCTCCTTTCAGCACTCTCTGAAATGAACCTCATTGGTAAGATTTCATTAATTCAGCAGTTCAACAACTAGATCACGCTCTTTACAGGAGGGACTGTACTTTCCATTGGCTACCTTCCTACCATTTCCCATGGCTCTGGTATTTTTGTTCTCCACTATTGCTGATACTTTCACTTGTATTTCAAAATGGTTATTGCTTGAGTGTGGTTGGCGGGTTGCAGTCCAGTTCCTAGTGAAAGGAGGAAGTGGTTTCAGTGAAAAAAGACCACGTTTTCCAAGTTAGCATCAGACGTTGTTCCCAGCTTAGCTTTGGTGGAAAGCCTTCTGAAGTCTCGTTCTGCAAAGGCCCTTCTGAATTTGCTAGCTCAGAACTGGAGTAGGGAAAAAAAATGGTGAGAGTCAAAGCTCCCCCCCAGCCTCGGCTGTGTGTGTGGAGGAAGCCGTGGGCTGCTCGGGACCCTTCCGAGGCACCAGCGCTGTCTGCTCCCTGCCCGGCACGTTGGTAGAGCTTCACATGAGGTGGCGTGGAGCCAGCAGATATGCCTTTTCTATCCCAGGTTGTCACGAGCTACGGACACCAGCCAAAAAGGGTTAAAATGCCTTCCGGTGGAGCTTTACTTTACCTGCCATGGGCTATATCTCACAACAATATTCCTCCTGCATGAACATCAGCCCAGCTGAAAACTCAGGGGTGACACAAGACTGCGCGTCTACCGCACAGAAAATCCGCACGTTTGTATCAAAGCCTGTAAGACACGACAGCAGCCAGTTTTCGCCCCATAGACAAAATTTCAAGCCGAAATCTCAAAGTGAAATTCAGGCCATAGGACGTTGCCTACAGCTTGACCAAAGAAAACGTTTGCACGACCATCTGGGAACAATCTCTGCTAAATTCCACACAGATCAAATGCATGGGTGTCCAAACATTAACAATTATTAATTAAAACAAAAGACCACCACTTCACTTGTTACCTACAGTGCGACTCAAAACATGCTGATCACTGGCTTTCAC
>NW_008824410.1:451009-458220 GCF_000699105.1 Pygoscelis adeliae | reverse complement strand
CACTGGCTTTCACCAGGCCCACGAGAGGCACGTTTACAGGTAGGAGAAGATGGCAGACCTGTCCTGGAAGAGCCGTGCTCTTCTGCAAGAGCAGTACTCCTTCGGGAAAGAGGAACAAATCAGAGGAAATGGGGGAAAACTCGTGTCGCTGGCCATGGTATGAAGAACTCGTGAATGTGATAGAACACAATTTTCTGTATGGTTTCTCAGCATAAGAATCAGTAAATGGAAAGCTAAGGCAGGGACAGCGCAACCATCAGCAAGCTGCTTATAATCAGATTCGTCTTAGCATTGAACCTGCAATCTTCTCTATGCACACCTACAACAATATTAGCATTAAATAAAAATAACAGAGCTCGCAAAATCTATTCAAAGCATCATTTATTTCAGAGCCTCTGAATAATTTTATGTAGGCTTAATCAATTCATATACATATACTTTGATTTCTCTAAACTGGTTACCTAAAACCAAGCCAGTTCTTTGGCTACTAGCCTATAGTTTTTCACATGTTCTTCAGAATAAAAGGAGAAATTCACTGTTTTTGTACTGAGCTGCTTTTAATCCAAAAGAAGCGTATCAAGAAAGAGACCGACTTTGAAACAGCTACCCGCTGCCCCTTGATTATTTGCTGCAATTAATGTTTTTGTACCAGCTCTTTTAGAGAAGATTCTTTTTTAATGTATCAAGCCACAAGGCCGAATTTTCTTTCGGTAAACATTAAAAGATAATATTAGAAAAGCCCTCCTACAAAACCTACAGTCCTCTACCCGCTGAGTAACAATAGCTAACACAAACCGTGCCGTCCGTGTCTTTGGGGGAATAAAAACCACCGGTCTAAGTAGACAGGGAGAGAACTGTCCAGCCCACAGTGACTGCTGTTTAAATTGCAAATGCCTCTGCCTGCACAGGGCTCGGTGTCCCTGCGCATTTCGCTGGACAAGCACAATAGCTTTCATTTCTTTACAAAGCTGGGGATGACTGACAGGCCCTCCCTCTCCTAAGGAGGCCGAATTCAATCCAGCTCCCTTTTGGGACGCCCCTCCTGAAACCTGTCCAAATCTCTTCTCTCTCCACTCCTGCTTCTGACCTGTCCGTGCTGCGGTAGGTAGCGAGCAAAGCCTTTTTTTCATCAAGTCAATCCCCAGCCCTCCTCAAATGTCGTATCTTTTCAACATACCTGACGGGGCAAAACACACCTTGGCTCTGTCTCTGCTGAGGCTGAGCACTCAAACAGCTTTGCTGGAAGCTCAACAATAGCTGAGCGAGGCTGCAGATTTGTTCTGTTTGGAAGACCTCAAACCATACCTGAATGGATGGGGTTTCCTCTGTTTGTCACATCGGCAGCTGGGGCTCCTAATAGTCTGTATATCGTCATTGTGATTACGGCAGATGCATGGAGCAGCCTCCTCGCAGGTCAGCGAGCGTGGCCCTCAGTCCCGCTGCCTGAAATCCCAGCGCTCCCGCCGAAGAGCAGCTCTCCCAGCCCGGCTTTGCCAGCGGTCTCCCCCGCTGCGTGCAAGGAGCTGGCTGCGTGCTGGCTCCACTGCTTGCAGTGCACACGGGAGCACGTCTGTGCTGGAGTATGTGCGCAGGCCTAAGGGATGCTGCCTGGATGAAGAGGGGAGAGAGATACATCATCTGTAGGATTTATCTGGAAGTCTTTAGTTACATCACCTGCTTTGCTAGCTGTATTCCAAGTAAGCTGCAACTGTGGATATCTCCTAGTGTCACAGGTCTCCTTTCCAGGCTCATTCTCCCCGTATCATACCCACGTCTTGGGCTGTATCTCACTAAGGCACCAGAGAACAGGCATCTATGTCTAATAAGCCTCTGTGACACATTCACTTGCAAAGCTGAATGATACAAAGTTCTCAAAATAAAAAACAATACAAAAATACAGATTTGAAAATAGGAGCCAGAGCCATCTTCTATTCTTTTCTTGCTTGCAACTTCTCTTTTCATTTTGACTGAAACAGCATCTTATCCCTGCAGCCAGTTTCAAATAAATATGTGTATACACATACACATATAAATATATCCCAATTCTAAGCAGCAGCTACTGAGGTAACTGAAAATATTTGCATACACAAACAGACCATCGTAAGTGCCAGGTGTAGCACAAAAAATTTCTCTCTACTCTGAGTGGCTTTTGATATTCTTGCTACTATCAAATAGCTCACACATCCTAAGGACAAAGCCAATTTGTTCTAGAAAACCACAGAATGTTTTTATTCTCAGCATAAAAATCATTGTATTCTTAACATTTCAGAGCTTCCCCAGGCCAAACACCGCCACAACAAAAAGTTCATGCACTGGGAATGCAGGCTGTGTTCTGCTAAAGCACGTACCAAAGCAAGCAGATCACAATCCAACACACATACTTACCGGGATTGTGGATTTATTTAGCCTAATCTAACCTGAATGCCTGTTTGTAATGTAAGTGAATATCTAAACAGATTATTAAATGTAACAGCAATAGCTTTTTACGAAAATCACTGGGATTATTCAAATTCTAGACGAGAAGAAAGTAGAGAAGAGTGTTTCAGTAACATGATCTGCCAAAATAGGATGGAAACTCCTTAATAGCACCTTGCCAGAAACAATGCATGGCAGAGTCTGTTTTAAACAAGATGATTTTTGAGAATATTGTTACTGACTTTTTGTGTAGTGTTAGTCAGTTTTGTGTACACTAATAAAAAATGAAAGCTGCTATTAAAAACAAATCAATGGACTGTACCTGGTTTTGATCACACAAGAGCTGGCCATTTGCATCGGTATTTGCAGCATCTGTTCCAATTAAGACTTGTTTTCTAGTTTAAAGATATTAGTCCAATCACTAGTGTTCTGTTGAAAACATGAATAGAGCATTGTTCTGGCAGAATGTAGTTAAACAGACTCCACAGACTCTATTAAACAGCTTTGCTACCCAATTAGAATGGGAAGGAGTCAGGCAGACATGACTGTACTGTGTACCCTCTGTTCCACATGTATTTTTATGGATTCATAGTCAATGAAAACACTTAACGTGGAACATGTGCTAAGAAAACACAGACTGCATGCTGTCTTAGAGCATGACAAATGGCGCATCAGGCAATTTATCAGGATTTAATGGACACCAAATTTAATGATTGTAGCGACTGCATGCATGTAAAACAATGCACAAGAATGGTGAACAATGCTACTTCCACATGACAAAAATACTCGTTTGAAGCTTGGCAACACAGAATCCTCAAAGTCTTAAAGCAGACAAGGACCACGTTCACCTTTGGGCGTTGCATTAGGTAGCTTTAGACCTCAGGCTGATGACCACTGTAGGGAGCGGGACTTTTCTGGGGTGTTCCGTACTTGACAGACAGCTTGAAGGCTGATATGGGTTCATGATAATACTCAGTAGAGATGATGTGGTGTCAAATGGACCATACTGCATATGATACGAGAGTGGAGATTAATAAGCAGTACATATTTACTCCATTTAATTGACTAGGGATAGAAAAAGGCTGTAGGAGTGAGAAAGACTTAGAAGACATTCTGCTAAGAAACAACTGTTGAGAGTGTGATATTTATTGATGGGTAGCATGAAAACAAGGTTCACGTTTCTTAAGAACTGCTCTGCTTTTGGAATGTGTTTCCAACACCTGAGATACTGCTAACACGTTATTTTCTGATTTTTATCAGGGAAAAAAGTTGACGTATCTGGCCCCTCCTGGCACCAGGAGAAGACACATACAGATTTTTCTGGGGTTTGCTGTTCCTTGCTTTTGGATCTCCACGGAAGTGCCTATTCACTTCATCCCGATCACCTCTATGAATCTGTCTGAGGTGTCGCACTTCTGGCAGCTTCTGCTGAGTCAGCTATCCCTACGTTTTTGCCTTGCTATCCACTGTTGGGTAATAAAAAAGAAAGCTTGCAGACAAACAACACTGTGAAACACCCAAGGGGAACAATTCTACCTCCTGCACAGACTATTCTTCCCATGGTATTCAGCCCTGTGCCTCTGTGCCTTCAGTGGACATTTTTTTTTTGTAGTTGCATATCGTCTACCGTCAGTTAAAAATGGGTTACTGCAGTAGCAGTAGGGGCAGCACCAAGGGCAGAAATCAGGGCTTTGCACAAAAGAAGCCTCAGTCCCAAGAAACGAACCGTACTTCAAACAACATAGCACTCTGGTAATACTCCTTCTTAGCATACCACCCAGCTGCAGTCCAAGCCAGGTGAGCGGTAATGTTACAGGGACTGCCCACAACATTTTGGGCTCCATCTCCAAGCCCGCAAGCTACCTTTCCTTCAACAAAAGTTTTCATCCACCTTGGCCGCCGTCCAACGCGCTTGCTCTCCGCTGGCGGGGGGGACGGGGGACCTGCACGGATTACCTCCGGGCTCAGCAGAACAGCTGTGCTCGCTAACAGCTCTCTTTGCTGGATGGAGGACCAGGCAGGCCAAGTGCCCGGGGAGGAGGCTACCGGGAGAAGGTCCTTCAGTGACTGCACGAGTCAGATTTCTTACCAAAGCCAGCGCTTGCAAACGCAGCGGGGATTGGATGCCTGGGCCTCATGGGCAGCTTTAAGGCATATGCAGGGAAATGTACCTCGTATCCCCTGCTGCAATTTTATAAGGTATTACATACCCTACTGTGTATCAGAGCTGTTGCTGCTTTGACTCCAGCTAATTAGCTTTTGTAGCTTTGATGGATGGATTGATTCAGCAGTTAAACAGAGATAAATTAACTGTCTATCTAAACAGAGTTTAAGTGAGGAGGGAATTCTGATTAGAATGTTATTTCATGCAGTACTGCTCTTCTTTTCAGCAAATACTGAAAACCACTAGCCTCCCTTACAGAGAAAGCCCACGGAGCTAACTCCAGTTCAGACCTGCACAGCTCTCTGGGAATTTAGCAAGCCTGCAGGCCTTTAGAGGGTCGGACTATGCATGCGGTACAAACCAATGATGCTGCAATGATTTCTACAGGTTGAAGAACCGGTCTATGGAATTTAATTTTCTAAGATTTTCAGGAGCATCTGAAACGTATTTTATTCTGGATCCCATTAGAATGCCCCAAATCCAGCAAAAAGTTTGCATTTTCTATTCATTCTAAAGGACTTTTACATTAAAATGCTTTTTTTGTCCTAAAGTGAGGAATACCAATAAACTTTTTTAAAAGGTGCAATTACAGAACTAATACAAAAAATCTTTAACAACTGTGAGGGCTTAGAGAAAGATAGGTTTTGTTAAAATTGCATGCATCATTGAGGTACCTTAACGTGCAAGTCGCTTAAAAAACATAAATACAGCCGTCACCTAAATATGTTAAAGAAACATGCATCAAGCTAGATGAATTTTAGATCATTTCATGTAAATATTAACTTTTAAAGCTTTCCAGCTGACAAAATTAAGGCAACAGAGAATGCCACTTTACTTGCATCCTCATACACTCAACAGTCCTGGAATGGAACCAATAGGGGAAAAGAAACAAAAACAAGCAAATGCAATGTAAAAAATAGTGCTTAACATTTCTGTAGACATGGCCAATGAAAGCTGGCACAAGGATGAACTTCCCTGGATGCCTCACCTCCTCAGTAAGAGTAATGTGCTGGCACAGGAAAGGCTGGCCAACTCCTAAACTTACCCTCAGCCAACTTTGTTGTCTCTTCACTCAGGTGCTAGAACACGGGCACCCAATATTCAGGTCACCAAGCATAAAAAAGTGCCTTGTTTTACATTAAAAATGTAAAGACGACTGATGAAGATGACTAATCAAGCAGCCTCTAGGCAGAACAAAATAAAGGTTTTTCTGGTCTCTTCCTAAAATACTCTGACTTTTTTGAGCCAACCTATCTGAAAAGTCTTCTTCCTTGACCTTGCTCAGCTTTGGTTGTCCAATTTCGCGAGTTAGCTCTTCCATGGTGGAGGAGGAATGAGATCTTTTCTGGTCAAAAATGTGATTCATACCCTACTGCCCAGATGAAGCGTCTCACGCAGGCTGCGTTTAATCATCTCTTTCCATTCACCTGTCTTCGATCCAGCACAAAAGCCACTTTCTCCACAGGCCAGAGTGTAACAACCTGCCTGGTTTAGTCTGTCGAGCACTAGGTGCTGAAGCCCAGTTCTACCAGGTGCTAATGGCACCTTCCCTCCAACCCCACAAGCCTTGTTTCCATCTCTCAGTAGTAGGCTCCGACACTTGTTTGCTGTTGCGGTGCCTCTAACTCTGTAGATTACACCCACAGCTTTGTTCTATACCGCTGGTGTTCTGCAGGGAGGACACTCAGAGGGACAAACGTGCCCCCAAAAGAGATCAGCAGGTAAAAGTAAAACAGAAAGGGACATCTCTCTCATACAAAGCACATATCTTTTTGTATGGTTTTTTTAACTTCGAGAACCTTAATGAGGCTTACTCACACCAAGGAGAGCCAAGGGTATGAGATTTTTCTTTTCTGTTGAAGAGGCCGTAGATACATTAAAACTAATTACTCCTTGTTTTATGCTCCAGTAGGATGAGAAATTCCATTTAAGTTAGGATAGGAATTAATGCCTGTGGACAACTTATTTTCCTGTGTGAAAAGACAGAACCAGGCAGCATTCAGCGGCAGAGCTCTCGGGAGCAATCCCATTGCCCCAACCTCAGCATTGCTACAACATGTCACCGTGCACCATCAGATATCGTCATGGCCAAGGGGGGACATGCCCCCACTGCCCACAGCAGCATCTACTAGGCTTTTAATAAAAAGCCAAGGGCCCAACCAGCTTGCTGGCAGCCATTCAGTTCGCACTCAAAAGACAATGGTGGATCATAGTGTCTCTGGACTATTTTGCAGATCACCTGCCTGGAGGAGCACAGCACCTAAAAATGCCAATCTAACAAATTTTTTTTAATAGACTCGATTCTTTCTCTACAGGAAAAGAAACTACTGATGGCAGCCTTTACTGCAGAAACGCAGTATTCCATAAGTGTGCTGAAACAGGTAAAATTCAGGCAAGCAAACTTTCGGTTCAGACTCAATCCACGTCCCCGGCGCAGTCCTACAGATTTTATATCCCGAAAAAACCCGCTCGGTGTGCTGTCTGCACCTCAGCTGCGCGGCAAGGACAGTCGTGATTTCTGATAAGCCGAGGTGACAGAATCTTATCCCAAGGTCCTCGCAAAACAACGTGGAAGATTAACGGCAGAGCAGGCGCCGGCAGGGCAGGGCGAGGCCGGCGGGCCGGGCCGGAG
>NW_008824410.1:400682-450853 GCF_000699105.1 Pygoscelis adeliae | reverse complement strand
CGCCTCGATGCTGGGGGGGGGTCGGTGCGCCTGGGGCTGTCAGAGTGTCCTCTAATTCCCCGTGAGGCGCCCTTTTTCGAATATTGCTTCGAGAGGGGGAAAAACAGACCCGTGTCGGTGGCTTTTTTTTGTCTGCTCTTGCGACAGAAAGCAGCGCGGCGTCGATCATTTCAGTAGCCTCCTCAGCCGCAGCGCTTGGGCAAAGATTGTCTGTTACTGGTCGACTGGGACTCCCGTGGAAACGCTAGATAAAACTTGTGTTACACCCCCGCCCCTTGCTCTTGCACCGCGCACATGTGCACATGAAAGGCAGAGCGGCCAGTGACCACAATCACATCCTCCATCTCCATGAACTTCCCCGTGAGCGCAGGCAGGTCTGGGCACCGGTTCCAGCGCTGCCAAATGGAATCACTTTCATTCGTAGGGAGATTTGAAAGAGATATTTTACGTTTGCAAAGTACTTCCAAGCTCCGAGTGCAAATTACTATTATTAATAGGATATTTTAGCCCATCTGGGTAAACTATGCAAACAGCAGCAATATTACCCAGGGCTTCTCATGTTTATGCACTTCAAGGGGATCACCTTACTCTCTGTAAGCAAGTAAGTATGTCTTTATATCACATTTGACTTTTTTTTTGTCTTTCCGAAGCTGTTTAGCCTTTTGTTATTATTTTAACTGTTTATTTCTTTAACAGCTCATTATTTTCAGTGGGCTCCTGTGTCTCATTACACACAGTTCAGTTTTAAGAGGAAATCTGTACTTTATACAGGTTTATTCTGCCTAAAAACATAATCATAAGTGTTTCCTACTCTGCTGATAGCCATCTATATAAAGACTATTCTGTGCTTTATGTTAGAATCCTTTTGTATGAGAAGTTTTACTTGCTTGAAGCGAAGTGGAGGAAGTCACACACATCTCCAGAAAATATGCTTGATCTGTTCTAATTTAACCTATGTGCAAGAATTTTCATTCAATAAGACTAGATTAGGGAAAAAAATTCTTTCATTGCTTATATTGCTAGTGTTATAACTACAGAACAGAAGAACTCTATCTGTATCACAAAATTTAATCACCTTCCTGGGTCTCAAGAGACTCCGAGACAAATGCTCATAGACTAAAAAGCAGAGAAGGTTAGTACAGACAGACAGCGTGCAGATAGAAGAGATCTGAAATTTCAGCTGCACATGTGTGCCACAGAAATATTCTGGCATTTGCAAAATGATGCAAAAAAGCTTATGAAAACAGACATTTCTTGTGGCAGCTTCATTACCGCATCATCCAGTCTGACTAGAAATTCAGCTGGAACATACATTATTTGGGTTCTTTCTGCTTTTTCTTTGGCCTAAACTAGACACAGTCATTGCACAGATGCTCTCAAATGTCTCCTCCCACATCCCACGGTTTGAGTCTAGGGTCATTTAATTCAGGAAGGAAAGTTTGGCAGGATCAGTTTTTCAGAACGTGTCAGTCTCTTTCCTGCAGGTTCTTGCCCTTCCAACGTACTTAAATCGAGATGCCCTTTGGTTATGTGTGGCTCAAGGAATTTGAATCATCTCTGTGCTCAGCCACAGGCAGTGCGATGGTCCAAAGCCCCTCAAATCTAGTTCTCGATCAAGTCCATGAGAGGGGTATGTCCTGTGATCCATCTCTGCCTCAGTTTCTCTATAAGATGGTGATTGAAGCTGCAAAGATGATAACTGTATTCAAGGAACAGCCTTCTGACAATACACTTAGATGAAGGGATGTGATTTCATCGATTCCGTAAACGCAGGTGATGTAGCACGCAGCCAGTCTATGCTGACACACAGCGCCTCAGTCACAACACAGTTAACAGGGCACTTAAAAAAAGGCAGAAAAAACTGAGAAGATGCAGCTAAAGCCGTGAGAGAGGATCCTCACTTCTGCCTGACACTCTGCTTTCCTTCCAGGTGCCAAAAGATTAATGTCGCACCTGCATAGCCACGGGAGACACCTTTCCGATATGTCATCCCAAGAGCAGCACAGCTAGCAGGGTAGCTCCACTCCTAGCACGCTCCACCAGCTGAGAACGAAGCCCTGGTGTAGAATTTAAATAACCTTCTGGCCTGAAGGTGACAGTGCTGCCAGCAGGGCCAAGGTAACACTGCATCAAAACTCACATTTCTTAGGACATAAATCATTGACATGATACATTGCAGAAGAGAAATCCCAGGGTGCAGCGGCTGAGGCTAATATTGACCTATACAGCAATGTGCGAAAGAATCCATCACCCTGCCTGTCTCTTGCGCGTAAAGGTGTAACGTTCATCCTCGTCTTCTGTCGCCTGATGACTTCACTATGCACAGAACTGTTCACAAGCACGAGCGTAACAAGTACGTTAACTTATTCAGCACTCATCTGTTTTAAGTTAGGAATACACATAAAGACACCCACCTGAAGTAAAGTGGAAGCATCTGACAAATTTATGTATTGCATCATGGGTGTTTCTTTTCAGAACAAGTTATTAAAAACCTAAAATTCATGGGCCATTTTTCCTTCCTCTCACTGTAACAAACCCCAAGGCCTTAAGGTTTAGTTTGCTACCGGAGTAATTCAAATTATCTTGTTGGTACAGGGCCCCAACATTCGGGAGCTCCGAGTCAGATGTGCAACAGCATGTACCTTTTTCAATGAATGCTGAAGTTACCTATGTATGCGATAATCAATGTGCTTTTATGAAGCTGAGATTTGGAGGGATTGAGAGGAGAAGACAATTCTGTGCAGCGCCCTCACTTGCAGAAATCAATATTTGGTAGGAGCTGGGTCTCCTATTAAGGCCCTTTGACCCAGTGAAAGGCTGGGGGATGGTGCCAGTTTTAGGGTGCCTCTGAGTTTAACAGACTCATCAAATTCAGCATTTTTTTTTGGAGAGGAGGGTGGACTTTGCTTCAAAAAATAATGGGTTCTATTCTTTCAGCTACCGGAGAGCCTCAGCAGGCCGGAGCAACACTCGGACGCTGTCAGTGCTGGCTCACAGGCACCGGCGGACAGAATTTTCACAGCCTGTGTCTGTCCCCCAGCAGGTAGCATCCCGCAGCGGGGGGTGTGGAGTCAACGCTGTCTCTGAAGATGACTAGATAGAGGTACCTCTTTTTTCTACAGCTGTGCCACTAGAGCCACAGTCAGCGTCACGCAGCATTATCAGCGCTGCACGCTTTGTGTTTGCCCGTCTCCCTTCTTTCAGGAACAGTTCCCACAGGTGTGGGGTGTTTGGTACGCACTACTGATTAAAATAACAGCTCAACCAATACACTCTTGCAAAAGAAAACTGGTTAAAAAAGAAAAACAGTACTCAAAGAACTTGGGAAGCTGATTTTCAGCCCAAACAAATTAGAGAGAGAAAGGGGGGCTGGGGAGGGCAAGAGGGAGAAAAAAAAGCCAAGCTCTGGAACCACTGAATTACCCTTAATTCTAGGAGCCTGGCCAATACAGCATACGAATGATTGCACAGACAGTTCCAAAAATGACACATACACTCTCTCCTTGGCTCACTCGTGGCAAACCCGCAGCAATGAGTTCTTTTTTTTTTAATGCCCCGGAATTCCCATGAAAGCAGCGAAAGGAGCCAAAGCAAGAGGAGCTAAGATGGTCAAACACTGCAGTAGCGCCCTATATTTAAACACTTCTACAAGCCCTTCGGTTACCAAATGTGAGTCCAGCCAGAGGCAGCCCTTTGCCCAATACCTTCTTTCAAAATAGAAGCCCAGAAAAGGCTATGACCCGTCAGTCCCACTAACCTTTTTCTTTTTTTTTTTTTTTTTAAATTTAACATACCTTTTCAGATATTCAGCCTCTTACAAAGGAGGTAAGTCTCTCTCTGGTGTTTTTTTGGAAGGAAAATGTGGCATGCACCTATTTTGTTTCATTCCGTGCCAGGACCTATAAAGTTACTGTGGGCTGCAACTCCTGCCAAGTTCTAAAGGTGACAGGGCAATGGGCACCCAAAGGACGCTTCTATCAATGCCCTTTTATTTCCCTCTCTTTCCCCTTCCACCGAACTTTTTTTTTCTAATAGAATTACTCTTATCTGCAAGTGATTTAAACTCTAAGGTTTACAGAAGATTTAAAGAGTGCGAACACAGTTGGAATGTTTTAAACTAACAGTACAAGTTGCATTTTAAGAAAATAATTAACTCCCAGGGGAGGTGCGGTTCTTGGAGTAATGACAGATTCAAGCCTGGCTTTCCCTATATGGAGTTTCCAAATAATAAAATATCTTCGGTTCCCTACTGGTGTCAGATGAGAACCTGTTAGTGTGCTAGTTGCTAGTGGACTGTCATGGGTTTGGTGGGGGGTTTTTTTGGGTTGGTTTTTTTTTTTTCCACTGGGCCCATTACCATTTTAAAGACACAGTACACAGTAGGTAATCTTGCATGCAAAGGTTTATCACAAAACATTGTAAATGCATTGAGTGTACGTGCTTACAACCTTTCCCCATCCCTTCTTCTTGCTGAAAAAAAGAAAAGAAAACCCTTTCCTCTTGTTTTGCAGTCCTGGGTTCTTAATGTCTCTGTTCTTGCTGAGGACCTCTCATAGCCACAGACAAGCCATAAAGGAGACCGGCATACGGCACTCAGCTCGGTCTAACTCACAACCTCTCTCATGGCCAGCGCTAGCGGTAACACAGTGCAGCTGCCTGACAAGGTACAAGAACAGATGCAAACCCTCCAGTTAAGAAGGCTGCTACAGCCAGGGCCTAGATGGACAGCATTTAGTTGTCAGCATTAGAAGTTTGGGCGGAGGAAGAGAGTTGCTTGGCCAGTCACTAATGTCTTTGGGTCCAAACACCAAGGCTTTTTCCCTGGCATCATACAAAATCCCCAAACCTTTGGCCTTTAGGGTGAAATACAAGTATTGCTCTGTGAATACCTAATAATATCCTTTACTGAAACCTAATAATGTGCTTTACTCCTTTGACCATGCAAACCCTGACATTTTCATTGGATAAACGTTCACTTGAGCTTTGGGGGTTTGAAGAAGGGAATGGACCAGCCAGTTCATGGAAACAGAACATATTGGAGGGCTGTAACACACCCAACAGGTATGGGGAAAAGAGGAATGGTTTTGACATTTGTTGTATTTTCAACTAATAGTTGTGTTACAGGTAATGTTCGAGTAGCTTGTCTAAAGAAGGGTGAGAAGATGAATCTGAATGATGAACCCTGTGATGCAAAACACATTTAGCAAGATACTCTCAGAAAAAGGGGCAAAATGGAAAGGCAGGCAGCACTGCTGTTCTTTGTCCTGCATGAAGTCCAGTATTGTGTATTAGAACTTTTTTTTTTTAAAGGTGACAGCTCATTATTGGAGGAAAGCAGTATTCAAGCTGATCATACTGTCTTTTGCTGATGTGGACAACAAAAATCATGTGGATGTAATCTCAAATTCTCTTCCATCCAGGAGATAAGGCTGTCACCTCTTTCACTGCTTGGGAATTATTCACATAACTTAGAACGGCTCCTCAGGCCTGATCCCATGAAAAAGTGGTCTGAATCCTCATACACGTTACTGGAGGGGCCGTGTGGTTGATAAGCTACAGACCTTCACAGCTCTGTAAGGGACATGCAGTACCGCGTGACCAAGAAAGTGAAGACCTTCTTTCAGACTCGAACGATTATATGTTGCGCCTCATCCCTGCCCTTGGAGCTCCCTTGGGGCTACTCTCTATCTTTACTTTCTCTCCCAATATATTGCCATATGCACTTTCCAAGAGATGCTGCATTTCCCCCCCCGAGATACCTGGTTCACAGCTCTTTGGGGGCGAGATACACTTGGCCAACACAGGCCATCAGCTCCAACTGAACTCCCGTTAAGCAAGATGCAGCAAAGAGTAACTGCTAGCCAAAGAAGCACTCAGCTACTTTAGTAGTGCCTGAACCAGCAAAGATCCTCTGTAGGACACTTCACCACCACGGAGGGAAGACAATGAATTAAAATGTTAGGGGCAGTGGTAAAAAAATTAAGACCGCAGCTGAGACTCCACTGCTAGCAGAAACAGCTTTACCCAGGAATTCGGGTCACGCACTTTTGCCAGGTTAAACTGGATCACCAGTTTTCTCTGTGTCTTCAGTCGCATGCTCGAACGTCCCATCGCAGGCCAACTCTTTACACCCCTCCCCAATCCCTTCCATTCCCTTTGCTACAGCCATCTCCCAGGACCCTTCTACAGCCCATGCAATGTAAAGGCTCAGCAGCACTAATTAGACCCCACCTAAGTGTGTCTCTGATTCATTAGAAATGCTGCATAATAATTAACCCATAATACCCCAGGCTGCTGCTTAGCTTGTCTTGGCAGTACCCCCTCTTCGTGGCACCTCTGTGGCTTTTTTGACCCCTTTCTAATTCACGCCTAATTAACTCCACATAAGTCAGCATTTCAGAGTGGGCACCACAGATTTCATCACACATGCAAGAGGCTGTTCTGTATCAGACAGTCAGCAATGGATGAATAATGCATGACCTCAGTAAAAGCAGCCCCTGATGTAAGATAAAGTAAATAAATCCAATCTTCCAGGGTGTGAAAAACTGGGTTTGAGCCATTGGAAGAACTAGCCCTCTGGTGAAGTTTCCACAAGCTTGCCCTCTTTCCAAGCACAAATGTCACAAATGTCTTTACTGCAACCAGGATGCTCGCTCAAGCATGGAAATGAAATTTACATATATTTAGTTTAATGATTTTTTTTTTTTTCATACTCTCAAAAAAGTGTCATCTGAGATGTTGGGTAAACCTTAAGGTTGCTTCTTATTTTATCTATGACATGTCCAACTCATTTTTGAAATATGGTCATACAGGCACAATACTTTGAGTGAAATACAGTGGCCTATCAGATTACTGAAGGATAGCACAAAGGCTTAGAAGAAGATGACAATGACTTTATAAAAAACAGAATAGTTGAAAGATAACAAGAAGATTCACTATGACTTGTGCATGGATCCTAAAACAATGCACGTATTACAAAGCTACATTTCAGGAACGCACTATAGCATACACAACAGTCCATGCCTTCTCTTTGCAAAGTGTGAGTATGACAATGGCTTTAAACTGAAAGAGGGGAGATTTAGATTAGATGTAAGGAAGAAATTCTTCACTATGAGGGTGGTGAGGCACTGGCACAGGTTGTCCGGAGTAGTTGTGGATGCCCCATCCCTGGAAGTGTTCAAGGCCAGGTTGGACGGGGCTTTGAGCCACCTGGTTTAGTGGAAGGTGTCCCTGCCCACGGCAGGGGGAGTGGAACTAGATGATCTGTAAGGTCCCTTCCAACCCAAACCATTCTATGATTCTGTGATGATTTTATGATCTATATACACATAATTAATATATAATATACACATGAGATTCTCAACTGGAATATATTAAACCTTTTTCTATGATGTATACAAGTTATATCTCACGTCAGGTATACTCATGTCATTTATTTTGCCCAATGAAAAAAATCAGATGGTCATATTCTATGATATAAACACGCATGTCATAGTTTCATAATATTTTGTTACTAAGTTCATAAAATACAACAGCAGTAGTATGTCTAACTCAAGACTTAGGTTAAAAGACCCACCTGGACTGATGAGTATCAGCTCCATTCAAGTTATGCACAGCTAGCCTACTAAAGTTTAAGACGCCAGCAACACACAGACGCATGCCTGTTCTCAAATACACTCTTCAACCTCTCAGGGATAGCGCTTTCCGCAAATTTAATTACTTGCAAAACCTTTGGTCATTAACACCCAACCTAAATTCTATTGCAGGTCACAGGCTATTAAAAAAATAAAGTGTCCATGCTCCCTAAACAATGATTTGTTTAACTGTAGCTTTGATTAAATCTGAAGCCACAACAACTCGGGGATCCTATTGCTAATGTACTCACCCTATTACTCTATCTGCTAGAAACAGTTACGAGGTAATTATGTCTTCCCAAGTTTTTGTATGACACTTCATGATACCGTTAACCATCCCTCAGGCCACTGAATTTCTGTGTGTGTGTATATATGGGCCAAAACATCTAGTCATCACGATGAAACATATCCCTCTAATTTGCTAAGGCCAGCACACCACTGAAGCCCTGCTTAAAGACAGCGAGGATTACTTTTAGAGAAGGTTTCATATTGGTCTGCTGTAAGAGGTAGGACTTCAGCCAGACAAAACTAACTCCTATTGAATACCAAGCCATTGAAAAAAAAGACAATGTGAGCCACGTGACCATTATTAATTATCTGCAATTATCACTGCAGACCTTAGGAGGCACCCGTCCTTTCTGCCAGTCTCTGAGAGTTTATGCATCAGCCTGTTACGAGACTCCCTGCTGGTGGAGTGGCTATAGGTGTACAGCACAAACTCCATGGATGGGGGTAGATCTTTGTTACCTTCCTTTTACCGTGGTCTGGAGTGGGCTCCCTTACAGACACAGTGCAGCTGCTGCTCCTATATTTTCTACAGCTTCTTTGCATAGCCTGGCTCAAGGCAACATAAGACCCAGGTCTGGCTCTCCTGGAATGAAGCTGGCTGGAGAATGACACATACCTAAATCTGAATGCATGTACTCACAAAGGGAGAGCCCTCTCGGGCTGCCTGCAGTAGGTATATTTTATTGCTTTCATAATATTTTCCGGGTTTTGAAACACAAACCACATGTTTAATATTTTTTCAAAATTTACACATTGCACTTGCTGGATAGTGTTCATTCTAGCACCCACAGCCCCAGACCTCTCTCAAAAACAAAGAGAGGGAGGAGAAAGACGCACCAAAACCTGCAGTTGTAGCTCTTGGGCAGCCCTGCTCCTGAAGTCCAAAAATCACTGGGTGCACTCCTCGCCTACTTTGATTTTACAGGGCAATAACAAGTTAATTTGGGTTATCTTGTCATCAAGGAAATCATTAACATGCAAACAAAGGATAGAAGCTTGACAGCTTCCTGACTGTGGAAGGGTAGAAAGTAGACAGTTAGAAATGCTCTAAGCCAAGTTCACCTGGGGCGTAAAATCCTCCAAATTAGTTCAGATCCACCACAGATTAGTTTGGCCACATGCAGAATAGACTGTGAACCTGCAGGAGCAAGGACTGCCTGCCTGCGGCTCAGCTGTACAGTTTCTGGTGCAGCAGGGCCCCAACACTGGCCACCAGAAAGCAAGAGTCTCTCTCTTGTATTCAGAAGAAGGGATTTAGAGTCGGTAATTACTCATTTCTGGTGGGGTAGCAAGAATCAATCTACTCCACTCTTCACGTCCTATAGAAATCATATTACATGCTTATTATATGTGGGCATTGTGACTGACCTGCAGGTGGATCACTGCAGTATTTGACTCCAGCCCATCTTGAGCTTCTTAAAGCTAATCACAAGTTAGTTCATTTGCTTTTGTTCTCAGCTGTCCTCGCTCTCCAGGCCAGTTACTCCATTTCTTTTAAACCACAATTACTACATCTCCTTTAGGACTTGCAGTTCACCGGTGCATCTTATTTCATCACACTCCCCTGCAAATCGTCTGATCACTTGTATTTGGGAGACAGAAGAAAAGGTTATTTTGGGTTTGCTTTTTCTGCGTGCATATCCAGGGTGAATTGTTAAGGTCTTACCTGCTTTGCTCCAGTTACTAAGCTCTTCATTATTCTGTGATGTAATGGTTTTAAGTTTCTGGTCAGATTAGCCTAGGTGAGAGAGCTTGATGCTCTTCAGGTTCATTGCTAGCTCTTGCATTTGCAGCACGTGTTACTTTGGGGAAAGAGACCGTGTTCTGGCTGGCAGTCAGGGGCAAGAGCAGCTTCGCCCCCAGAGCAGACATCTCTCTCGCTTTCCCCTATGAAGATGGGGGGAAAGCGGAGTTTTGCACTCCAGCTGCTGGAGCGCAAACCGGAGAATTTACAAAATAGTGGCGTTTGCTAGGTGTTGGGCTGGTGAATTCCTCGCTGCCGTGACCAGGCGAAGCTACACTTGGCAGGCAGCTTCCCCCACAAAAATCTTTAAAAGGGACATTTTCACAAAAGGTGAAATAGCCACGAAGGTGGGTTATTTTCAGTTAATAGAGCATTTCAGAGAAACACTGTAAGCTCTAAGCTGCTGGCCACCTAAGCAACTTGGGGAGGACTGAACGGGCCAGGGCTCCGTGTACATGAAGATGCTTAGCAGATTGTTCATCACTGTCTCCCATGTATGGTGCTCTGTACCTTCTTCAAAGAACCTCTCGCAGATATTTGAGAAGTTATGATCACATCCATGCTCTTATCCCACAAACTCCAGCTATTGATCACTTCAAAATAAAGCGGAGGCTAAAGGTAAATATGCAAAGCATGCATCAGCACAGAAAATTTTCTGTCCTGCTTTTGGGAACCCCAGATAAGCTGGAATCTACAACTGCTGTGTGTGCTTATGTAATACAAAGCATCGGTTTAATCACAGTGAGGATATTCACTGAAATACAATCACTTGTCTTTGGCAAAGAATTCATTTTTAACTAAAAATTTGGAAGTTGATGAAAAATACGTGTTTTACTTATTTACGTGTTTAAACGTTGTTGGTTTTTTTAGCAGCAGATAGAATCTGGAGGTTACTAGACAAATCCTGTTTTCTACACCTCAGAGGAGAGACTTTTCTGAAACCGAATCTTCCTCTACATCACCACCAGCTCCTCTTAGCGACTGAGAAGTTGAGGCAAGCCTCTAAACTTTTGAGTATTGCTGCAGAAGATAATGGGGAGATTCCCAAATTTTTAAAGCTATTCATTTAAAAATAAGTACAAATATTTTCAAAAGCAGCCCGGAGCCTAGGTCTCCTTAGAACCCCTTGTATCATCCCTTCAGGAAAACTGTGTTTACTGGATGTTATGGGTGTTGTAAAAACAAAGGAATTATCCTGTGCCTTGGGGACAATCACAGCCGATTGTGCTCATATTCACATTCAATTTGCTGCCAAGCAATTTACAGATCAGTGGGATCTACACATGGAAGAACCTGTGTTTGTAAATCATGTCCTATAAGTGAAGGCCAATTCCCTCATGTGAAATCAATGGGAATTAGACACCCAAGTGCTTTTGAAAATCCTGTTAAGTAGCTATTGCATCCGTAGGTTCCCTTTAAAATCTATCGCTCTCCACTTGACTCTAATGGGTGTTGAATCAAGCCCTTGATGCTTTCTGACTTTTCCTTCACTTCTCCTGTCTTGTGAGTACCCACATGTATCAGGATCCATGCTTCACAGTCCAAAGAAAATAAAGATCCTTGCCATAACGGTTGCGGTGCTTTTCTGCAGAGGTACGGTGGGAATGCTCCTGGAAATTTTGCATGCAGTGTGAGAAGGGCAGCGAGTCACCCAGCCCCTCCCTGCCACTTTTTTGCTGGTGCCGAATACATTAATAAAGAATGCTGTATTTTTATTATAGAAAATGCCGATATTGGACATTTAATGAGCATACAAAATATTGGGGAGTTATGTTTGTCATTATACATTTTAACGAGCGTTTCTCCATGAAGGAGCCCTGTGTCCCCCAGGCAGGATACAGTCCACACTGCGCTGTGTGTTGCTTTGATTAGGACTCATTTTAATGGAATAACAGGTTAAAAATGCACATAAAGCTCACATAAAGGGCCTACATTTCTGTGTCAGGGCTACTCTAACATGACACTTTTGCAGCCACCTCTCTTCGCTCTCATTTCCTTACAAGAAAAACAGAGTAGCTGGCACATTTGTTCCAACTCCTGTCATGTTGCAGCATCACCAAAATACTTCAATTGTTGTCAAAGGCATACTTAGATCTCTGCAACGTGAGAACTTTCCCTGACAGATGAACAGCATCATCTAGGGGCCAGAGATCAGCACTAGGAATCACACATACATGACCAAGGAAGCTCCTGGAGATCTGTAAAAAGAATTGCTCCTGAGCATGACAGTCCATCATGTGAGAGGCCTGCTGCTTTATTCTTATTTGAAGCAATGCACTGTGCAATGTCTTACGTCAAGAAAACAAAACGCAATTGAGCAGGTTCAGTATTACAAGTCGTCTTTACCTGGTGATTTTCCGGCAGGGTGCAATTACCCCGGACCGAAGAAAGCAACCCAGAGCGCCTTTGCCCTCTGAGCTGGAGGGATGCAGAACAGCCTTGTTCAGAGGTTGCACAGTCACGATAACATCATGACAGAAACTGCTTAAAAAGCCTCCAGAGATCTGCCTAATGTGACTATAAGACATCCGAGTGGGAGCTGGCTTACCCCGTGCCTGCCCAGTCAGCGTGCCACTAGCCCTTGCCCCTCAAGGTTGCCATCTAAATCACCAAGCAAGGCACAGTCTGGGAGAAAAGGTATTCACAGTAGTAAATATAACCCCCCACCTCACGAACACACACTGAAATCAGTAGAAAAATTCCCCCACTGATGTCAATAGTGCCAAATCTGGCTCAGTACAGGAGGCAGAGCATGTTATGGCCATCAGCCCTCTCAGCAGTAGACCTGCTGCTAGTTTGCCTATTTAAATTGCTGCCTCCTGCAAGCTACGGTTTGACTCTTAAATCAACAGATTTCCGTAAGGATGTAAAACATCTTTATAACAATGATGATTCTAAACCACATTATGTCCAGAGGGAAGTGATATTCACTGAGTGAATGAAAATTGTAAAAACAAATAAATAAATGATCCCATCCCCAGGGGACAATTACAGTCAATTGCTCTTGTACTCGCATCCAATTTGCTGCCAAGAAATTTAGACTATCAGGATTTACACGTGGAAGAATCCCTGTGAGGCAAGAATGTCCTAAATGACGGCCAATTTTCTTGTATGAAATTATCATTTGCGACTGAAATTCTCTGACTATGGCTGTGCAGCAGATATCAGTCTGAGACCAAGAACTTATGCAAACTTCTGATTACAAATATCCTATTGTCACAGCTATGTAACAACATTAGCTATTTGTTTGCTGTCATCAATTTAAGATACTATATTAGCAAGTGCTTTTATCACAATAATATAATGAAAAATGTGACTGCCTGGTCTTGTAACAGTAGGGACAAAGGAGCTATTCGCATTTTGCTGGGTAGATGAATGTTCACACTTTGGGAGAACAAAAGCCTAAAAGGAACTTGGCACTCATTACTTTGGATAGAGCTTTAAGTGGCAGGGGTAAAGACTAGAGCATGTTTAACATTTAACAGATGAAGCAGATGCATATCCCACGTGGGATACAGGACTCAAACAAGCCTGGTTAATTGATGTGTCCTGTAATGTGCCCTCCAAAAAATACATAAACAGAGCTCCGAGCCAAACAAGCCTACTTCAATAGTTACTTTTAGGTACTTAAAAATAAGCACATTCTGCAAGATGCTGTCAGCTGGAAGCAAAAAGGCAAGAAACCACACAAAGAAGGGACCTGGACTCGTGCTTAAAGCCAAGCCTAAGTGTAAATGCTTTGTTGAACTGGGGGCTAACAGAAGAGAAGCTGCTAGAAAACAATAGCTGCTAGGCAAAAGTCGGTCAGGTTTCAGGAATTACAGATTTCCAACTTGCTTTGACTTGGCCACTGAGTGGCTGAGGTGGGCACTTCAGCTACTCTAGGAGGGCAACTCCAGACTAAAGAGACATACTGGCACAAAGGAAAATGGAACAGAAGAGTGTTTAACATACGTAAAACCACTCCAATAGAAAACAAATGAATGATGAAATAATGGAGGTCCCGATAGTCCATGTTCCCAAACGTGGAGTTTGGGGCAATCCCTGGCTATTATTTTCACAATACCTTGCATTCATTACTTTAAAAATGGTGTACTATGTCTGGAAAACAGGAAGTAAGCCATAAATCTCTAGTTTAAAAGCCATCTGAAGCCTGTGGACCAGATATGTTCTCAATCAGTAGTCAGGCAGTAAATAAACATTTATATACAGCAACTGCTCTCAACCAGCCTGACCTCCGGCTATTACAGGGCACATAAAGAGGAAATTTGTTTAGTCCCGTAAAAGCCCAGGCAATATATCAATAGATTATTAAAAATGGAAACAATGTAGGCTAATGGATTATATTGATTTTAATAAACATAAGTATATGGGATTCAAAGATAAGAGTCAGATATGACATCCTTCCACGCTCACCTTTAGGGATATCTCCTAAAATTAGCAAAACTAGATCTGTCAAGAATACCAGCGACTGCTATTTTTTGCTTTGCAAATTGACGTATTTTTGGCTGAAGGACTTAAATTGGAGGGTTTGCATTTTTATTTCTGCCTGTGAACCATGAACGCAGTCAAAAAATAAAACTTGTACATCTTTTAATGTCGTTGCTGTACAGAAAAAAAATCAAGCAATTGCAGGCTATCCTCAGGCATGCTAGATGGAAGTACACAGATGCTACGGTTTGGTTGGTTTGTTGGTGGTTTTTTTTTTTTAGGATGATTGCCCACTCTTGCTGCAGCTACTATTGGTGACAGATACTGAAGCCTGAACCTCTTCTGTCCTGGAAGCCTGGCAGGATGCTCAGGTAGCCCCAGTGCTGTCCTCCAACAACTTCCGAGCCTGAAACCAGCTAAGTACATTTGTGCTTGCAGCGGTTCTGACAATGCCAAAACCCAGCAATCCTGCAAGTCAATCTGATTCTTATAACATGTCTTTACCTTTGAAACAGTTGGCATGTGCCCTGAATATGTAGATGACTGTCAGAATCTTCTGCTATTTGTCTGCTGCTAGAGTATATTTTCCCTCTGCTATTCTGCTGAGCAGCAGGCTTCCTTTGAAGAGGTCCCTTCAATTTGCCCACCATGACTGCTCCCCTTTGGTTTGACCTGGGAGTTCAGCAGACAGTCAGCATTGTTTTGAAAAATGACTTTTATTTTTAATTTTAGGAGGAGGTTTGTGCCTGACTGACGAATTTAATTCTTCCATTCTCAGGGATGAGGGAACAGAGAGGCTTACCGAAAAAATAGGCAGAGGCAGCCCTGCAGATCAGATTGCGTTAGTAACTGTGACATAACTGGTTCTGGGATGAAGGGAGCTATGAAGTCTATTAACATACTCTAAATGTCAGGGTAGGGAAACAGTGTGCTCTGTATGATAATTGGGTCAATGTGATTACAAGTTTAATCTACCTCAGCAATTATAATCAGACTAAATTAAAGCAACCCTTGGGTGCTAAAGAATGGAACCATGGACAAAAACCTAAGCTGTTTTTCCATTTGGAGGAAAGGTTTTCCATCAGCAGCAAGGCGTAAGTACGTACACCCCAATTATTTAACAGTTCAGAAGACCTAAATTCACACTTCCCTTAAAGATCATACAAAGCGAATTCAAGTCCCTAATTATGAACATCCTTAAAACTTGGAGAAACTCAGCTCTAACCTTTGTGGAAGGTTAGGACGCCTTCCTAATTTATAGTAAGGACACGTGTCATGCATTTTATTGCAATGCATTGTGGTTTTATGCAATCAGATACTACTTGAAAGCAAATGAATGCAGGGCTAACCTCAAGCACTTTAGGGTTTGGATGTATACCTGGAAGTTGAATACTTATGAGACAGCCATCTGAACTGCCCAAGTTTGTTGACATCACAAAGAATGGTTATAAGAAAGGATTTATCTTGCTGCCTACAATTTAAAAATGGAAAATAAAGGAACAAGCCAAAATGAGTTCCTTTCATTAAATTGCTAGAGATGATCAGAAAGTTGTCCAAAGGACAGGCATGAACTGCTGCGCTCCTCTGTGCATTACTTTCCATTTCTTTCCTTGCAAAAGGAGGGATTAAAAGCAGGTGAGGATAGGCGGGCGTCCATTTACCTGAAAGGTCTGGGTTCCCCCCACAAATAAAATTCAGTGTAATACTTGGGGGTTTTTCCTGATTACAAACCAAAGGCTGAAGTCTTTATTTAGTGTCAATTGTTTTCTAAAGAAGAATACAAGACTAAACTTACAGTAAATTTCTACCGCTGTTCATTAGCTCCCAATGGTAGAAATAACACCCTTGCAAAATCCTGAATACCTCACAAATTACCGTAATCTGCAATTATAAACTACAGTGTTAATGAGGTTTGATTGCCTGTTATTTGTGATGCTACCTATAAATGCCACTTACATTTTACAGCATATTGAAGTTAACAATCTGTTTTGAGAAGATCACTAATAGTCAAATGGACTTTTATGAACACCTTTTGTGATTTCAATCTGTTACCTAGAAACCAAACGTGGTCGCAGAGCATTTACCCTCACCATAGAACTGCATCCATTTGGTTCTTCCCATCACTACGATTTCCCTTCAGTGCTGATACCGATCTTTACGCAGGAGGACCGGTTTTCTTAATGAAGGAGAGTAGCATCTGAATTTTTATGTTTGACCTCTGATCAACAGTATTTTGGTAAGTCTCTAAGAGGACTAATTGTGTCATTCATATACTTAAGGGATAATGTGTCTTGCAGAGCAGTACAGAAGGCAATAAACAGCTTTTACAAGAGATTAAACACCCAAGCACAGCTAAAGCATTTAGATAACTGCAAAAGCCATTTTGCATTGACACTGCTCTGATGCCAAAAAACACTTGTCTTATACAGTTCTACTCATAAAAAACCAGCAAAAAACCCTCACAGCCATCGCTTTTCTTCCTTCCTAAGAGTTCTCTGTGCTTTTGTCCCAGAGATATTTCTTCAGAAAGTCTAAGTAACTTTTTTGGGTGGTTTGCTTAAGAAAGAAAACAAAAGAAAAGCTCTAAGGATGACTTTCAGAGATGTGTTATTTTCAGACAGTGGATTCACTTTCTGTAAGAGGGGAAATCTTGGACCGATTGACTTGAATTGAACCTGGATTTGTGCTTTTTTTCTCAGTAGTAGCACTGATAAAAATCAATCAGAACAGACCTGGAATGTACATACCAACAAGTGAAAGCAATATTTGGGGTGCTAGGGGAACCAGTGAACCAAACTGTACAGGGTTTTTTTGAGAGACATAGTATAAGAGAAATAGTTGGCAAAATGCAAAGACAAGCTGCTGTAGAGAGGAGGAAATGAAAGACTAGAAAAATTAAAAGTCTAATTCAGCTTATATATTTCATCATGCTTGACTCTTCGCAGTTGATGGCAATTAAAATCTGATGGCTAAACGCAGCTCACTGCATCTAACAGTGCGGGGGTCACAAATAACAGCCCAAACATTGTAAGAAGCAGCTTCACAGCTGTGAATCCCTCAAACCCTGTGCTTCCCCAGGCACCGCTTAATGCTGCTGAGGGTACAGAGAAGGTCAGTGAAGTCATTCAAAGGGCTTGAACATCTGTGGTATCACACCAGCATAGAGGTGGGTACCTAAGATAACTAGGGCTTAGTTTCTTTAGGGTGTCATGAACTAAGTCTAAAACAGATGGAGAAACTGAATTTCCTCCCCCTCCCAAGAGCTCTGAGCAAAAATGCCATTGCTTTTTTTGTTTAATGCTTCTGAATTTCCAGTCAACAGCCTTTAAAACTGACAATTAAACAATCTTTGGACAGCCACAAGAGCTCAGTATAAAATGTTACCGGTGTCATCTCTTCTGGAGTTATTTTCTAAATCAAAGGGAACTTTTCCTAGCTGGAAGTAGGAGAGCTAAGGCAGAAAAGGATGTTTGAAGTTAAGAGTGGAGAAAGAAAAATAAACCATTTGTGCCAGTGTGTTATTGTCTCTGTCTCATGACAGATAATTCCCAGTAAACACTCAAACAGCAAGTCCAAACCAAGCACTACTTCTAGGTACATTCAGCACTGAGATAATTGCCAGAGGTGTCCAGAGCAGACTGTTTTGAGAAACCTGAGAGAAGTCAGGACCCAGGTTGCCTGGGTTTTAACCCCTTCGTTCAGGCTGCCCAGAGCCTGCTCTCCGTTTCCATTAGGTTGTCGCAACTGTGATCGCAGCACACGCATGCGTCATGCTCTCACAACACCTGATGCCCCTCCAGTTACCAATACACACAGAGGGGAACCCCCACCGTCATGCTGATTCCTATAGAAGAAAATATCTCCTGCAGCTCAGGGACAGTTGTCGTTTTGTGACAATGAAGACATTCAGTTTAGTGTTTGCTGGTGGCCCACACAGGAGGTCATTTACAGACAGTCCAAAAGACTAACCAAGGGATACAATTTAGGGCCTCAGATTAGTAAAACGCCTTACCACAGATAGAGCTACAAAAGAAAAAGCATCTCTTGCCACTGCCAGCCAGCCACCGAAGAGGCAGGAGTGCGTGCAAGCCTGCTGACGTGGTACCCCACCGACGGACACAAGCTCATTCTGCCTCCGCTTCCAGCCGGGTAGATGCGAACTGGTCCAAGAGCCACACACTGAAGTCAGCTTGTTCCTGAGCTAATACACCCCACCTCTGGGCATGGTTGAGGGCCCAGGACAGCAGCACACAGACCAAGGTTATGCCCGAGACGTGCCCCGAGATGCTGGAGACTTCTAACTCTGTACAACTCTACAGCACATTCTGCATCTTACAGAACCCAGTCTGCACTGGTCGGACAGAGGAAGGAGCATGTTTGCTTCGTGATGCAATTTCTCTTTTCTGAATTCAGAAGTTCCCAGGGGAATGCGTTAGTCCTGCACTGACACTGCTTGTGTAAGGCTGCGGAGGGCACAGGATTGTGTGTCTTCACCTGCTCTGCAGAGTCAAGAGCTCGTGCTTTCTGTGCCCTCTTCCCCTGAAGCATCCTCAGGCCCACCACCAGTTGCCCCCGCTCCTCTACACAGCAGAGGAAATATTTGAAAGATGCTCAAGAAAATGGATTTCTTAATTTTTCTTCCACAAAACATATCCGCATTTACCTTTCAGACCTCTGGGAAATCTTTGTATCTTTAACGGGTTCCTGCTAGTATGCCACGTCCAGGAGAAGAGAATTAATGCATCCTCTGTACAAGTTAAGTACATAAACTGTCACAAAATATTAACACAGATATGAAGCTATTAGAATAAACCCCACTCCATAAACAGACTTTAAATATGGGTAACCAAGATAACAGTAACATAAAAGGACACATTAAAGTTATATCCCTTTAAAAAATTAAACAAATCAGTTTTATAGTGATAGGCACTTCAGAAAGCTTATGTTTGACAGTCTAAGGGCAAGTCAATAAGGCATAGCTAATTGGAGAACAAATTGACATTCATAAGCTGGCATTTAACACGACCATGGTAAACAAGGTAATAGACAGTTAATGCAGTGGGCAAGGGTGGTGAACAGAAGCAGTCCAGGTTGAATAATGGAAAAGGACCAATTGAGCAAATTCGAAGTGCAAACATTCTGATTTCAGCCTGCTTAGCAGGGATCACTGACAAGCTCACCGCTATAATAGGCTTATTTGGGTTGTTGTCTTTAAAGAATGAGTCTGTCAACTAAAACAAGAAAAGAAATCTACATAATGGCAAATGAATCCGGGTTACTAAGTGCACACAGTGATAAGGTTCAGGTGGGTAAATACTAATGGCTGCTTAGCACTGATAGACGTCTGAAATAACAGCAAGCAATCAGCATGCGATTGGCCAGCGCATTACTTAATGGTGCATTATCTTAATATAAAAATTACAAGGAGGCAAAAACCAAAGGAGTCGCTGGAGCCAAGCTCTTCCTTACACAGAGGCCTCTTGCTCTTAGAAAGTGTGCTGCTTTCTATGGCATGGAGACAAAGTAAATCTGGGAGACCTCTTTCTCATACAGACACAGATATTAACACTGAAAGGCTCATTAGGATTGTATAGTTTAATATTTTGCCAAACGCATGTCCTGAACTCTCCTAATGCTTCCTGCATACATCATTCCTTCCGGGTGAATCAATGCATAAGTCTCAGCATCGCAGCCACACTGATGGAAAGATTTTTCCTAGACCATGGACTCGGCACAGGCCTTAAGTTATTGTAACACTGTTGTTGCACAGGCTAAAATGGCACACGACAAGTTCTTTAGGGCCTTTTCTTTAAAACTGATGGAAGGATTTGAGAATGTTTAAGGGAACAAGCAGAGAAGCGATACTTTCTTGCCTTTCACCTGACCGGTGGCACAGCTTTAGGTCTAGGAAGGGAGAAGCAAGGAGGACAGGAGATACAAGATAGGGAGAGCCAAGGCTGGAACTACAGAGCTGAGTTTAATTCTCTCACTCCAGGCCTTCAAATATAGAGACTATGTTCATTCTAAGCAGTTATGAGCAAAAAAATTTTTGGTAACCAGAAAGTTTTTGATTTCTCAGCAAGAATCATCTCTACCACATCTTACCAGAACTTGCTCAGAAAGCCAAGGTCTGATTTCAGAAGTGTAAGTGAAATTTTTTTGTGGAAATTTCAGCCGTTTGCTGTTCAAGAATACTTGACCAGCTTTTGGATTTTGTGCTTTCTTTTCCAGTGCAGTCGTACAAGGGGCTCTTTACCTACTTATGTATAGCTGATTTTGTGTACCTTCCATTCTAGTTGCATGCCTATTAAACATCTTTCTTTCCAGTATTATTCAGATAATAGATAGGAATTTCCCCCCACCCCACCCCCAGAGGTGCTAGGACATGTCTAAGGTCTTCACACAGCCCAGCCCAGCTGGAAGAACCAAGAACAGACCTCCCCCCCCCCCCCCCCCCCCCCCCCCCCCCCAAGTAATTGTTCAGTTGCACCACTCCCTCCATTGCTCCTGTATTTTCTCCAGCTTCATGTCTTGTATTACCATTGTTTTCAGAGTGCTTTTGTCTGTGTGCTTGTGTTTTCACCAGGTTAAATCAGCCTCTGTGGTTTCAAGGATGTGCGTGATTTTTATCGTCTAGCATCTAATATCGGGTTGCACCTTAGCCAGACTTCCTTATCCTATGCCCTTAAGTTAAGCAACCACCACTGCAACAGTTAATACTAACAATTTACATGGCGTCTCAGGCATTTTGTCTAAAATTAATGAAGTCCAGCCATTACCAATTAACATCATGCTCTTTACTCCACTCCTCTGAAATCGATTAATGTTACCCCAGCGCTTAAAGGCTTCCATTCGCCTGTGCACAAGTCAGTTTGCCATCCTATAGTTTGGATCAAAAAGAGAGCTAATGCTTGCTGTACAACTTCAGACTTTTTTCTGGGTTTACTGCGTGCTTGCAGAGTGAAGACCACTTTACGGAGGATTGGTAATGATCCCCATATGCCATCTGACAAGGCCATGATCTCCGCTTCAATTCCCTTCGATCTATCAGCTCCTCTCAACGCCCTTGGCCAAGAGACTCTTGGAGCACTCAAGGAGTGATTTCTTTTGTTAGAGTCTCTGGCTTTGTTTCATCCATTGATTAATCTAGAGCTGCCAATTTAGGGCTGCACATGATTTTCTGCAGACAGTTATCTGCTGTTACCTTGTCCCACAGAGACATCTTTTGGAGCCTTTCTTGATTAACACATTTCCTCTCGACTCTGAATTCTAGACCTAGAATTCAAGGCAACTATAACACAGATGACAAGCAACTCTGCTGCTAAATGTAAACCATTTTTAGTACCTTCCTATGTTTCAGATGTTAAGCCCATTTTTGAATCCCATTACTCTGATTTCAATTACTTTACCATCTTCAGTAGAGTTTTCCCAGTTTCCACCAGAATTGTTGTTTTTTGTTTTGCTGTTTTTCTTTTTAAACCTGACAAACTTCCTTGCCGGCCTCCCTGCTACAGATTATAAAACTGTCTTCCCCAATGCCTTCGCTCTTCACAAACTTGGATCCGATCCAATCCCGATTTAGCCTTTGAAGACTCTTAAATATACCAACAAGACACTTTTTGTCATCAAAGAAATATTTTTGTGTTCAGACAGTCCTCAAAATAGATCTGGGAAGATTTTTAGATATGTCTATATTAGGGGTGACCAGACCAGAATGGATATAATAAGCAGCAGCTTTTTGCAACTGAATAGGCAGCTTTTTTTTCCCCTAAGCAATCCATAGCCGGGTTTGGGGTATGTGATGAGCAGTGTGGAAGCTGCATCGCTGACAAAAAGAAAGGCGTTTGCAGTGCTGGAGACTGTTAGATGAGTTTCCTCTATGTGCACACATGAAAGAGCATGTGTGAGGAAGGGAACTCCAGTATGGCATGCTTTCTAACAGACTCCACTGTACGTTAACGATAACCTCATTTATTTTTGCTGATATACAATGTGCTTGTAAGGCTAATGTTGATAGTTGTCTGAGTCTCTTAAAGCTTGCAAATTAACTGACTACACACAACTAAATTATGGAAACACAGTTGTGAAGGATGCTTTCTCTAAAGCATTGACTCATGTAATTGATGACAATAGTTTCCTTTTTAACTGGTTGCTGCTACATATAGTGGGAGGCAGCACGAATTGCATATCCTCTATTGCTAAGTGACAGCTAAGATTAAGCAGATGCTCACTAGGGTATTATCCCTTACGCAAACAAGGGATAATTTCCTTCATAAGCAACCTGACTCATAAGGAGTTGTGTGGGCTGTGCCATCTATTCTGAATTTCTCCTCCACCAGACAGGACGCCCAGGCACTCTCATTTCCCTCCGTACAACTCAAGAAGGACCTTGCTGAAGTTAATGAGATTGTACCTGGTTAGAAGCAATAAGGGGAACAAATGATGTGGTCCCAGCACGGGAAAAGCTAAAGACCTGCATCTCGAATATCTTTCTGGAAAGTCACAGTCTCACGAAAGGATGGTAGCGACCACGTGGCTTTTGCACACTGGATATGCAGCTCTTTGTCCACTAGGAGGAGAGAAACTGGCCTAGAATGAGGACGTAACGAAGGACCTGGCAGGAAGTCACGACAAGCATAAACCTGCATCTCTGAAGACCACAGTCCTGCTCCGTTCCCACACCGCAGCCTTCTTGAGCATCATTTGGCAAATTCCTCAGTCTGAGTTTGTCACATGCATCTGACTGCATATGTGCACACCATAATTTGTGGCAGATTTCTCACCCATTTGTTTTCACCACTATGATCCCTACTGAGCTAAACACTTCTGAGGGTTCAGACCTCAGTTGTAGTTGGTAAAGTGGAGCTAACAGCACTCCCCTATTCAACAGCTTGTGAGAGGAGTCAGTGCCTGCAGGGTCTTCACATGCTGATGCACCACTGAAATTGGATTGCAGTAAATGTTAGCTAGAAAGATGAATGGCCCCAGTATGGTAGTGGGACCTCTGAGAACTTTGGCATGCTAGTGTCTCAGAAGGCACCTGAGAGCTACATAAATAGGTTTGGAAAAGTTTCAGGAGAAGGACCAGCACAGGCCACATGGGAGCCCTCAGAACGATTAGGCTCATTAAAAATAGATATTAGAAATGTTTGCTTAGACAAAGAGCAGCACATCCACTAAGCTGCTGTTTACATGTGTTTTACAAGAGTCACTCCCACAACCACAGCATTTTCATTATGAGCAGCAAATATTTAAAGCTGTATAAAATACCCAGATCACAGAGCGCAGTTACAGGCTAAGTGGTATTTGGACAAGTTTGTCTTTGAGGTATAATACATGGGTGTGAATAAGCTTAAGGAAAAGTCAGGTTTAATGCTTTTAAATTACAGAGAGTCTTCCTCACAGGCTGTGTATTTCCAGAACATTAAGAGATTATTCCTGTTTTCCCCTTTCAAATCCTGCTTTTGAGGACCATCTGCCACAGTCAGGCCAGCCCTCCCCTCCAGCCTTGATGAAGCAAGTTTGGGGTGCCCACAAAAGTTGGCACAACTGACTGCTGGTGGCTCCCCTCCCTGTTGACATACCACCCTGCATGAAGAAGATGCACCCTTGAAATGAGAGCTATTCCTATTAGAATCAGCTGCTACAACTGGACTACACTCCATAGTAGAGCACCAGAGAAACAGCAGTTTATTATTGGAGATTATCAGTACCAGCTTTCAAAGAGGCCTCTCCCTCATCCAAGACCTAAGCAGCAAACAACTCTCCAGCGGTCATCCTCCACCATGCAGAGAAAAATACAGGCCATCGCAATGATGGAACCAACGCAGCTGTTAAACCTTCCTTTCATATGCATCATTCCTTCATCAGCACCTTGGACTGGGGAAAAAAGAAATAATCACAGCCTTATCAACATGAGCAGGAACGTCTTTCCTCAGAGCCTGGTTTGCACAGAGGCCCCAGTACAAAACACGCGTGTTGTTTTCAGCACATGATTAACCCCGTTGATTTCCCCGCACTCTGATGCTCTCCCAGATCGAGTCCCAGGTCATTACATGACACTACCTGAGGAGGGACAACCATGTTTTCCTCACCAAGAGGCAGCAAGCTCTCTGCAGGAGCATTGCTTTCGTTGCCGCTGCACAGATGCGAACTCCTCCAGATGAGCCCCGGGCTGAGGGTGCTGTCCGTCGCCCGCGTTCGCTGTGCGGCATTTCAGCATGAAATCCAGACTTGGTTTGCCTGATCGTACTGCCCGTCCCTGTGCCAACAGGCTGGAAGCCCCCAGCAGCACTGACTGTGACACAAGGCCTTTTCCCCAAATAATTTCCAATTTAGAAAACCTCCAGTCGGGCTTCTGTCTCAGCGCAGACACGCTACCCGCGCTCTCGGCATTAACAAGTTTACAAAGACGGTTGCAGCACAACAGACATCACGCTTAATGAGAGACTGTTTGCTTAGGGGGTAAGAAGCAGAAAGGCAACTGTTAGTAAAGAAGTAGGTGGACTGGGATATAAAAGATCTTGAAGTTTATTTTACCCAGAGTTAAAGTAAGGACTGCACAGGAGTAGTTCATTGTTCTGTTTTCATAAAGTCATTTAAGTAGCAAATGGCCCCTGAAACTGATACTATGATTTGAGTCATGTTGGAAGACATATTGAATTAATGATGCAGGTGTGGGTTGTTGTTCCAAAAAACTTTTTTATAGCAACAGTGGGAGAGGAGAAGGGGAGGGGGGGAAGTTAAATGAAAAGATTTGGTCTATGTTATGTTTTTCTAATATTTGAATTTTAGCTAAGATTACTCTTTCTCCTCTTTTTAATATATTGTTTTAAATAAAAAATGCTAATAAATCTTGAGAGAAATATGTCATAGTGGAGTTTAAAAACTGTAGTGCAATATATAACAGTTCATAAAATATTCTATTCAAATAGCCAAAATTGTAGTGCATTTGGACCAGAAGTAGTTAACTGCAGGAACAGCATTTTATTAGCTACTAAAATTAAGAAAGAGTACTGCTGTTTCACAGCCAGATAATTAAGTACCGTTTTCTCTTTTTTAATACTATAAAATTAAACTTCCTGTTTAAATGGCCTGGTGGGGACTGTAGGCAAAGGGTCATCTGATGAGCCCTCCGGGCAAATCCAGAAACACAACATAGCACTTATTCACACAAGACTTTAACGGGGTAGAAAACACCGATTGAGGAAAAAAATGCTGCAGTAAGCGAAAAATTGCAGGTAATAAATCAGAGATCCATTTTTTCACATCATTTTGGCTAATCCATTAAATCTCAGTGCAAAGGAATCTATCAGAAACAGAAGCCACTGCCTTCACTTCTACGTCTCCAAATGTTATTAAAACTGTATGAGCAGTGAAAGAACTCAATTAAACCAGTGCATTGATGAGATGTTCCAGCCACGCCTGGCCCACCAACTTCTCCTGGCTCCTCTTTTGTTAGTGACAGTTTGGCTAAGTCTGTTCTTTAGAAGGGATTACGCTCCAGCACTTCATTAGGGTGAAATTTTTCTCCATGTTGTTTTACAATGCATTTCCCCCCCCTCTCTCTCTCAACATCTACCCAAAATTAATTGTTAGTAGCAGAATAATGCCTAGGTTCACAACCTATAGTAGGTGCACTTCTTTCACCCGTCAGTCTTACCCTGCTATGAGTCTGTATGCTGTGAAAGAAAGTTAGTCCTGTTTTGACTGAGAAGCACAAATACTGCAAAGAGAATTATCCCAACTTTGCAGATATGAACGTGAATTCTGACAGTCTATACTTAAACAGTGAATTTACATTATGTAGCACGCTATTAAATGAAAGATTGCTGTGCAAAGCGGGCAAGAGCCTCACCATTAACTACCCGACCTCTGTTTCTCTATATTATAGGGTTGTTTTTGTTGGTTCACATCTAATGTGCAACCTGCACAGTGCGCGTTCCTGCCGGTGTACAGCCAGGCAGCATCTCCCCAGGAACAGAGCCCTTCCCTACCTAGAGGACTGGGTCTTAGCAAGCAGGTACTCTGTCCCTCAGACGGGGAAGCTGCACACCTGGCGTGTTCGTGCACAACGTAAAAGCCAACCTACTGTCAAATTTACTGTTCAAGTTGCAGTTTACTTTCTGTTAAAAGCTGGCGAGGTTAAAATCACCCATGAAGACTTACTAAGTAATAAAATAATCTTCAGTTTTACCAAACACTACAAGTGCAACTGCCGCTGGTCTGCTCAAATATTTTATGTTTTGTCCAAAACCACATACTAATAAAATGCTTCCATACACCACAAAATTACCAAAAGAAATAATAATGTTATGGTTAAGGCACTTTATTAGGATTTGGGAGATCCAAGACCATTCCCTCCTTTGCAGATGATGTCCTTTGGACCCTATGCAAACCACTTAGTGGGAATTCATCCCCACCACACGTTAGCATCCAGATAGCTAGGTGCCTGGTCTAAACTACTCACTGAACTACTTAAATCACTCCCCAGCCTGTGGGAAGATAGATGGGACAAATCACCTCACCTTAAAAAAAATATTCAAGACTTGGGGTTGATTGCCCCTCAGTATGTGTCTACTTATATGCCTATTAGTGTTATTTCCTTCGCTCTAGAGCACCCAGACCCCTGGGGCCACGACTCCAGGCACAGGCTGTGCTGCTGTCTAGGACCATCTTCCACAGGAGCCTACAGGTACGAGCTTACGGTAGTGTTGTATGAACCACACATTCCCCCCAAGAGAAAGACTTTTGCACCACCTTAGAGGAGGGGAAGAACAGGTCTATGCAGAAGAGGGAGTTCCAATTCATAAAGGGTTCCGGGATTTTAAAATTCATGGTTTTTTAGCTGAGAGCAAAACTCCAAAATACCAAAATCAATTAAGTAATTTAAAGCCTGGATTGACTGAAATATCTTATTACATCAGAACATTGCTTCGGTTTCAAATTTCTAACAGTGTATGTTCATTCTGTACTACAGAAAATACCAACATTTTAGAAGAAATCACTGAAAATCCATAGTGACACTTGATAATAGTCTGAGCGTGGTCTGCTTTATTCTGCTACAGCTTTTTGCTTACATTTTTCTTCTGAAACAAAAATTCAGGAAAATTTGACTTAGCTTTATGAAGCATTTTGATGTAATGTGGTTTCAGCAACATTTCTGTCTAGCACCAGAGCATCACATTTTGTTTGCAAAAAATCTCAGAAGAATGTGGGATTTGCTTTGCTCAGCTTTCATCATTGACTGCAAGTTACCACTGGTTCCCTGGAAGTTCAACATCGCAGAAATCTTGAGAGGCTAAAGGAGCGGGTTGGTTGGTTTTTTGTTGTGTACTTTTTTGGGGTTTTTGTTTGTTTGTTGTTGGTTTTTCTCCCAAGAATACAGACAGAAAAGAACAGGAGATAGTTTGTCTCAATCCTTTTTGTTACGTTTCCTTGTGGCTTCCTGAAATCCGGGTAAAACTCACCTGGCCAAGCATCACATAATTCCCTCACGAGATCCAAGAGACAATTTTTATGCCATCTCACCTGAGAGAAAGTGCAAATGAAAAAAGCCACCCAGCATTCTGTCAGTTCTGCCACAAGCACAACAGTTCACTCAGCAAAACGACGACGTTTCAAACAGACTGAATTTATCCCTTTGGCAAACAGCAGTTCCTACTGGAAGGAATCAATTTTCAGTTTCACAAACAAACAAGGCAAAGACAAAACAAAGAATCCTTCTTCCAGTGCTTCATCCCACACACTGAAAACGACAGCGTTACATCAGTGGTGAGGACACTGCTCCTGTTTGGCCCAGAAGGAGTTGGCTAGCTCTGCCAAGTGTCATTAGCAGGGAATCTTTAGCAGTATCCAAACTTATTTTCCTGGTTTAACTTTAGGTGTATGTTTTTGGCAGTTCCCAAGTGTCCCACTTTACCAACGCCGACTGTCCGTAGGATACAGTAGCTGTGAAATTTTATTGAAAGTTTGCTTGCAAAATCCTTCTGTGCATTATGGTAACGTAACACCACATTTCCATAGTGAAATACATTTCAAACCTTAAAAGAGAAAATAAAGTCTTTTATGTTGCTATTAAGTTTGAGTAAAACCTGGTTATCGGATTTCACCCCTCTGTTCTTCTGGGGCCATTGCATCAGATTGCTCTCCAGATAAGCCACTGAAACTGCAGGATCCCCTTCACGCATCCTGTGCGCAGCACTAAGGGAGCTCTCTGGGAGAGACTAAACACTCGAACCACGTTGCAGTGAAGAAGTGCTTTGCATTATAGCAATAATAAACTAATTCTAGAAGTAAAATCACACTATGTAATGTTTAGTCTCATTTAATCTAATATTGGTTGCTAATGGGCTCTGATCTTGCTTGTATATGTAAGGAATCCATTCCAATTGGTCAAGTGTTGAGATTAGCTTTTGCATTTCATTTGGAGTGCTCAACACTTGATACCCCAGTAGGTCGGTATGAGCTACTTTTAAAATCAAATATCGAGATCTGAAAATACAAGAGTTATAAACTAATACTCTAACATTTTTTCTATTTATTTCCTATTAACTACAAAATGATAGCAAGCATATAAAACGATGGACAAGGGCACTCAAGGTAAAGGCTAAATGTTTAGAAAAGGGCATGTTTAAGTTCTTCTGGATTTTTTATTTTATTTATTTATTGTTATTTTTAGAAAGCATCAGAACAGCGTAAGTATTAACCCTCCATTAAGAAGGTTTGTGAGACAAAGTAAGTAGCAGAATACCTTTCAGATTTTGTTTCATAGAATCGCAGAGTTTTAGGCAAGATTAAAAAAAAAAACACTGCATTAAGGAAAAATATTTAGATTTCTTGCTTGGGCTAAAAGGGACACAACTGCTTTTATCCGAAGGAGCATCCTACCGTTACGGGTGCTAATGATATCAGTGACTAAAACTGTCTCCGATTTTACTCCTCCACAACTTTTTCACACATTCATTTCACTCTACAGTCAGATAATTTTTTCCCCAACTTGATTCACATGGTTCTCAGCTGTATTTAACTTTATCAAACTGCAATTGCAATGCTACACACAGCATTGAAAATATAAGTTGGCAATATTCATCAAGGTCATAGACACAGAACAGCTTTTTGATACAACAGGTCATGTGGTGATATCTATAACACTGGAAATGCAGTATTGTGAAATTATTCTTGAAATTGCAACAGTAGATCATAGACCAAAAATGTAATAGAAGTAGAATAAAGGTATTAAAAGGGATCATGTTTTATGTCAGACTAATTTTAAATTAGGTGAGCTAGACTTGTGACCAGTTTGATTTAGACAATGGATTAACAGCAGAAGAAAATATCTATCTTTAAACTGGCACGTACTTTACAAACATTCTCAGTATTGTGTCTCTTCCTCTTCTCCCCTGTTCCACAGCTGTAAGTAATGCTATTTTCATGGAAGATTTCCCTGAAAATTGTTTTCTCTCGCCATTACCATGTACAGCAGGTAGCACAGCAAAACGGCTTTAGAACTAAAACGCACAGCTCTCAAGACTGCTTCCCCATGCAGACAGGTTGAGATGAGATTTGGTTAGCTATTGAAAGCTCAGGCCAGCTTTACGGGAAGTTTCTTTTAAATACAGGAACAGTTTAAACAGACTTTCAGTGAACTTGAGATAAATTCCAAGCCCCCAAACTACACAGGCACGCACGGGCTGGCTGAGTTTCAGTGCGGAATTTTAGGGTTCATTAGCACAGTGAAAGACCTAAGAAATGGCAACTCGTATGAAGTCCCTGAAATCTGGCCCAACCTCCCCCTACCGCCGAACGCTGCTCCAGCCGCTACCTGCCTAGGTGAAACCTATTTTTCATCGTTTTAAAATTCATTCTTATTGCACAGACCCGCTCCCTTCAGCCATGCTCTTTTCTGAATGCCAGGCAAACAGCACAGTAATCTCTGCATGAGACTCCCTAATTGGCAGCAGAGCACTGGCCCAGCCAACATCTGCAGCTGGTTTCAGTGATAATAAATCAGGGGTGGGGGGTTTCAGCATGGCAAGCTGCCAAGGAGCTTTCCTTTCCCCATTTAGCCAAGAAACGGGAAGACAACAGGGAGGACTGGGGCAGCTCCGGTGTGCAGGGGTGGTTAGAGAGAGGAAAAAACAATCGGATATATCTACAACCAGCCATCAGTCTCCACTTAGACTTGGAGCTTTCTAAGAAACAAGCCGGACCGTGTCACGCAGGCCAGACAGCAAATGCCTTTCTTCCACCACTGAGCAGTAACTTGTCCAGGAAGCCTCAAAAATATCAAATATTAAAACAAGGGCACAAATGCAGGAGCAATTGCTTCCCAGAAATGAAGGGTTCCTACCCGAGTCCTAAGAGGATTTCAGAGCTGCCCGAGTTCATGGTTGTTCTGTGATCAGCTAACACTCACTGAAAACACTTCCGCAGATACATTTACAATCATCAGATTGGATGCTCAGACCCGAATGCTGGATTTCTCCAGATGCCTGTAGTACTGACAGCTCAATGCAGCCCTTTGCTCAAAAATCCAGGTGAAACAGAAACCATGGATGTGAGGTAATCCTAATTCTGAACGGGGAAATTCAGACTGGGGGCGGGGGGATTAAAAAAAAATCAAAGGCTGAAACAGCTCTCTGAAACATCTAAGAAAGTAAAATTTGTAGCCAACAAAACAGAACTGTTAATTTAAGTGCTGCTGAGTCTTTCTTGCTGATCCTTGCAGCACAGGTTTATACTAAGTTTTGGGGCAAATTTTTTAAAATCAGATTGCCTAGGTATTGAGCAATGCAAAAGAGGCTGGCTGCAAAGGCCAAGGCACAGAGCTCCACTTACTGCACGTGTGGGTCCACACCCCAGCTATATTCTTGCAGGGAGAAAAAACACTTCAGAGAACACATTTTTAATTAAAACAATTTGGTTACAGAGATGCTGAATAACCAGCTACAACTTCATTTATTAGAAGCGTAAGTACCCAGGCTGGTACTCCCTTTCCTTTTGCAGCAAAAAGCCCTGCATACTGCCAGCTTCAGCAAGAGGGCACGCACGGTCCTCCTTGCACAGACAAGCCAGCGTAGATGACATCCTGCAGCAAAGCCCCGCTGTGGCCTCCACGGTTTTTCACTTGCCCCTGCTGTCAGGAGCATTTCCCTGAGCTCTTAGTGCTGAGACGCCCTAAGGTGCCCTTGCTGTTCCCAGTGAGAGAACTTTACTCTCCCTCAGCCCCCCAGCAAGGGAAGAGAAACTGGAAAAGAAGCACCAAGTGATTTGAGCCTTCCCCGAGAGTGGGTTAAGCTGGGAGGTATCTGCCTGCAGTTGGGTAAAACCAGCTGATCTTGACTAAGTCCTTCTGAATCCCAAAGAGCAGTTGTTTGTGTTGCACCGGAGAAGAGAGAGGTCTGAGCTGCAAGTGAAAGACCTCAGTTCATAGCGCAGTGAAAACAATCCTCCCGTTTTAGAAGTCCTCTCCATTCAAAGAGCATAAATTGTGGACTCTACCTCTCAAGGTGGCTGGTGCCATATCAATTCATTTTGGCAAATAATTTCTACCGATAGTCTTCATACTAATATTTCCATCCCCAGAGCAAGCCAATCACCTGACTCTCAGGGCTGCCTTTACACCAACCCCTATATTTGCACTCGAATGCCTTCGGCAGCCTCAGGTATTTAAGGCATTTTGCAATCTTCATTCACAGTTCCGCCCATCACATCTAGTTTGGTCCCAGTCCTTCCGTCAACCTTAGCACCTTGCCACCTCATACTGCTGTCTCCTGTTGCTGAAGGTTCCCCTACCAAGTGCTGCTCCCTACCACAGTCTCGTACCGTTATTGTAAGAGTTGTCCTCCACAGTAAATGTCCACCTCATTTACAAGGTCACAGTTACTCAGTTACCGTTAGTCTGAATCCAGTTATGCAAGCAACAGACTACACCTCTGTAGTGCAAAGTCACTAAAGGATCTTGAAGAGTGATGCAGTTATGGGAGGATTTAGTCCTTTAAAAACAGCAATAACAATTAGCACAATTAAGAATGCATCTGCCACTAAGTGCAATGCCACCTTTGACAACTGTAAACAATCAGGTAATGCACTACTTGGAAGTAGTGATTCACATTTGCAAAAATAATATCTGGCAGGAAGTATTTCTTGAGCTTATTTAAGCTTTAAAATCTATGGAAGGAGCTGTGCATGATATGCTGTTTGAAGGCATTTCTAATTTAAATTAACGACCTGAAGGATATCTTGAGGCAATAATGATCTTATTGTGCTAAATCCTGCAATAGCTGAAATGAATTATAAATTCCTCTAACTGATTTAGTGGTTAACATTCTGAATCACAGCTAACCGATGCAATGCTTTCTGAGTTCCAGCATCAGATTAGATGAAACTATATAGGCTGTCTTCAACCTCCCTGGCTGGTTTGGAACAGTCAGTGAAAAATGTTCTCCTTCTGAGTCAGTGGAAAGCAGAGCAGCCCTGGAGGTGATAAGCCTAGACTTCTGGGAAAGCAACCACATTTCATCTGGGCACCTCATTTCCAACACTTAGCTTGACAGAGATGCTGGAGCGTCCAAGAAGCAGAGGAACTGACTCGCGGACACCGAGCGGGAAGGCGAGCTCACCAACAAGATGAGACCTGCTCCCCCCAAAGACAACTGGAGATTTGTCACTGACTTTATAAAAAACATGATTGGACTAAACAAGAAACTCTTGAAAATTTACATTGCGCACACCACTTGCTAATGGTAAGGATCATTCTTGCTCTGGTGATGATTTGCACATTTGTAAGTCCATATGTCACATGTATACAGAACATAGTAAAAAACAAGATGGATAAAATTTCCCTTTCAAAAGTCATAGAACCAAATTGCCCCTGAAAAAAGTGCTTTCAGCAGCTGAGAAAAGTAGTCTGTTATTTCACTTGTGGGCCAAACTGCGCATGAAGCAATTGGTCAGGACTTGCGTTTCGTACTTGTTTCATAGACATTATTATGAGTACACAGGTCTTCCTCACTGTATAATCTAAGGGATTTATGTTTAGCTTGGAACAGCCTATTTAATACATCATCTGCATTTTCTTAAATGCTGCCATTTCTTATTCTGTTCAAGATGCAGTCAACAAAGCATTTACTCCGAACAGGGCTCTATTTTAAGCTCTAAAGACATTATTAGTATTAGGTTTTGTGCTCTGTTATGAACTTAAAGTACATACCAAGCTGTAAAATGTGACTTACTAAAAGTATTAGCAAATCCACAATCCGTTTCAAGTGAAATCTCAACAGGTTTATTGTTGTGATACCTGACTGGGAGGAAGTCAGTGTTTTCAACTCTGTTTCCTTTTCAGCTGAGCAGATTTGTTTGAACCCCTAATTCAAAACACAGCTTTAACTTTCCCAGCCCACATGGCGAAAAAAACACTGGTGTGAGTGTAAGTAAATCACCAGTACTTAATAATTAATTATTAACAAGAACTTTGGAGAAGTGGAACTACTGAGCTGCATATATCTCTGGCTACGGTCATCCTTATGAGACATTTCAACAGAGAGTAATGACCTCTCTGCACACCTCCACATCCTAACGCCAGCAGCAGGCGTGGAACACAGTTGCCACAATCGTCATTGTTCTTTTCACTATTTTCCCTACTTGTGCCTAACAGCATACTTCAGCGTGGGATCAGGTCAATACTTAGAGACACCAGAATGCCACGTAGCAGCCGCACAACATAAAAATCTTCCCATCTTGTAAACGGCTAATTTATTTTCCTTGTTCCTCTCCTTCCCAGTGTATACTTTATTACGTTAAGGCACTTTTCTCAGGGACAAACTTTGCCTCCCATTATTTCTAGCTTGTACCCAGTGTTGAAAGCCTGAAAAAAAATGATAAATTAAATGAGAAGGAAATGTTTAAGGGTTCCTATTCATAACAAAAATACTTAAGGCAGCTTGGGCCATGAATCTTCCACAAGCAAGTTGAGATGTACATAAAGAACCTGATTCAGAAAAGAAGTGTGGAGGACTTTCATGGATGCCTGCTGTTCAGTGGATTTATGGGGGTAGAAGCTGGTATGTGGGTAGAGTCCAGGCAAGTAATTAGTTCCTTGCAGAACTCAAATATGGAGTTAGCTTTTTCCAATTGTTCAAAGGCTTTTAACCCAAACAGTGGGTTAGCAATAAGCAGGTCTGCTTTCACATTGTCCAGTGTCTGCTTGTTCTGTGGCTGAACACTGCACTGAACTAGCTGCCCCTTGTGTGTGAAGATTAATGAATGATCAAGTCCTGGTTTTTTGTCAGCGGAGACACGTGCATCTAATTAAAGGATTCAGAAATCTGGCAGAAAAGTCCCATGGTGTTTTTCAAAGCCACCCAAAGTTTTTGTTTGGTTTAATTTTCCAGTTATGCCCAGTTAATAGGGATTAGCTTACAAACCTCATTTACCTTTTTCTATGTACGTCAGCTCTTGAGTTAACGTAGTGGGGAAACTGCTAGATCCATAAATCCTGTGGATTTAAATCATGTGTTTACCCACGGAACAGGAATAGGCCTGGACTATGGCAGAGAGGTGCCCCTGTCATCGTGTCTCACTCTGACACAGAGGACCACCTTTTGGGTTAGGTGCCCATCATCTGTCCTTCCAACTCTGATGATTTTCAACAAATGTCGGCTCCTGCCAACAAACCGAGGTTCTGGGATTTTTAGTCCTGGAACCCACAAACTGAACCAGGACCACCCATTTCGCATAAACAAACAAAACCAAGCAGAAATTCTACAAGAACTGGTCAGATAGGGACAGAAGTGTTTACACTTCCTTTTACAGGCTGGAGAAGATAGAGCAGCTTCTTTCTACAGGCACGCTTCCATCTAACAGAAAGGCCCTGCTCATAGCCCTCCCCGCAGCGAGCCCTGCCACAAAGGGCAGCTCCCTTCCCTTTGCACGTTTCCTGACAAAATAAGAGAACAATACGCTAATGCATTGTTGTGGATAGTTCTCTCTGAACTGCTGCAAAATAAGTCTGAGAAGTCATACTTCTTGTTCATGAGACAGCAGAGTCTGAGAGCTTGTCTACGACCGCCTGGGTATGCTGGATAACCAGGCCTGGAAATAAACTGAGGACATGTTAACCAGCCTGCGACTGGACTGGTGGTGGGGGGGAATAAAACAATCTTTAAGCCTGCATAAAATGGTGAGACGTATTCATCCTTAATTTGAACCACCTCAACGTTCAGCTGTGCTGAGCGCCAAGACCTTCATGTATAATATCTCCTAACATCCAAATTTGCCTGGACTTTCAATTATCCAGACAATAATGAAAACATGTTGGTGGGGCGAGCATCAGGTTACAATCACAAATTCTTACTTCAATAACAGCCATAAAACAGAGACCTAAAGCATGTTTTTTGCTTTTTTTCCAAACATTAGCAACTCATCTGATACTTAGTCCAAGGATCCAGTTTCCTGCAAGCTGATGACATGCGAGACCACAACCCTGAGGCTGATATTAAATTATACATATATACATATATAAATATACAGAAAGAAAACCTGTGAAATTACAGACACAGATGTGTTATTGGTGTCATAATTTTTTTCCATTAAACACCGTATTAGGTTTATCCCCTTTCTATACTTGAAAATCTTCACATATAAAAGATGAATAGCAGCTTCTCAAGGGGATCCTTGTGGTTTAACCTTGTTACAGGAGGTCAAATGCAACATACAAACTATATTGGTACAAAGATGACTGTAAAATGGAATTAGCCTTTTGCTCTCTGTTCAAATGGAAAGGAAGCAAACTTTCACGTTTCTGAACCACTCCTGCTTCAGAACCCCAAAAGGGACTTGTGCCCACTGGTCTCAGAGAAGCTTGAAGAGCACATTTTGTAGAGAAAGAACTAACAGTGTGACACCCAGATCCTGACTGGCACGATATTACACTTTTGAAATACTGAACCATATAATTTAGGTTTGAAGTAGTCCAGATTCCCACACCGTCTCACTGCTGACCCCCAACTTTAATAACTCGCTTCTTCTCTCACATATATATGACTAACCTGCTCGGCCAATATGGGCACAAGCTTCTCTGACAGCTCTCCGGTCTTCTGTGTGGCAGGAAGATGAGTCTCCTTTAAGTTAAAAAAAAAAAAAAAAGAAAAATTACCATAAGAAACAGAGGTGGTGAGAAGGGGTGTTGGAAAGATAACTCAACTTTCAGTCCTTTCTTGGCCATTCTACCAGACCTGCACTCTCCCCACACATAGCCCAGGAAGGCGAGTCTTTATTTGTACCCATCCTGTTTTCTAAAACGAGCTCATGCTCCGAGCCTGCGTCCCAGTGCTGTCAGCTCTTACATATCTATGATGATCCCATGAACTAATAAAAGCGGACTTGAAGAATGCAAAAGAATAACTCCTCCAGTATCCAGGGTAGTTTTTTCTTGACCCATACCCTCTTGACCTTGTGGGACTACGCTTCCATTTACCTCACCGGAAGGGTTAGTTGCTGCCTGCTTGTAGAGAGAAGCCTGTGCCCCAGAAATGCCTATTTTCCAGCAAAAGAACTCTCATTTTCAAGCTCTCTTCTTGAAGTATCTGCGTTAGGAGCTTGGGATGAGCAACAACAACTGTACTACTGAAATAAGGGTGAGACAGGATGCAGAAATGCTAGCATCTGTTTGTGAGATAGCTAGGCAGCGTACTAACTCCCGACACACCATTTTTCATGAGGCTCTTATGTCTGGTCTAGAAGGGCACATCCAAAGGTTCCCCCTCACTTTCCTGTGGCCCACTTCAAACCTCACACAATCGCAACTTCTCCCATCTTCCCAAGACTCCCTGCGCAAAGGGCTGAGAGAGCATTGCGCTGCAAAGGCAAGAAGTACGCTTCCCAGCCCAAGCCACAAAGCTCCAGCTGATGAAAGTTCCTCCCCACACAAACCATCAGACACAGAAGTAAATATCTCAAAACGTCTCTGGCTACAGGGGCGGGCAGTTAACAGAGCCAAGGAAGCTCTTTGGGTTCCTAGAGGAAAGGCCTAGACATACCAGCCGAAGCTCCAGCAGCGTGGAGCCTCCACGGCAAGAGGAGCATCAGCAGAGGGGAGCAGGCACGCCCACAGCCTGCTTTATCAGAGCTTCCTGGCACGCCACTCAACCCACAGCTGGCTTCCCCAGGCTCTCACAGCCAGCAAACAACCTGCAGCTCACCTGGGCCTCTCCTTAGTTAATTAGCAGAGAAGGTTAATTCTTCGTCTGCTAGATTAAACTGCAATGTGCAGTGCAGAACAATTAGGCCCACGCTGAATTTACAATTTCTTTCCTAGCTCTATTAAAACAACATTGATAATACGGTAACTAGGAGGGAAGCACTGTTATGTAATTTGGGATATTACTGATACTCTCAAAACCTGGGACCTCTTACCCAAGCACGCTGCAGGGACTCGGTGCCATTAGGGCTGAGAGCCTGCGCCCCAGGTTTTGACCAGCTTTTCCCAGTAGTTTGTTGGCTGCCGTGAGATATTGCGTATAAGGAGCATACCCTTTAGCAAGAACATCTCGCAAGTAGCCGAGCACAGAAAGTAATTCCCACCGCAGTAATTAATACCTCCAGATAATTATGATAGAGATCCTATCAAGCGGCATCCAAAGAGAAATGTCAAATCATTATTTTCTCATAACGCCCTCGGTAGTGTATCCGTCGGGATTTCGTAAGGAAAAACTTCCTTCTCCTCCAGATGCTTAGCAGCAAGACATCTGCAGGCCTTATGAATTTTACAGTCATACGAACAGAAACACAAAGCGTAAGAACTTCCAAAGGAAGACACCAGCAGCAACACAATAAAGATATTCATTATTTTTCCTTGACATTTTCATGACAGAATTCATGTAGAACATAAAAAAAGCATGAGGCATGTTTACTGGATGTTTTATAGTTCAATAAAACATAAATAAACAGCTTTTTAGATCAAAGCTACATAAATAAGGAAGCACTGTGGCTTCTGAGACCAAACTAATATATCACATAATCTGAAGTTGAAAGAAGTACTCCTGGCACTCCAGCTTTACTCTGGAGGAATCCCACCTTAAAGGCATAGTGCCCGACTTACATCTGACTCCTTATTTTTTAAGTAATTTAACAAACAAGTACAATTGAGGTATTCTGGTTTTTAGAGTACCACCATCTGTCTTGTGAAGCCTTTTGTGACGAGATCTTCAGGTTCTATAAATAAACTAATAAAAAAAAGGAGCAAACGGTAGCATTGCCAGGAGAGCTTAGGGTTGATTTTCTGTGTGTACAATAGCACTGCCTGAGCACTGAGTTCATCACAAGCGATCCGTACCAGTCAAAAGGATCCAGCTTTCCCTAAAGTTAGTGGAAAGGCTGCTACTGATATCAGTCAGCTTTGGATCGAGCCCTGGCCGTTCTGAGCAGCGTGAGTCACTCTAAATACCACACGTAAAGAAAAGAAGAGTTCCCTCTAAACTTTCACCCTCCTCAGGGATGTATGCCTTCCTTCTCACCCTTCTCTCTCTGTTGGATGCAAACCTGAACCTCTAAACGGAAGGATGGACTCACAAGGTAATCTCACTGGTTTTACTCACACTGGTCTTGTTACATACATGTGAGTATTTGCAGGGCTGTGATTGCATGTGGTGCCATCAACCGTTGAAAATATGTATGCAGACCAATGTCTGGCTTAGTCATCTACACCCCCAAAGCCTAACGCGATTTGGTCGCCATCCTGATAAACCTTTCCTATGCCAGTTCAAAGGAACAGCACACGATGTCAGACATGTGGACTTTTTATTAGGGCCATACTTTGGTTTGCGCCAGAATAAACTCAGTGCATACCTGCACACATATTCCAGGATCTTGTGTGGTTTTCTTTTCCATTCCTGCCAGAAACTGTGTGGATTATGACTTTTAAACATTATTGACGATCATGCCTCAGCCTGTTTCCTGGTCTGCGTTTTGTATTGTGTTCTTTGCATGGCTATAGGCTTTTGCAGTTATTTTGGTCCCATGTCTCCTAATATGGGGTAGTGGGAACTGAAAATACCTCACAGAGTTCATCTTGGTATGCATTTATTAATCTAATGCCAGGGTACTGCTGGCCACTCCTAAAAATAGTCATATGCCCATCGAGACTAGGGCCCCCCCTTAAACAGAACAAAACCAAAGCAAAACCTTCCACGTAGGCGCATTCACACAGGTGTGCGCGCACATACACACCCCCACAGGCACACAGCAATAAAATGTGTGGGTCCCTGGCCGCAGCGACAGTGATGTGTCCCTCCTACAGCAGAAGCAAAGCCTCCTGTGCGCCCTGGAGCTATTGCAGGGCTGCGCGTACCCCGGTGCGTGGGGAACACGGGACAGGCTTGGGGTCCGACTGCTGACACTGCAGGTGAAAAGCCTTTTGCTCGTCCTTGCGGTAGAAAGGCATCGATGGAGGACAGGCATCTGCCTCTTCCAACAGGGCGCAGGAAACCTGCCCTGCTGCCCTCCACGCCGAGGGAAGCCGCATATTCCAGAGCAGTCGACAAAACAACAAAGTCTGGTCAACCTCAGTATCTCAGCTTAAAGGCATGGAGGAAGCCTCTCTGCCGATCATGGGGATTTAGAGGGGTGACCCTCAGTAGCTAGGCCGAGGTGGCCGGCAGGCCTCCGATGCGCTGTCGGGTGGAGACTCGCCACTGCTTTACCAAGCCGAAAAAAGTCTCTCTTTGCTAAGGGTTCTCACATGGCCTTGAAGTGCCATCCTGGTGTTAGCACGGCCCACAGCGACACGAACCTGCTCCCGTGGTAGTTTCTCAGTAATTCAAATGCATCTGTGGCCGAGCAGTAAACCTCGCTGTGGTCCAGGATCTGTTCCAGCCTCAAGGATTCTCAGGTCACGCTCGCTCAAGTGTACAAATGGAAACAGCGTTTTCCTGACTGCCTTTGTGGTGACGGTGCCCAGCACCTGAAGGCCAGGCTGTGCTTTTTCTGCCTCACACATCATCACCCTCCGCCTGAATTAACTGGCAAGACTGGTGATGATGCGTGAGGCCAAACAGAATCCAGCCTGAGCTGCCAGGGATGCCTTGGCTCTGCAGCGCTGACAGGGCTGGAAAAAAACTACAAGCGGATCTTAGAAAGTTGGATCCTGAATCACTCAAATGAGTCTGAGCTGCAGGACTGGGCCCCAGAGATGCACAGGCGTTGTTGGCTGGGGGGCACAGAGGGATGAACGGTGGGCTGCACCCCGAAAGCGCTGGCCATGGGTGAGGGCTGTCCTTTGCCTGCAGTGCTCCTCGGTGCGAGGGGACAGGGGGGTTCCTCACCTGCCCGGGCAGCCCCGTTTCTCAGCCCCTTCCACTGCCGTGGTTATGTCAGGGCTCGAGTCGGAGGCGCGGGTGGAGCGGTCCTGCTTTCTGTAGGCATTTGTTTGTTCTCAGTCCTGCTTTCTCTACCAGAGCGAGCTCCGCACTGCTCTGTGCTGAGACGGTCAGCACGTCCCCGCAGCAGCTCTCCCCCGAGGCTGGCCTGGGGAATACACATGGCCTCTCAGAGAAAACGCAGCGGGTCAGATAATGCAGGAGAAGGAAAAGACTTCCACCCTCACCGTCTGTGTTCCCGAGCCAGACCGCTGTGCTGTAGCAGAAAAAGTGTCCAGTCCAACAGCACTGGGAAGGGACACCCTCCTGCATCGATGTCCCGCAGTGCTGCGGACAGACCAGGTTGTCCCTGTGCACACTGGACTGGGTAATTTTATACCAAATGTGCTTGTCTAAAAATATCTCACTTCTGTGTTTTTTGACCATATGCCCAGGATCATGAAAATTTTTCCGTAGGAAAAAAAGCTGAAAAAAACCCTTAAACCCATAACATCTTGGAATGATTTGACCACTTTCTTCTTAGGACATTCTCTCCTTTTTATAACATGATGGGGTTTCTCCTGAATTTAAAACATCAATTTGGCCTAACATGAGGAGAGTGTTCATTCTTCCAAACCATAAAGATCAGAGACTATAAACTGTTGTTTCTTAAATGTTTCACGGCAAAAGGCATTCAAAGCATAACATTAACACAAAGTTTTTCTGTAAAACAATCTGGGAAGTGTAATCTCTGTAAGAGGTTTTTTATACACCATGGATAATTGTTCCTGACAGTATGATTTTACATCAGGCATTTTTTGTAAATTCAACACCATTCAAACTTTATGGCAGGTAATATTCCTTACAACTGCTAAAATCTTGACCATGTCTAAATTACTGTTGCAGAATGATGGCTTGGGGGTTTTTTTAACTACAAAATATTGGGAGCAAATTCTCTCCCGTCTTGCAACTTGTACCACTAGGGACAACGTTCTGAAATTCTTCCACAGCAGAGCTCCACACTGAGTCAGAAGGAGCTTTTTACGCATTTCGTACACATCAAAGAGCAAAGTGCATTGCAGTGGGCCAACGCCTTGTGCTCTGCCTGGTGCTGCTGGAGTCATGCGGTCACAATAGGCTTGTGCTCATCTTTGCAGCAGAAGGGATGGAGGAGGGTGGAGACATTTCCAGCCTTTGAGGCTGAACATGTGACTCCTTAAAATTCAAATTCTAAAACTGGTTTAAATGGCTATGTTTGAAATGTCACGATTGTACGGAGCCTGGTTCAGGATCACGTCGTGCTTGCACTCACCTACTCTAAGCTGAGGGTGTCAATGTGAATCAGATGGTGGTTTTTCCAAGTAGTTACCAGTAGGCATTTGTCCTACAAGTAAAATTTGTATTTCGTAAGAGAACCTGAAACATGGAGCGGAGAGCTGAGAACGTGGGCACAGACTGATGAGTTTCTGTAGAGCTTTGCTCAAGCCCAGACTGTGCTGAGAGCATCATGTGGTTCAGTCTCTTGTCCCCAGATATAACTTCTAACTGCACAGCCTGATACTCCGTGGCGGAACTTCACTCCCTTACTGACCACGGAGGAGGATTCACCTCTGGATGAGCTAGGTGCCATAAACTAGGCAGAGTGACATGCGCCCTCAGCCTTACACTCTGGATTTCCCGAGCTTTGCTCTCATGGCTGTGTTTAACAGCTGAAACTACAGGCCAGGTCTCAGAATTAAAACAGAAGAATCACAAAAAACAGTTTCACTTGGTTAAAAAATCCCTGCCCGTGCTTTAAATCAGTGCCACAACTACCAGGCAGACTGCTCTGAACAGTTAATCCAAGATTCGTTTCTTTGCTTACAGTTTGCAGGCATTTCTGATCTGCATATTTGATTGAAAAAAATGCCAAATAGAAGTTAACCATCTGAAATACACATTGTGGAGCCCATGAGATAAAAAGATGCATAAATGTTTTGTGTGCCCAGCATTCAATACAGGGACTTCAGCATTCAGAGCTGCACCAAATTACAAAAGCTCTGGGTTTTACTGGAGTAAACGTTCATTTTGGAAAAAAAGAGAAGCAATTCCCTGTGTTGTTTTCTCTTTCATACCCCCACAGCAGGAGTGCATCGATATACCTGCACCATCCTTCATAATTAGAGTAAGGTTTAAAAACCTGATACATAAGGAACGGTCACTTTCTGAGTATTTCTTACAAGAAATTCTTCAAACCCAGAAAATGTAATCTGGAGAAGGCTGGTCCTTCACGGGCAAAACCTCATACTGCATCACTCGAGGACATGGTGGGCTGCTACAGGGAGAGTTCTTTCTCTTGCTATGAAAATGACAGGTTTTTTATGATGTCTCTCTAACCTACTCTGCCCCATAGACTTTACTCTCATCCACATCCCAGGGGTCAACTTATACAGGGATTGGGACTGCGGTCCAGCCTACTTTGCCAGTCTGAATTACTTGTGTGTTAGCTCTGATTCATATGCACACACACACGCATGAAGAAACTCCTTTCGTCCAACTCACTATACCTTATAAAATATGGGTTATAAAAACTTTATGGAGCCTGTTCCTCCGAGGGGCTCATTCCAAAGTGCAGTACGCAAAACCCAACCCTTTTATAGCATGGCAGAAAAAGGGCTCAGTCTATGCGGAGCGCCTCGTATGAATCAGAAACAGGATTGGGCTTCCAAATGGACCACACAGCCTTGACCGGGTTGCTTCAAGGGCAGCAACCAAATTTGTGCCTGAAGTAAACTGACAAGTGAGAAAACACTAGTCCTTTCTACTAGATATTCCTCCTCACCTCACCTATGTGCAGTTCCACCACAAAGGTCAAAAAGAAGGTGACTGCGTAAAGTATGGGCCTTATACAAGAAGCACCACAGAGGCATGTGATTTCCAGAAAACCATGGGCAACCTTAAGCAGCCTTTGCTAGAGACAAAGGTCCTCACCTAAAGTGACTTCGCTCGGATTGATTCACTCACAGCTAAGAAGGAAACTCCAGAGCATTATGAGGAGTAAATGGGCTGATCTCCTCCTAAAAGGAGAATTAGGCTCCTGGCAATTCATATTCCTGAGCATAGAAAGAGCAATAATAAATGCCCAGGGTGTGATATTTATGAAAATTAGAGAGTAAATCAGGCTCAATACTGTGAACGTATAAAACATTTTATGTGGAGGCTCAGACCAAATCAAAATAGTTTCCACTTTTTCTCTCCATCCATCCCCTAAACACTTTAACTCAGGTTTTACCTTCTGCTGTACCCTATCTGTACCTTCTCCTCGTTCTATCTGAAACTCACCCGCCACATCCACTTTAAGCACTTTCCAAGGATGACCTTGATCTGTTAGAAAGATCACGCTGCCCTCCCTACTTTCAAGTTTTGCTATCAACTGTGCTTCAGCCATTGAATTATACTTCTTTTTTGAAGATATAACAAATAGGACACAGCAGGTGTTTCTGCAGATGTAGCTGCTTCTAGAACGCCACTGATTGATCCTGAAATTCTTTTAGAATCTCTAGTGTTATCTGTACACTGTTTTAGAGACTCATTATTGGCTTATGTCTTGGGGTTATTCTGGGATAACTAAGGCATTTATTTCTTAGGAGAACAAATTTGGGTCCTGTTCTACAGGCAAACCAGTTCTAACTAGCAAAGCTCTCCTAGCGTATGGTTTAATCTCACCACTTTTCATGGGACTTCAGCTTACGCTTGACTTTGCTGAGGAAGGTTGCATATAGGCACTAAGTAAAGCATTTCAAACTGTGAACTGTGACAAAAATAAGAGAATACCAGCCACCTTCATCAAGATCACCTTTCTATGGTATCTATAAACATTAAGCAATCTTATGGTAAATTCTTCAGGCTAATAGTACAGACAAGTTACACAGAGTCACAAATGTTGCTGAATTCACGTGCTGTTCCAGTGACTTTTGCTCAATATTTATTTTTCTTGCACTGAAAGTCAGTTTAAACCTGGTGTTCCTACATTTACGTTCTGACAGTAGCCCAACAAGTTAGAAACTGCCAGCCTGTGTGCGACAGCCCTTCCTGCCGCATCTTCTGGCTGGCTCGACTGCAAGCATTTGAAGCAGAGCGCTTTCCTTCCGCTGAGTTTCTAAAGGACCAGTCACAATAGCAACATACTCAGGATTCTTTGGCACTACTATACTAAATAAGATTATATAAGATAATAAAGAACACTACTAATAGCGATATTACAGAGATCTCATGCTATATCTAGCTTTACTCTCGTCATTCCTGAACCAGATTCTTAATTCAGGTGATCTGGACTAGTTCACCCTCAGATTTATTTTACACTTGTTCAGCAAATTGGTTTCCTTGGTGCATAGTTGAATTATTCATTACACTTTTTCCTAGGATGGAGAAGTTAGTAAAAGGTTTCTTTCTTGTATAAAGCATTTTCATGTTTGAGTATTAATTTTTAAAATCTCCTGTAAATCCACAGTACTTTACAGTTGTTTGCCTAGCCTTTTCCAAATTTATCATTAAAGCTTGTGAGTGCGCATGCACGCGCATACATATAAACTTATACAAATAGCTGCTCACATATTTAGTCCTTATCTTTCTGTTCTGATACTTGCTCCCCAGGCATAGTGTATCAACCTTCCAACATATGTTTAAATCTATCCTTGTTGAGAAACACAACTGCAAGTCTGCTAAGCTGAAGGTGGACAAGAAGTCTCTGTAATTTAAGCACTGAACTCATGTTCAGTAGAAGAAGAAGTCCTTTACAAGTCTAGAGGTCCGTCCTCCATCGTTATCAGACAAATGCTCCGCCTCTAGGTAAGCTCCCGGCCCAAAAATGGTTCCCTGTCTCTAGAGTTAGAGGAGCAAATCTTATCCCACACCTCAGGTAATGCTCAGCCAGGAGGATGAACGCACAGTACTTTCTGCAGAAGATCACTGAAATCCATACCCTACCGCTAACACCAACATAGAAGAAGGGAATTTCTTAAGCAACTTTTTAATTCGACCTCACTGAAACGGGTACATCGCAGGTAACAGTTTAGAAGTGCTTGCAGTCAGGCTGCCAAATGTACGCATCCCCCTTGCATTACCAACATCTCCGGGTATTCCCAAACACAGATCAGTGCATCGCATGCAGAAACAGAAAAGCCAGCAATGTCTACGCTGACAAGCACAAGTGCTGTGCAAACTTCTGAGAACTAGTGCAGCTCATCCGTTTATCTCACCGGGCCAGTTTCCCTGGCACCTCATTTGTAAAGTGGCTAGCGTGATTTTTGGTGTTGTAATAACAAGTGCCATAAAATATAACATTACCATTGTGTGCAATAGTAAGTCAATACTGGCTTCTTGGTCAGGGATCAGACAGGCTGTATGGCAGCATGCAAATGTCCTGTTTCTTCTATCTGCTCATTCTGCTTTATATGCCCACCTCTGCTGGGAAATGGAGTATTTTAAAAGTTTCAGCAGCTCCATGAGGTCACTGTAGCTACAGAGAGCTGTAAAAACTGCCTGGGTTGATGGTTCAAGCAGCCACAGGTCTTTTTCATTACAGAACAGATATAACCCTATGAAATTATTATAATAATAACATCATTTATTTCAACAGGACTGAAGCAAAAAAGCTTTATGATGGTGTTTTATATGCAACATGTGCACTATAAATATTTCCATAAAAACATGCATTAAAATATAAAGTTGGCAAAAAGAAATCAAAAGTCAGGAGGAAAAAAAAAAAATCCAGTTAAACAAGCATTAAACCATAAGCCATGGAATAGTGAATAATGAGCCCCTGCCAGTCATGGCAACAGGCCTTCCTTTCTCTGGTTTCAGCTACTTCCAAACACAAAGGTATGAGCCAAGCTAGCCATGGAGAAAGTCCCCGATAAACTCACACACCACACTTCTCTAGTCTGTCACCCTCCTTCTTACTGTGAAAATACTCCTTTCTTTCCTCAGCTGCCAGTACAGGCGTTCCCCCCCCCGCCTGTAGGAAAGTCCCCAGCCAACATCAAGGCTTCACTGCAGTTGGTGCGGCGAACACCTACAGTAAGAAACAGGTCTTCACGAAACGGAGAATGTTCTCACGCCTGTGTTACTCATGGGAGCGGGGGACAGGACATAAAGGGCGTGATCAGCCCGAGGTCCCGGGCAGGAGCGCGTGGCTGAAACAGAAGCTGAACCTCTTGAGATCCGTCACAGGGCCAAAACAACGCATCAAGGGCTGCCCTTTGCGTTCACCTGATAAAGGAGTCGAGATCTGCGACCAGGTTTCTGACCCCTGCAAAATGCGCTTTGCAGTTGTACTTCACGCAGTACCTGTTATGATGCTGAAAGAAATACTCTGCCTTTAAGGTCTATATCAGGCAAAAAAGCCCTGTACCTATAGCTCTCTCTTGCTCTCTCTCCCCCTCTTAAAAAAACAGTCTAAGGGGTCACAGTTATCGGTCCCTTCTGGCTTCAAATATAACAAAGGTACGAAAAGAAGCTGTGTGTTTCTTGCTGGCTGCATATGACAAGGACCGCGCAGGTACCAAAACCCAGGTCTGAGCAATTCCACGGTAGCTGGAAGACTCGACAGTTTGGCTGCCAAAAACCAGCAGGCATTGTTTACACCAACGAACACCCTCACAACAAAATTCTGCTTCCCAGGCCAATTCTGCTGTAATACATCATCCCCAAGCTAACTTGTCAGATTGGTTTGTCTACAAATATGTTCACACTTGGAAATATCTCCCTTCTGTGAACAGCAATCCATTAAACATGCATCTCTCTGTTTTCCCCGTCTTGCTCTCTGTACATAAAATAAGTTCTCTTCTTTTGTCCTCGGTAAATGCCTATTCCACATCTTTGCATGTTTTAAATATTCACGCATATGAAAGAAGCTGTAAAAACATTGCATGGCTTATTTATTATTTAGTGTACACACTTCTTCCTGCCGAATACCAAAATAAAAAACATTTTAGTAAATTTTTTTTTAAATTTCCTTTGTCTTTTATTTCCATTACTCTGCTCGTTAAAGTTTAAAAACTGCTTTGTTTCTTGACAGTTGGGATTTATATGTCTGTCTGTCAGGGAATACATTTGTACCTGCCGACACGATGGCAGAGGTGGGGGTGAGATGCTGCTGCGGGAACTTTTGGCTTGTCACGTAGGGGTCCAGTGTCTATCTAGAAAGCTCGAGTCACGCTAGCATGGTTGCTGGAGGTGCTCAGAGAATTCAGCTAAGAGTACTAACACATACTAACCCCAGGCTTTAAAAGAGCTCTGAGTTCAGCTACGAAGCCGACAGCTATTAAAGGATAAACAGAAGGGCATTTTACTGCTGACAATAAAATCTCTGGAGTAAATATTGCCACATGTCAATCTTTCCACAAGAGTCACCTGATTCATAGATTTTGAGGCCAGCTCAGAAAGATGACTCAGGATGACCTCTTCAACAGCGCAAACCAAAGAACGTCATGCAGTAATTTCTCCATCAAACCCTTAGCAACTGTTTGGGTTGTGGCATCTCTTCTGGAATGAGACATCAGTCTTGATCCAAAGGCTGCAAGAGATGGAAAGTTCACCACGTCCCTCAGGAAGCGATTCCAATGGTAAATTATCTTCATCCTCAGGTATGTGCACTCTAGTTTCTGTTATTTTCGCACTGCTGTAACACTCCACAAATATCTCACTCACTCCAGGAATTACTTGTACAGAAAAGCCCTGTACGGTTGGAGCTGAATCTGGCATCAGACAGGGGACGTAACTTTTTCAAGTGTCCACTCTCTAGCAGCAACCTAATAACCTACCGATACTCTAAGGCAAGTCGGAACAGTGCCACCGTAACACTGCCAGAGAAAGATGTTTTCCACGTATGCGTACAGCAGACAAAGTAATGCGAGCTACCTTGTGTCACCATGACCGGTGTGTTTCAACCTTGACCTGAGAAGACCACCCGTGGGAGCGTGGCGCGGGCCCTGGCTCCGTGGCACTTTCACAGCTCACCCTGCTGCTAACGCTGCTCACTGCACTGCCAGATGGTATGGTCGTTTCAGCAGCTTGGGCACCTTTCCATCAGGAACTGGCTTGAAACCAAGAACTCTGTTCATATAGGTCACTCAACAGACATAACTACCAACCTGGTCTGGATTCAAAAGACTGGCCCAGTGTGAAAAGAGCTGGATCTCGTAACTGGTGCCATAAAAAAGTGACTAGTTTTTTTAAAAAAGTTCATTGCTCCTGGAATCAGATGGTTGCATGCATGTTCTGTGTGACAGGCTTTAGCACTCCAATGATACATAGCGAAAGGCATTTCAGAAAGAGATAGGCAATACAGCTAGTTTTTAGCATATTTATATGCTATTTTATAACACAGCAGTTAAACAGCACATTGTAAAGCACCTAGTACCTTATACGTGCTATGCAAACACTACATTATTACATATTGTAGAATATAATCTTGTCTTGCCTGGGAGCTGTACTAGGTAACTTAAAATACACTTTATGTTATTTTACTCTGGGGTTTTTGCACTATTCCTCCCCACGGAATTTGAATATCCTTTCTATGCATGACTTCGAGGTGTTCACAGATACCTGTGCACACACAGTGCACAACTGTAAATATTAAAACCTTGCCCGCTCTCCCAGAAAGAAGCTGATTATTTTTCCTCACCTTCCTGATAAAGGGAATACTATCATGTCAGGCAATTCAGTTGTACTGGTGTGAAACTGATCTGAGAGAATTAACTCAAGTTCCCCAACCTTCCAGTGGGCTAAATCAGGACTTAACTGACTTCACTGACTTGAGGAATGCCATTATTAAATCCATTGAGCTGAGCCTGAAACGAAGGAGAATTTTCCTTATGGCCACATACCGTGTTCAAAGAACAACAGGCATTTTCTGGGAGATATTCCTCACTTTTCACTTTCTAATTTACCTTGAGCTGTTGACTAGAGAAATTTTCAGGGGTCTTCACACTAACGCATTGTTCCCAAACCGTGGCAGAACGCTTTACATTGCTAAATGTTAACGGCAATCATGTCACTGATTACCTAGGGACAGTATCATTATATATTTAATTAATGCATAGGGTTATTTAGAAGGTGGGATGTCAGGAACTCTGGGCACTGTTGCCGCTGCTGCCAGTGACCTCCCGCACGTGCCTCGAAGAGCCAGACACCCTCCGTGCTCCTCCAGGCTCCCACCCACAGGTGGAAAGGTGACCCTTCCCTCAACAGCCTTGTAACTGAAGTATGACATTGAAGCTACATAGATCGAAGCAGGTGCAAGAGACTGTGGCCCGAATCCAGACGCTCCCCTTTGGTCCCAGGTTTATTAGCTAAGAAGCACAGATAAGAGCCTGCCACCCTGCTGCCTGCTATTCGGATTGTAAGCTCCGGGACTGTTAGGCAGGGGTTGTTTCTAATTATGGGTTTGTAGTGGTCAAGTCAGTAAGTGCAATAATAACGAAGTGCTTCCTAGTTCTCAATGCAAAAAATGCTAAAGTATTGTTCTGCGTGTGCACGAGTATGTGTATGTGAGTGTGGTTTGAGCATTAAATACTATCAAGGGAAAGAAGGATAGGGTAATACTGGAAGACAGAAAGAATAGAAAACCACAAAGAACAGGATTCTGGAACATTTCAGTATCCTGTTGACTCGTAAGATTGGAGCAGACAGGTACAGCCCAAAGACAGCATGATCTAAATGTGGGCCAAGCTCTAACAC
>NW_008824410.1:381945-400626 GCF_000699105.1 Pygoscelis adeliae | reverse complement strand
TTGCATGGCTCATTTGAATTGTAAAACACCTTTAAAAGCTAACTAGTAAAAGGAAATAGGCCATATTTTCTAGACTAACAGTCATATTCAATTTTAACTGCAACGAAATTGGTTTTAAACAGTTAATGCACATTAGGACTTGAGTTACCAGAGAGAAAACATGGCCTGCAAACATACATGCAGATGTTTCAGTCCTTTAATGGAGACTGCAGTCAGATCACTTTGTGGCAGTGCTTCTGCAAACATTTTTGTGTGACCCACAATTTACTGGTATAGATTTTTCCCAGCTAACAAGTTGCAGACTTCTACACTGTGCGTGTTGTAGTGAACTGCATTTCAGATTTTCACACAGGGGACTTCACGATGCTCTCATCAATCCGAGAAGCAAGAGTGCCAGACCAATTCCACCTGCTCCAGCACCCGCAAGCAAGGCTGGGTTTCCAAGGCATAGGATATATGAAATGGCCACGTTGCAGTGAGTAGTGTCCTTTATGAGTCTGATTTTCAAAAAAGCACAGGCCTTGATAGGTTGTGCTGTCAAAAATTTGGGTACTAAGTACAATCTATGTAGTAACTCGATTGTTGTGCCAGTTTAGGATTTGCAAAAACCAAAACTGTTTTAGCAGAAGAGAAGATTTCCTGAAAACCTGGGCTGAAGCTAACAAGCAGTTCTTCATCAGCTTCAGCGAGGCAGGATTTTATCTCACATTGAGTACACGGTGCAATTTTCAAAATCTGTGATTTTGTGAGTGAAGCCCGAGTAAGCACCTGGTGGAATCACTGAATACCCATGAGAAGACGTTTGTAGCAAACTGCTCACTGTCAGCAGAGGAAGGAAAATATTGGGAAGCGCATTTAAATAATACTCACATTTGTGAAATAATTAGCCACCATCCTGGAAGCACAGACGTGAGGACTGGACTACTTTGTTATGACTTCTAGTCTTGATTAGACAGAACCCAATTCAGAGCCGGTTTCCTCAAAGCACCCTCTGGTTCTGCACTAGAAGGGCTACAATTGGAGATCTGCAATTGCAGGAAAAGTGCTATACAGCTTTTGCAAGAGCAAAATCCTGCTGAGCCAGTGATGGAGGTGAATATTTAAGGACTTTGCCACTAGCACAACCTGTGCTGCCACCTGAAACATACTTGACAAAGAGTGCTTTTTTGTTGCTGCTGATTGTGCTGCACACATAAACTATCAAATCTTCCTGGAGAAATAGCTCTCTGCCTCCCCCTAGAGAGATTTGTATGGTATCCAGAAGTGTAAAACTCGTTTTCCTGCTTTTGTTAGCATGTAGTTAATGGGCTTTTAACTTGCTCTTTAGGTCTTCCTAAAAAATGTTTAAGCCAGTAGCGCTATCGGGGCTGGTAGCCCAGCAGCTGAGCTCTTCCACTGTATTTGGTGCCATGTAGCCTACACCTGGCACAAGAAGGGCCCCTTCTTAGGGCACTGTGGACAAACTTTGCGTGCTTACAGAAGGCCTAGCACAGCCACGTCTCTGTTGCAATCATGAAACAAATAATGACTGTCTGTGGATACTAAGGATTTTAACTCTGTATCTGCCCATTATCAGATATCCCATTTTCTTAAATATATTTTGTTATTCTGCACAATACTCATGTTTTTCTCAGTTTTGGTTATTCATTGCCTTGCCACCTGAAGCACACTGCTCCTTCATCACCACTCACCCACGTTAGCTTGTTCTGCGGGATGAGCAGAACCCTTGGATTAGCTGTCACTCCCCACTGCTGGGGAACCATGTGAATAGCTTGAAAATTGGTGTAAGATGTAAGCAAAAGTCCTTTCTGAGTTGGACAGTAGAATGAAGAACCAAACTCCCTGCAAGGCCCTGCTGCAACACTGAAAAAGCTTTAAATGGCAGAGCCTGTGGCAGCACTGTTACGCTGGGAAAATGTGAAAGTCAGACGTTTCCCCTCTGAAACATCCAAGACAAACACTAACAGGAAGTATTCCACAGGCTGGGCTGAGGCTTGGCAAAGCCCTTGCCATAAACAAGCCGAGGAGGACGATGAGGCAATTGGAAAGGGGCTCGCCCCAACTTCCTAAACCCTCTTCTTGCTTCTACGGCGCAGTTGTGCCAACTCGGTAAACACAGTAAAGAGGCTCGCTGAGCGTGCAGGCCAAGGGTTTCGCTCTGCCCGAAGCTGGCTTGTTAACGACTTTGTGTCAAAACTGAAATGCTCTAAAACCCCAAAATCTATGCCAACGATGGCCCATAAAAATCTGTGACCAATTTAAGAACTCTGTCAAGGTAAAGAAAGAAAAAAAAGTGAGTTTCCCTGGTCAACATCCTGCCAAAATTTAAGCAGAAGCTCGTGCAACTGTTTTGTATATGGGTGTTGTGGGGGTGCATGCAGGAGTGTGAAAGGGGCACACACTGCAAGCCAGGAAGGAGTCCCACAGCAGACATGACAGATGCAGAAGAACGGATCGCTAGGAGCACCTAGAAGAAACTGCTTCATACAGCTCGAATTTGTGGCCAACACTTGACTTGGGGCTCGCATCTCTCCGATATCTAAAATCACGGCAAGGCTTGTACCTCTGTGTGTGGGATGTGGGTATTTGCATTAAGAAGGGTAAACCAATCCTGCAGTTGCATCTGAAAAGGCATTTTTATGGGCCTAGTTTGCTTACACAGGTACCATGGTAGGTACCTTGGAGCCCATTTCTGATAGCATGTGGCAGTGCCGGAATGGGCAGCGGGTTTAGCAAACCCAAAACGGCTAGTGTTTCCTTTTCTTCCAGAACAGGGACCTAGCAGGTGCCCGGTCGATGTGGCTGCCTGTCGACCCTCACGTGCACTCAGTCAGCACTTCACTCGCAGGCACCAGACAGCAATGCACGAAGCTCGGAAAAGAATTTGTAATGAAAAATGTCACCTCTTATTCTCTTCGGTCCTGATTTCACAAGGTTTTTAAGGACACGTCTAAATTTAATCTTCAGAACTCTGAAATGATCCCAGTAGGCCTATTTGCACATTAAAGGTTATGCATATATCTGTATCTTACAAAAATCATGTACATCTTGAATGTGTTTCTTATTAGAAATAATTGTTCAAATAATATTAATCTGATCCGAGGCTTTCTTAAGAATTTTTATTTTGTTTTGCTTTGAATAGCCTTAATACTTGAAAATCTGAAGTATTCTCTCAAGACGCACAAGTCACGATTTTTCCTCCCCGTAAGGTACCACTTCCCTTCTGAGGTGTCCAAAACTTGATGCAAGATCTTAGGTGGACTAAATTCTATTCTTTCCCCTTAAGCCTAATGAGTCATTAAAAAAGGCAAGTGGGAAATAGCATGGCAATTAAAAACAGAATATGGAGGAAAAAATTAAAGTAATGCATCCTTGGACTGTAATTTAGAGAATTTATTAGTCATAAAGCCTTGATGAGTTATTCTTATGACAAAACCTGTAATAAGAAGGAAAAAAATGATAAAAATAACGAACACATTTGTATGACAGCAATTGTAACAAGTATAGGGATTGACAGAACCCTCCTTTAGAAGGATTTAGCTTCATAATTACAATCATATGGACATCTTTTAATGTCATTGTTTCGGTAATTTATTGTTAATTTTATCTTGGAAACCTTTCCACTGAAACTACTTGCATTTTATCTTTCAAAAATAAACACATCTCTTTCCTTCTGTGAAGCAAGCTGCTGGGAGCTGTGCAAAAAAGTTCCATAAGAAAACCAAAGAGTGATGAAATGAGTCTGCTAGTAGGTTTTGGAGCAATCCCTGTCTGTGGATGGGGTTTGCAGAGGTCTACAAGTGTGATTTATATATTTGGGTGGGACTGCAAAATTAAGCAGTTTCATATACGTGGGAAGGGCACTGTAAGGGTGTCTAAACAAAAGCAGGCAGATGGCTGATGTGAGTCACTATGAAAATAAATAACTGGGGTTCATCCAGCAAATGAAAACTCCCCTGTTCAATTACAGTCCCATAGGGAGCAGCAAGGGCTGCGGGATCAGACCTTTAAGTGCTGAAGACAGATTTACACATCAGCAACAAAGTCAGGCCTTCAGTACACCAACTGCTATCTCGGTCCCCCAGTGCAAGAGTTAACTGTCGGCACCGTGCAGGCAGACTGCTGAAGCTGGGGTTGCAAACACCGATACCGTGTTCACAGAAATGCAGCCGGACAAATTCCAAGCTTTATTTCAAGCTCTTCCTGGTGGTACCCACCTAGGCTTAGGTGTTGTGTTTCAAGCCTGCACAAGGGAGAACGGACCCTGGCTGAGCCTAGGGGAGGAGTGGGGGCTACCCTTTGGAAGGACTTGCAGTCCCTTTGTACTGTATCTGGGGTTACTTCATTTGAAATACCGCAGGAAGCAGGAAAAGAAAGATTTGAATTAGACCCTGCAGATTGAATTTCAGAATTAGAAACGAGATCCTCCTGAAATCCCACCTGCAAACAAACTCGAAGCACAGCCAGTTCTGGGACTAAGATTTAATCTATCACTTCTACCTAAACTACCACCCCTCCTGCACTTCCTCCCCATTACATTTCTTTATGCATCTCCCCAGGAGACAGACTCAGTGTCTGATCCATGTTTCAACAGTGAGCAGTCCACAAGCAAACAAAAAATAACAAGCAATAAAGAGAGGGACCTGCAGCAGTGTGTAGTCAATAATACATGCTGCCGCTTCGCCCAGCTAAGTGACAGTGTTTCTCCATTGCATGTGTCAAGGCTCATTTAATTTCCCAAGCAGCTAGTGTCCTGACAGGCGGGTGAGTAACACCTATGTGGTACTTGATGTATTTAATGGGTGTCTATGAGCTGGTGGGAAGCTGGGGTCCTCCCAGAACCGTATGATCTCTGCCAGAAATAAACATCAGTTGGAATGGAAGGGCTCTGATAGGCACAATCTGTTAGCAGCAAATTGAACTGTCACCCTTGTATGTCATGTTCATTTGGCTGATTAAGGAGATATTAATCTACTGTCATTGTTACAGTATCTGTCATCCTGGGGAAAAAAACCCAAGGATATGCAGGCAGCTTTTCTGGATATATATACACACAGAGAGGGGAAAGCAGAGGTGTGCAGAATACAAATGAAACTCTAATCTGCTACAAATATTGAACCAACTACAATTGATTACAGATGCATGTATAGAGCAAACAATGGGTCCCGCTTCAGGTAATGCTGAAGCTGGTTTTTGACTAGTTTTGACTACCCCTCAAAGGCAGCAAGACGAACTCTGTGCAGTCGTGCTTTGCCTCCTCAGAATACAAACACGTTCAGCCACCTGTATAATGGGTACGGTAAGGTGTTACGATAAGGAGTTTCTGATAGCATGATAGTTATTTCAAGAGGCAACATCAAATAGCTTCATTGTTATCTTTGGTAAAGGAGCGTAGAGACACCAATTTTTTTTTCCTGAGTGGCCTCGAGGTAGGAAGCTCCTGAAATGGTGAACAAGCCTTGCACTAAAGCCTTTTTTGTTCCTCAAATACCAGGACCTGTTTCTGAAATGTGTGGCGCTGAATGCACATAAAACATACCCAGAGCAAACTTACTAGTCATTCAGCAACACTGAAAAAAACAATCTCAGCGCGTCTGCCAGACAAGCCCTTTCTTCTACCTCTTTGTGCCTTTCTTGCCCGTTTGTCTGTATTTCCCCCACTGAAGCAACTCCTACACCCCGTTCTCAGCACCATCCTTTCCACCGTTTTATCTGAAAAGAGATCACTACTGAGCTAGATTACTATTTTGAAAGTAAAGGTTAGACTCCACAAAATTTGAAGATGCCACATCTGCTATGGAATAACAATGCACTGAATGTGGTCTGAGGATTAAGCACTAAATGCCTCCAATTTAGGGTAATTAAGAATAGCGTTGACTTACAGCAGTACATAGTTAATAAGAGTGAACATTGACTACAGATCTCCTCAGAGAAAATTATAAAGGAACAGATTCAGGTCTAGCGTACAACTAGATACAACTCCCACTGTCTTTCGCTCGAAAACTCTGGTAAATAAATTTAAACTTGGGGGCCGTTTCAGATGGAGATAGTTCAGGATATCAACGTCAATGCCGGTTAGCAGAATCCTTTAATGAGAGGCAGGCTGCCACAGCTTTCTTTTAAGAGCACAGCTGCCGTTAAAACAGGATTTTAATGAATATGCAAAATGAATACACAAAATCTTGTCTGCATAGGTTCTTACTCATTTTTGTAGTGGGAACATTAATACAACCTGAAAAGCTCAAGAATACATCATTAAAAATAAGCTGCTAGTTCCACATTTTCTTGGATGAGAAAATGTATGCTAAACCCCTCCAGCCCCCCTTACTTTTGCAACAGTCTTCATAGTTTATGTTTGAATCAATAACTATTTTAATATGGGGAGTTTCGAAAAGTTTGATTCAAATTCCTTTGACACAGTTCCATCAACATCCAGTTATAGAGCCATTCTGCATATGACATTAAATATTTAAAAGATTCCTATTATTGAATTAACTATTTATTGATTTATAATTTAAAAGATTTATGCTTGGCCATTAAAAAAAATTCCAAGCTGACTTTCACTTAAAGAGATGTCAGGTGCCATTTGCTGCTAGCGAATGTCTAATGTACCCTTTTCACCCCTAGAGTGAAGAAAGGACAATTACTCAAGGACCTCTGGTTCAATATTCATACTGTTTAGATGCTGAGGTCTGTGGTTGCTTTTTTTTCGTGCGGCATTAGGTCATGCTCAGCAGCGTCTATCCATCCCACAAAATCTCAGCCTCCATGGAAATGCACAGCTTGTAGTTTCTCTCCTGTTACATTTATTGATTTGCATCCCGGATGAAATTTGCAAGCCTTACGAGACTTCCTGATTATATTCTTGTGGCAATGATGCTCTTGCTGAGGTCATAAATGCAAAAGGATAAACACACATAGATACACACAGGCACAGTTGATCCTTCTCTTCTGTCACTGCTCTTACATGGCCTGATTCAAAAAAGCTTTTCACGTTGGGAGCCTTGCCTGTGGGAAATAATGGGTTTTTCTAAAATTAAGAATGGATTTAAGAGCTCTGCTTAATTGGGACCACAGAAATTAAAATATACTCGGAGCACTGTAACATTAACTCCCAACTTTAAATCCAACACTTATCAGGCTATTGCTTTGCTCTTTCTACAAGGAGCTGGAGTAAAAAAATATTAATATATTGCCTTTATTTAGCACCTCTAATCTGAGGCTCACAAACTGCTTTACCAACATTAATTATTTAAATCTGGAAGAGCCCCTGAGGGGTGCCTATTATTATAATACTCCTTTTTACAAATGAGTAAACTGATGCACAGGAAGGTTAAGTGACTTGCTGAAGGCCACACAAAGAGTCCACGCCAGAGCCAGCTATAGTCTTTCAAAGAGAAGAAAAAGGGGATAGAGCAGAATACGTGCACTGTCTGCCCTAACTGTACAAACTCAAGATACTTCCGAATACAGGCAGAAATACTACCTGGATTTAAAGGAAAAAAAGAAACACAAAACATGGGAATGACTTTTTTATGTACACAGCTAGTAAGGATCTGCTTCAGATAATGATCTCTCACTGTTTGTTTTACTTTTGACTTTGGGGACCTAAGTTTTAGTGATATGCATTTTTCTACAACCCGTTCTTGGCTCTATATCAAAACCACATAGAGTAATTAGCACAGGTCTGTCAGACAAAACTATAGCAGAGTAATGCATTATACTGTAGAAATTGTTGCTCCAGTTTCTCCAATCCGTAAATTATAAATAAAGATTTCAATGAATTGAAAAGGCTGCTTGCTCTAAGTGCTAACTATTTCAAGTCTGCCATATAGCTTTCCTAACGGTAGCGTTGGGGTTAGGGATTAACCCTAGAAGAATAATTTTTGGAATATCAGACACAAAACTGTAGTAAACTGAGGTAAAATTAATATAATAAGGAAAAAAGAGGGTACGATGGAGCCAGAGAAAAGGAAGCTCACTCTAGTGTGATATGGCAGAATACCTAAATACACACACACACACACACGTGTATATGTTTATCTTGTCTTTATTCCTCATAAACGGGCATCGGAAAGTAACACTTGGACTCTGGCAAAGGTGCAGAAGGTCAGCTCAAGTTAGAAAGAAAAAAGGTGAGGCTCAGACTAGTGAACTGCATACGCATTCACTAGCAATGAAATCTAGATACGTTACTTCAGTTATAGTTGTTCAGATCAGTGCTTTGGGGTGCAAGCCCAGATACTCTATCCCCCGCTCTGCTGCAGAATCCCTGCTGGCCACAGACAAGTCAAGTCACTGGCAGAATAGCCTTTGCCACTCAGATCCCCTTGGATTACCCTGCAAGGTCCCCATCGAATGCAGACAAATTCTGTGGAGATGTACCCTTTTCTTTCTCTGCTGCGAAATGGGAATAGCAGTTCCCACCGAGAAGTGCAGTATGACCTTGATTGGTTTATAGATGTGCACTTTCTGTAAATGAAAGGAGCTATATATGCCCAATATGTTACTACACAAAATGTATCATGACTGGCCACAGCTGTCGGATTTTTGTTTCCTTTTTTCTTTCATGGGTGATGGATCCAGAGCAATGCTGTCTGCTGTGGCCTTTCTTTCGCAAGCAGTGAGTTAGAGCTGTTCACAACACAGGCTTACAAGCCTTCTTCTGACCCACTCAGAAAACGATAGGCAGTGATTTATTTTAAGCACCGACATCCCCACTTGGGAAGAGGTTTGTTCTAGAGCGGCAATTGCCTATGAAGTGCTAGGAGGGGTGTGTGGGACAGGGCTTGGCAGGGCTGGGAAGCTGTGATCCAGCTCCCAGTGGAGTCCTCCTCACCTGGTGCCCAGCACGATCTGAAAAAGCATGAACAGACAGCTCTGGTACGAGTACGGGAAAGGATGAAGATTCGCCCCTCCAGGGCCAACACTGACAGACAGGCTCTTTATCAGCTATGTCACTTGTAATGGACTGGAAACTGAAAAGCCCACAACAAGGAGTCAAAACGAGTGTCCGCCGCTCTCTGCAGACCAGGAAGTCTCAGGCAGTCAAAGATAAACCATTTGCCCTGCCAGCCCTGATTAGGAGCTGTACGCTTGCAACTTGTTGGCTGTCCGAGGCAGGAGAACGCACAGCAAACTGATTCCCACTGGAATTCCCACAAACCCTTGGCCATTCAGTCAGTTCCACTGGCTGTCACAGTACCTTGTCCTCCAGAGCCATACATCGAGCAGCCTGGCCAACAAATCCACCAGCACTGACCAACAGTTTTTAGATGTGAATGATACATATTCCAGAGCCAGAGCAGAGCTATGTGCAGTTTAGACGTCCATGCAGATTTCAGATGCTTCTCAGAACTTCTCTGACAAATCTGATCCGATCAGGAAATAGGCTCCTTCCCTCTGCTTTTCAGATGAACCTGTTACAAATGTTCTCGAGACGCAGGCATGTTATCAATGATGCTCAGGCAATTTCAGTGCTGTCCATACCCCTCAGGGAACGCCATCGCTAAAGGCAAGTGCTTCCTCCCGCTCACAGGCTTTGCTTGACCTAGGATCCAGAAGTCACTGCCAAGGTAAAGGTAAAGTTGTGAGTATGTAATCCGATCTTTGGAAATATACATCATTGCAGGAAACTTGCATCTGAACACTGAATAGCCCAAAATACTTGTTCTGTAATTTATAGCCAGGCCAAAATGATTTGCCCTCATTTGCAAGTTTTTTAATATTAATCCTAGATAGCCATCACAGTAGCAAATACAGTGTGTCATGTTTCATCTTAAAATCAAGTCCCGGATTTTATGGTACAATATACCATGCTTACTTATACATATGCAATCACACAGAACAGTCAGGAACATATGCAGGGAGTACTAGCTTTATTGCTTTGATATTTAAGTACCTGCGAATTACAACATTGCTATGTAAATACATGCATGCACAGAGACAGGCAGACTGGAAAGGATACATACATGAATAGGCTAATTCAAAATGAGTGGAGGCAAAATGAATTATTCACTTGAGGTTTTTTATCTGCATTATTCACAGGATGCACTGGAACACAATTATCCACTTGGTCAGTAGACCTCTGCCCAAAGTTTACTGTGTTGGACTTGCTGAAGAGACAAAAAAGGTTATTTCACAAATTGAGGTTCAACCCAGCTCTGCATTTAACAGTAATCACTGCACACCAAGATTAATAGAACATCATTCAGTGACTGAGAAAGCAAGTTATGATGAAGAAGCTGTTGAAACAGGAAACAGTTGATTTCCCAGGAGTCCCGTAAATCCACCTCTGATGTCCTTTCAAATTCTCTGTTATTGCTGCAAAAATTTTAAACACCGGTAAGAGGGTGAAACGGCTGACATACTCATTTACCACGAGAAGAATTGTGTTCTGGGCCTGCCTTTGCAAACTGGTTCAATGTGCTTAGCAGATACATCAAAAAAGAGACCTCCTCGGAGGGGCTTTGGAATGCGTGATGGCACCCTGGGATCAGCTGCAGTTCAGCACCTCCCTGCCTTTGTTTTGCCTCACCGTTACCAGTTACCACTTAGCACCCTCTTACTCTCTCACAACATTCTTCCCCTTCAGCATCTTATTTTGGGGTCTCCAAACTTTCACATGCCTGTAATGTTGTGAGCTGGGAGGACCCTGGTAAAGGGCTTGCAAGGTACTTCTGCGCTGTACGTTCCTTCTAACCTTGTAGCATGCCATAAATCTTTGCTAGGCATGCAGCAATCCAGCCAAGAGAACTCTAATACGATAGGATTTATTTTATTTTATTCTGTTTATTTTAAGTCAACTAATTTTATACTAAATTAGCTCTGATGCTGTTCTGGATATTTTGCCAACTTTTAAATTGAGCCACCCAAGAAGAGAAGGCCAGGTACCATCTCACAGCGACATGCCAGCTTCCTTCAGCTGCAAATCAGTTAAAGGCAGATCCAGAAACAGGAGATAATACTATGTAGAATTATTTTTTTGTTTAAAAATCTACTGATTCTCTGCACGTTTTGTGATCCATAATTAAGAGCCACTGCAGCTGTCATCAGCACAGTAGCCCATCAAAACACGCAAGAAAATATGATTTTCACAATTCAGACCCTACATTCCCTCAGTGCAGGGAATCTGGGTTTAATTTTCAGCTCCGTTACAGATACACCACCTTTCTGTAGATGAGTCACTCTATGACTTAGTTCAGCACTCGCCAATGATGTGTGCACAGCTTTCTTTGTTGGCCAGTAACCTATTTAGACTGCAAGGTAACACCACGGCAACTATTTTCCACAATAAGGATCTCTTGACATAAATGCCTCACCATGACATTAAAAATGGCAGTGTTGAGAAACTGATAACCAGCATGTGATTCTTGAAGAGTCACAGAAAGTGGAGGTTACAGCGTCCACACATGGACTTTGTTTGCTGTTGTGCTGAGAAACTAATTTTTCAATATCAAAAATTGCCTTTTCTTCATGTGTGTTGAAGCATTATTCATTTTTAACTGCATTCTTTATTTCTTCACTAAACAAGAAAGAACAAAATATAGATTTAAATCCACAGTTGTCTCAACATTTTTGTTTACGTGCTTTCCGCCCTATATGTCACTTCTATTGAAATATTTCTGTGCATGAAAAAAGTGCACTGTGCTGCTTTCCGTAAGAGTATCAGCAAGTCAAAAGCACTACTCATCAAGGAATAAACTCCCTTTCCATGCATCAGACTAATATTCGTCCTGAGAGGATGACAAGCACCTACTGTATTTCTGTGCTTAGGAAGGAGACACTTTTAAAACCAGCTTTCACAACCAACGCTTTAGATTCAGTAAATCCAAGTGAACAAGAAAAATGCTTTTTGCCCTTTCCATTTTATTGTCGTTTGATGGAGATGCCATCAGCTCTCTGTATTCAGTGGTCCTTGAGTGCGGCATGAATTCTGGTCCTGGAGCCAGCTGCTTCTGCCATTAAACACAGCCAGTCTCCATCCTCATTGCTGGAGTTTAAGAACGCAAAACACATTTCAACCAACAGGTCACATTTACCAAATCCTAGCCATGCATGACTTTATTATGTGAACAGCCGATTCTTATGTTTCTTCATCAAGGAGTTTTTCTTCCTGCTTTCTCAGCTGTACAGTGTCTCTGAATTTTTTTTTTGGCTTGAGGTCTCTGCCTAATTATCTGTAACCTTCTGTTCGAAGATCGCTGTCCTGGCCTGATAAAAACCAGTAACTTTGAAAACAAACTGGGTCTTAATTTTCCTTGACAGCCCTTCTTTAAACATGTGGGCAAAGCCCTGGCTTAATTAAATGCACATTCGTATTCCAAACAAATTAAGTACAATTAAGGACTCTGAGTTATGGGTATCTATCACTCGGCGATGTTTTTGTAAAAATTACCACATTTAGATCAAACACAGAGGACCCTTTGCTTAATTGCTTCATTAGGGCCCGATGCAATAGGCTTCATAAATACAGGGTCTGATGTCTCTTTGGGAATTGCCCAAAAGACGGCTCTTAAAGTAATTGCTTCCACATTTCTCCCCGTGCAATGTTCATGTGCTCACTGATGAAAATGGGATGGCTCTCAGACATGTAAGTGAATGTGGGTCCCGTCTTGTCTTCCAGCATCATGACTCTTGCACAGCTCCCGGAGGCGGATAGGTTTGGGCCCCTGGTTATTACCTGTTCAGTTTCTATGAGGAGTCTGACAATTCAGACAGGATAAGGCTGTCTGCAGGATGCTGGCAGCCCAGTGCTTTTCTCATATATCACCTATAGATCCCACAGACTGAGGTAAACAGGATGCTTTGGCATTTTTTTTTCCAGAAGTCACTCTGAAACAATAACGAACTCGCAGAAAACATTAGATAGATATGTCTTCAGGTCTTTTACTAGTTTTACCCCTTTAGTTCTTACAAATGCGGTTATTACGACCCTTTAAAAAGAAAGTCTATTTACAATTGCTTTAGCTGAACACAACCTACTTTTTATTAAATTAAACCTTCCTTCAAACACACCTAGAGTGAGGAATCCAGTTAGAGGGAGCCCAGATTTAACCCTTGCTCAGATTAATGCCATTCAGTGCATATGTATAATGTGGATGCAGAAAGGGATGGGGGCACAGTATTTTCTGATGAGATGTAGAAAGAGCAGCAAAAGAAGATATGCCATTCTTTCCCTTTTTGCATTTGTTTTCTGGCTTACTTGACAGACTCAGGAGTTCTGTATTTTCACTGTGGAAGCCCAAATAACCACTGTGCACCCAGAAGCAACAATAGTGATTGCAGCAGAGCTAAAAGGTAGTGGGAGCTACCTTGACAGAACAATGAGAAATGGCATGTCATTCTCAAATGAAATGTTTGCAGCATTTTTGTATTTTTGTTCAAATATTCCTGTTTTTTACCAGGCAAAAAGTATAACTAAAAGGTTTTCCTCTCCAATTTTTCTCTTCCAGCTCCCTATCTATCTATCTCCCCCCCCCCCCCCCTTTTTTTTTTCTTTTTCATTTGCTCTTGAAAAAAGACAGGGAACAGAAAAATGGAAAGAAATAAAAGGGAAAAGGAAATCCATCTTCCCCAAAGAAAATTCTTCCAAGTTTTTATCTCATGCTAAAAATACGCAGAAAGACATTGTTTCTTCGATGAAATATTTTAGTTTCTAGAAAAGTGCAGTTTTTTCATTGAGATCATCACTAGTTGCGCAGAACTGCTAGCAATTTAAATCCATGCTGGTGAAAACGGTTGTAGAGGGGTTGAGCTGTTTCATTTGTGAATAATATTATTTCAGCATGTTAATGTAATTTCATCATGGCCACAGTGACAAGATCAGTGTTGACAAAACTGGAGACAGATGCAGCAGAAAAAGTAGAAAACAGGCAACAAAAATATTAGCACTGCTGCTGTGGTGATAGGAATTCTCCAAACATCAGGATAAGATAAGGCACATCTCCCATATTGCCCTGCTGAAAGTAATTTAAAAATCATAGAGAACAGAGATTGCCATGGCCCATTCTCTCCAGCTGTCTCAATCAGCTGATGAACTTTTGGGCTGGAGATACCCCTCTCCCACAAACAGGGCGGAGACACCCTTTCCCCCAACATGTCATTGAGCATCCAGAGGTTGGTAGCTCAGCTGCCTAACACCACTGCGCTGCCATCATTGACCTAACCGTAACACAGTGCCCGACCACCAATCCTTTGAGCCACCTAAGCCTCTAGATCTGCAGATTTGCAGATTTATCCTGCAGATAACAGCAGGATAAAGAACTTAGCAGTCATAAAGAATGCGCTACCAGCTCTTCTGTAAAACAGAAGTCGGCTTGATTTCCACAAGTTATAAAAGTCCATCAACCTCCAGTGGCCAAAGAAACATAGCTGCTTATTTTCTGACTGCTTTATTCTCCAGACCAATTTTCCTCAATGCTAAAGCAAAAAAATGAACGGCAGATTGTCCAGTTCATGACTGGATGGCTGGCAACAGAAATCCTATTTCCAAACTGACCCCTGCTTTCCAGCATGGCATTCATTAATTCCACAGTCTCACATTTCTAGGAAGATGTCAGTCATGTATGTGATTTTTCTATCAGCTATTAATGCCAGATCACAAGGTGAGAAAGCAGGGGTTTTAATCTCAAGACCCTCAGGAGATGGAGCTGCATACATTTGGTGTGAGCCATGTGTCTGGAAATGTCAAGGACAAATATTTTTAAAGTAAGGAGTGTTCATATCCATGCGTAATCTTAAGTACTACAGAAGTGATCCAAAACATAACCCTTTTCTCCTTGTTACGATTGTTCGGCTGTAGCAAGCATACAGCTGCTACTTCCCAGGAATTAAGTTTAGATCATCTAACTAGGCACCTATGCATTTAGGAATTTGCATATTTATACTGAGTGACATTTTAAGATTCTCCTAAAGGCTTTGCCCATGGCAGAGTGTCTAGTTTTCTACTCGTAGAAAGGAAAAGTTTTACTGTAGGAACAGTAAAAGTTCCCTATGTCTCCCAAAATTGTTTGTTCCTTCATTCCAAATATGAGATTAGGTCCTCACCTCTGTATTTTTTGTCATTCCCCATTAGATTATTTTCCCATGGTCTGCAAAATCAGGCACTGAATTTATTACAAATTCCCTGATTTTAGACCTAATTACAGATTCCACCTTCCTAAGAAATGCACAAAATCCCCTTTTCTTTCCATCCTTAGCTCAACTAAATGATAACTTTGAGTCCCATTATAATCCAGGTGTCAGACAGCATATAAATACGCTACTACTGCTGGAACAGAAGTAACTAAATTACTGAAAAATATACAGAAACCCTATTAAAATGCCATTTATGTACATATATTTCTAACATAACATACAAAGAACTAGCACTGTGCTTTACCTTTTTTCCTACAAGTTCCACTGAAAATCTAACACTGTGAAAGGTTCCCTCAAAACTGTGATGTCAGAAAAGTAGAAAAAAAGACCAAATTCCTCCAAATTTTTTGTACATTATGGACTTGCTGGTTACCAGTTCAAGAAACGCCACAGTCGAGGGTGGGAACAGAACCTTGCCCAAGCAGATGAACTCTGGCCAGTAGGGTGTACTGATGCCTGCTATAGGATGGCTACAATAGTAGACTGCAGCGTTACCACCCCTGTGAATCTTAGTGGAAACACAAGTGAACTGGGAGATACAACAGTTATGTCCAACAACAGAAAACCCTCTGCCTCACCAGCCCATAGCATCATCCACAGCTGAAGAAAACATTCACATGACACCGATTTCACATGCCATTGCCCACTGCTGCAACCAAGGAATGTTATTTAACTAACAAAGAGTGTTGCAAATAGGGCTCATTTGCCCTTCACATGCTGTCACCAATTTTCTTCCTGTGGGCCTACTTACGTGTAATCATTCAAGTTCAAGACTAAAGGGTGTAAAAATTGTCAGCCTTCCTATTGATGTGAACCAGGTGTGTGCATTTGTGTGTTACCATGTAAAAAGTGAGAAAGAAGAAATCTCTGAAGAAACACTGATGGTGTGCACCCTTTTGAAATCTTTTCCTAGATAGCTGCTCCATTGCTTGAAACATAGATCTGAGTCTGCTTTTAGCTGCTAACTGCCATATAACATATTATCCTACTTATTGCATACAGTTACAAACATCTAGTATCTGGAAGCAACAAGGGAGAAGGCTCCTTTATCAAGTCAATCTCAAATCCCATTATGTTCCTCTACAACAGTTTCCGTAAACATTCAGCAATTTTCAGTGTCTGAGTTGCGCAGCTGAAGAGGTGCATAAACAGGCTCCACTGAAATGTGAAGATGACTGATAATGTACTAACATTGAGACCCCTTGCTGTGATTATTACCCCCTGAGTGCTCCTTACAGAATGTGCCTCTTATCTCACACTGACAACGCTAATAGAATATGCATAGCCCTATTAGCATACAAGATAATAGCACCCTGGAGGGGACAGAGCCATAAAACTTTAAGTAGAAATCAAAACAGAAGGAGGAAGAAAAAGGGAACATTGTCACAAGCCAAAAAGAAAAAAAAAAAGGGAGCCTGAGGGCAAATTTTGCTGCAGAAAACACACATAGTCATAATTCTTGTGCTAGTCACCATGCAAATGGTAATAGTCTTTAGTCCCATGAATACTATCAGTGCCATGTTTGCTGTGAAACATTAATTGAGATAATGTGCCCCTTTCGGATGCAGCAGGGAGTCGTATGTCAAATTGTACCACAACAAAATTATGGCAACATCTGCAAGAAATATACAACAGCAATTGGGGTACCTTGCATTGGATAAGTCCAACTGGGTCTTCATCTTTGCAGCTGGAGTCTGTGGAAGAGCTAGAGCCTGCAAGGGAGGCAAGCAGCTGTTACTTCAGACGACATGTGTGTATACCTGTAGCTTACTACTTTTCAGCTGCTGCACAGTTAAAAGCTTTGCAGGTTAGATGTGTTATCTCTTGACCCTACTTCAGTCACTGGATTAAACCTCAAGCGGCTCTTTGAATGCCAAAGCCTTTCTTTAGTCACGTCTGCCCACTGCATTCACATTTGTTCCATGTAACCGTCCATTGTACCAGACCTTTCACTGCTCACCCATAGCTGGCAGACAGCCATGCATTCATATGCTTTCCATCTTACAGCAATAGCCAAAGTAAATCTTTCAGTGCTTGGCACAAGAGTGTGAATTCAATAAAAAAGGCTTCAAACAAGTTTGAGATGGCTTGTCTCTAAACAAATGAAGAACAGTGAGCTTTTTCAATGCTCATTGTGGTTCAGTTCCTGCCTACAGCTAAATCCAGATAACCCCCAGCAGCACTGACAACCCTGTCTGGTAAAATAGTCACCTGTCAAGTGGGCATGAAAATATCCACACATCTAGGCTCAGAGGGGTTGGAGGGAAGTGACCTGCTTCTTACCAGGAGCTTCAACAGGGGCAATCAAAGGTCCTTGTTGTCGTCTTTGTGAGATCTGAAACTTTCCAATATTAGTGCTGAATGCGTAGGACCCCAGGGTAATCGCTCCACAGAGCGCTGTATGCTTTTTCCTTTACAGAAAGATGGTGTCAGGAGGTAACAAGCACGGGATCCCTGTGGTGCATTTTGAAGCATCATGCAAAGTTTTCTGGGATTCCTCCTAGCATTCACTGTGGTTTCTATAGAACTAAACTCTTTGTAAAGTGGCTTTGTGTTGCAAAGTTTTGCAGCTTGTGTGAGTCTGCCTCACTTCATTTTGGTTGATGGTACTTTATGCTGACGGTTTCAGCAATTAGAACACAGTTGGAAAAGACTCTGGTAAAGAAAATCCAGCCATTTCGGAAAAGGAAAGTAGAGTGAAGATTAGAGGAATGTTTCCTGAATGTACCTCCGTATGTGTCTCTGTGTGTGTGTGTTTATGCATGCATACATCCTCTGCATCTATGTTATCACAGGCAAAACAGCTCATCTCAAAAACATATAGATTTTAGAGATTGCTGAAGTATTTTGTTTAATGTTCTTCTGCGGCTGATACAAACTCTGGAATAATTTATCCCTTCTTCCTGGAAAGATAACAAAACACCAGTATATGTAGTATAGAAACTAACGTTACCTCATGTGAATCATAGATGTACGATTCTCATAGGTTATCTCCATCCTAATTTTTCAGACTCTGACCCTCTGACTAGTCTTATCAGGAATTAAACAAGGAAATGCTGCTTCCACAAAAAAGGCACCCCAGCATTGGCTAAGGCTAATGAAATGCCTAGGTACCTACACCTGAAGAAACAGCACTTTGTGGACAGCTTCTACATCTGGGCCAAAGGGGATCTCTGAAGCATGTCTCCAGGACACTGAGTGATGGTTCCTATCACTCAAGCGCAGCTGGGAAATCTCACTGAATGTTGGTCAATGCTTGGGGTATGTGGGAGGAATATTTTTTGCCTTGTGTGATTAGCAATTACCCCGTTTAAATTGCGTTCTGTATGCAAAAAAAGGTTTTAAAGATGCAAAAATTTGGCAAAAAACTTTAGAAATGTTCAACTATGACAATGAGAATAGAGAAAAGTTTGTGAACTTTAGATGAAAGTGAGTTACCTTCATCGCAGCTTCTATCTGTAACTTTTTGCTATATCTCCTTTCAAATCTGTCTTCAGCGAGGCCCAGCCCTTGTATTTGGATCTTGCTGTGCTCGCTTACTGA
>NW_008824410.1:381380-381931 GCF_000699105.1 Pygoscelis adeliae | reverse complement strand
CAGCAGGGCACCTAAACACAGACTTCTTTCTAAGTTTAGCCTACAAGTGTCAAGGTTTTGCTTGTGGACGTTTCCTGGCTAGAACAGTAGACAACCTCCTAGTAGAAAAATTGTTAGTTGCATATTACTTACATATTCATCCAGAGAAGTGTAGGTGCTCCAACACAGCAACGTTCTGGGTTTGATAGAGAGAAACGCAGAGCATGTGTGCACTTCAGAAAGACAAACAGGGAGAGACAGGATTATCAGCCAGCTCATTTCAACAGCAGTCATTTAATGCACAAGTAATTATTCCAAAATAAATAAGTATCTATTTTCCCTATACTAAGGCATAACTTTTATTTAGCAGGCATTATCTCCAAGGATCCTTAGCAGCCCAGGACACAGCGAAGTAATACAGTGCAGTCTGGATGTTGTTATGTATTTATTAAGTTGTATCAGGGCCCATTTAGTAGCAGCTCTGCAGTTTATCACATAAATATCGAATGCCAAATACAAAAGAGAAGAAAATAGCAACATAAAAAATTTATCTTTGCAGGGAGGAGAGGGAG
>NW_008824410.1:356207-381324 GCF_000699105.1 Pygoscelis adeliae | reverse complement strand
TGTGCCTTCAGCAATAGTGGCTAATATCCTTTTGCAAGGGGCGCGGTGTAAAAATATTCCAGAGCTGGGGGAGGAGAAGTGAAGAGAGGGGAGCCTAGCTGTTGTTTGTTTGTTTTAAAGTGTATTCTGGTTGCAGGCTAGGTCAGCGGGTGGCCAGACTGAGAAAATGAGTCCCCCGGGCTGTAATAATTGTAACTGTCAGGGAAAAAAAGTCAAGGTCTTAGATAGCAGTGGTCTGCTCTGACTTCTGACCATGGAGAAATATATATGAAAACTATTGCCTGGGGCACTATGGGAAGAAACCAAGAGGTTTTAACTCGTGGTGCCTTGTGCTTATGAATTGGAAAACTCATTTTGCACCTTGGTGGTTTGTATCTTTATGATTATTTTCATTTGCAGTATAAATGAAATTAGAGGTATTCCTTTTCCTTATGCCCAAATTTGTGATGCAATGAACACCTATTACTAGATTAGCTTTGCATTTCTGAGTCCCAAACAGCATGGAGGCTTATAACTGATCTTTTAACAGTGGATATTCACAAGGAGAGTCTGAATTTGATTATCTCTTGCAGTGCACTCATTATTTACCTGAGTGGTCTATAGCTGCCTTCAATGGATTAATCCAGAATTACACACAGGTAACTTCACTGACTTCACCAGAAATATTCCTAATATAAAAGCGGTGCAAGAGAGAGATAAGAGGTTGAAGAATTTAAACCACACAAGATTAAACCTTGCAAACAGAAGGGGGGGGAACCAACACAAAGAACCCATAAACCTGGTTTCTTTTTTCTTTTTTTAATTATACAGCCATGGACTGGCTAGCTAACGGGTCAGACTTTTTCCTGAATCCTCAATTTGCCCCTTTATTTAAGGAAGTATGGGAGCTCTAATGAAAAGTTTGCTAACAAACCTGAGCCCCAAAGGTAACATTTTGGTTGTCTACCATGCAATATCAGGCTAGGAGTCTGGATGCATCCTTCCTCTCTCATTTTGCTTCTTTGCACCCCACACCAAAGGGAGGAGAGGCAAAGCTGCGGACACAGATCTGCTGGTAAGAAAAACTGACATGCATTTCTTTCAATATTTCCTCCCCACCTTGCTCTCAGATTCCCACGCACCTTTGTTACATTGGCCCTAGCTTTATATCATCCATGGGGACTGAGTAGGAAAGACATAGTCAAAAGCAAATGTTGGACAGTCAACCAGCTCATTTGGCAAGTATATGCACAGAGCAGAGGGACATTTATGTGCAGGCAAAGATGCTTCTCAGCTCCTCAATGTTCCTGAATGTGTTTCTTACATACCATAAAGGAAAGACACCTGCCCAAAGTGGAAAAGATAATGCAGAATCCATCGTAATCGCTACTTAAGCTGTGAGGTAGGTAAGAATGTAGCCCAGACACTTCCCTTCTTTTGCCAGGGGTCATCTGAGCACAAGAACAGCTGGAAAGCAACTGTGACACAGCGTTGGAAGGTTTCGAGCTCTTGGACATTGTTTCTATTTGCATGGGATGAAAACAAAACCATCTGAACAGTTTTGCAAAATTCAACTGTGTGTCAGGTCATCTGTTCTGGAGCTTTTACTGGAGAATACACTCCGATGCTGAGAAACTTCCTCATCAAAATCCATGTCCCTCTGCAAAATATTCTGGCTTCAATTAGATATTATTTTTTTCCCCACTGTAAAATGCTTTGTTCAAACATTCCAGCTTCTACGATAGCCTTCTAATATGAATTAATTAGTAAATATAATTCCTTTAATATGAATTAATAAGGGGAATTGAAAATATTTATATACACAGTGAGACCCAAATAAACTATATAAACATCAAACACCAATTAATCCCAGTTTGACGGTGACAACAGCATGGAAGGTTTTGCTGGTAAAAGAGGATAATTATTGCCGGAATGTGATTTACTTGTTGAAAGTCACCGTAATAGTGAGCTGGATAACTTTTATGGGCCCCATCTGTACTTTACTCACCTTCCTTACAGCCTGTTTGTGTCTTCTGAGGAAAGTACAGTATGTGTAATGGAGAAAGAGAGAGCAGTAATGTTAGTAGTAAGGAACTAAGTCCGGTGGAGCAAATAGGCATACGTATGAGGAAAGAATATAGCAATGGTACTCATGTATTTCAGCGTTACATAAATAGTTCCCCTGCTTTGTCTCCCAGTAGCCCAAATCTCAGTAATTCACATTTCATTGTTCATTGCATTTTACAGAGAGGCAGCCGAAATAAGAGACATGGCTTGTGAGAAGAGGGACACTGATTTAGGACCCTCTTTAAAGTTCCTTTTCCTCTGTAATAAGGCAGTGCTGAGAGGAGCGTGGCAGAAGCAGAGACTCAAATACCAAAAAGAAACACCAGCTCCTCCGGCCTGACCAGAATAACAGAGCCCAGACACTCTTCCTCTCTTTCCTGCACTAAACCTAGTAAGTTATGCTTGGAAAAAAGTATATTTTCCAAAATGGCATCCAGTCTCAATTTAAAGATTTCAGGCACAGAAAACCTACCACTTCCATTTGATAGTTGTTCCAGCAGCTAAGGACTTCCAGTGATAAGAATAATTTACCTTATTTGAATCTGTCTCCTCACCAGTGGTCTTTTTTTCTGCTAATGTGAGGACTTCTTCAGGACTTTTTCTTCTCTACCTGTGAAGATACTTATACATGGTAACCGTATTGCCCCTGGATCTTAATTTTAGCAACAAATATTGGTTCATATGGGCCCATCCCAAGTCCTGAAATGAGGAATGTGGTCACTGGGTAAGCAAAATGCACTAGCGCAATTGAAACACCTGCAACACCTAAAGCTTCCTGCTTTGAAGATAGAAGCAGGAAGCCAGAGTGGAAATCTCAGCTCCTAAGGGACTTTCATGATTTTGAATCTTGCTGAGCCTTCGCTTACTGATGAGCTCACCCTGAAGACGGGCACAGGAGTTCACAGGGCTCCCCTCTTCTGAGCTGCTCAGAAATGCCGGCTGGCTGCACTGTTATATTTGCAGGAAGGAGACAAAGGTCCAGCCGTACTACCTGTGCAGTGGGCTCTCTTCACGCTTGGGCGAGGCACAGCACCACGCTACAGCAGAGGGGTTACGGCAGCTCTACCTGTAGCTTGCTAATGCAGCTTGTGCCCGGGCGAGCAAATGATTGTTCAAGTGATTTTCTATTTTAAGGTGAAGGTGGTACACGCAGAAGATCTCGGTGTCACTACAAAGCAGGGAGGGAGGCTGTAAGGAGGAGGAAGGCAGAAACCTTCACAACTAATGTCAATTTTCTGCATCAAATATTTTGATAATTAAACAAAGCTGATCAAGAGAGGAAAACAGCATGTCTCCAGAGCTCCGGAAGCAGAGGCCCATTAAATAGAAGAGTCAGAAAGTGCCAGAGGCGGCAGCCTCAGATTAATGGCACTCCAGTAATAGATTTTCCCAGGCACAGTCACACAGGAGACAACTACTGTGTAGCCAGAGCAGCGATGAGGCCGTTAAAGCAACAGTAACATTAAATCACCTGGTACCACGGGGTGAGGGGATGGATGGGAGCGCATCGGCTTCGGCACTGCAGAAGGTGTAAAGCTCAATCTGTTTTCAGGCAAAGGGACTGGATCCCAGCGGTCATTTACAGCAGGGAAAAAGCAGGCAGCTCAGATATAGGATGCATACAAAAACAGATAAACAGCAGCTCCAGAAGGATGGTGAGTTGAGCACAAATATCTCTTCCTGAAATGGAGAAGTAGGCATTAAACATCATAGCGTTTGGTTTTGCTGAGACTGACCATGTCTGTTTTGGTTCAGTTGCTCTTCTTTTCTTAATCAATTATCAAGCACTGGTTTTATCTCTAGTGTTTCTCCACTGACCTTCAGGGTGTTAAAACACCATTTTGAATTTGTTTAAATGCAGCTAAACTTCAGGAAGGGAATGGGACAGACGGCAGCAGGGCAGGAAAGCAGCCCTGTTTTCTTATTATTGAGTCCGTTTTATCTCAGCAGTGTTTGAACTGATCCTCCTTGAAATGTCCACCTTGTCTAAAGCATTTCTATTCATTTTTATAACACAACAACAACATAAATGAGGGCTTCTTCCAAGCCAGGCTGGCATGGATTAGAGTCCACTGCAAGAGCACTTCACTGCCAGCTGGGATGTATGGAAACCAGATGAAGTGGCTGTAAATCGGAAACAACTTTTAGACGTTCTTGAATCCTGATACGATCACATCACAGGGATGGGTTAAATTTATGATCTTATCTCAGATTTTTGTTTGTAATCACTCCCAGACCTACTGGTTATCACTCACTATAAGCTTATGATTTCCCAGTGCTAACAAGGAAACGTTAGGACATCAAACCATGAGGGAGTAAAGCCAAACTATGATATTAGCAGATAGGATCAGAACTGGAATGTAACAACAAAAACCCAAAAACCCACACTACAAAACAAAAGAAAAATGATAGCCTCCTGCAGCCTCTAAATTTCAGCATTTTTCTCTTTTGGCCCATGCTTCATACATGAACTACGGTGTGTGCAAAAAAACCCAGTTTCCAGGCAGAAAGGTTTGGGGATAAAAGCTAACAAAACAAAAATTAAAATGGAATACCCTGAGATCAAAGTACAGCTTCAGCGTGGAATACAGTTGCTATCCTTAATCATGCATATGCAGTGGGATGTGCAGCAAAATGCACCGATTTCCTAGTTTTCTCCCTCTGAGGTTATAGTAACCTCATCATACAGTGCTACTTATTTTGTTGGATTGCCTACCGCATTTATCACAGCAAAGCCTGAACCTTTTGCAGGTGACTTGGACAGCAGATGGCTAAGAGTATCTATCAAGCAGATTTGACCCTGGTAACTCTCTTTGCTTACTTGAATGCAATTAAAGAGAAGAACTGCAAAGCAGGGATGGAGCCCATGCACTAGGATCTAGCCAATTCTAGTCAACATTAGGCAGTTTTCACAATTCCAGTGCCAGCATATGAATAGGGAAATTGCATATATTTGTGCATGATATTTCTTTGTATCTTCTCCCGTTTTGATTAAAACAGAGGCCTGTTTTCATACAATATTAGAGCCAGTCTAAATCAGGGCAGAAGAACTTCCCTGATTACCACTCTATTTTCCAGGTTGATCACTGTTGAACAAGGTACTACGAAGCACTGGGACTCTTGCATATTTACTCACAGCAGATCAAACTTGCATTGCTTTGGGGTCTCCCTCATATTCAGCTGTGACAAAGACACACACTGGAATTTGGACAACATTTCAGTCTAATTGTGTCATCAAAACTTGTTTGAATATGACCATTCAGATGGTAGGAATGGCAGGGTACCAGGAGTGAACACCCAAGTGCATTATTTCAACTGTTTCCCTTTCTCAGGTTTCCAGATCCATTAGAGCTCTTTGCACGCCTTTTCCTGGGGATCCTGGCATCAGTGGCACATTCTGGTACTCTGTTTATCTGTGATGGATTGAAGAGAAACAAACTTAAAGACCAGATATCCCTCACAGGTTAAATGTAGAAGTTAAAGTGTATCCTCTACAACAGCTGTCTTAATACACAGATGCAGCAAATTTCCCTAACAGGTACTGTTGAGCTGCAAATAAGCATCTCAGACAGTTTACAAGGTATTAGGAACATCCCTGCTCAGCATTCTGAGCAGCCCTTCACACAGCGAGGAGCTTCCAAATCTACACTGAATTGCTTTCTTCTCAACTTTGCATGGATTAGCTCTGAGACTAACAGTGTGACAAATCTGTTAATGTTTCAACAGGCAAGTATTAATTTTGTACATACCCTTCAGACATTTTCCATATGGAAATGGAAACTTTTTTTCACAAACAGTCTGTTAATATTTTCAATATAGGCATAAAAAAATTCTTCAAAATCAAGAAGTTTCAACTGGAGGCATTCAGATTGTTTCAAAAATTAGAATTCCTGGGCAGTACCTATGGGTTTTGTAAAAAAAAACCAAACCCAAACAAACCAAAAAAACCACAAACCAAAAACATTATCTCTACTGTACAAATGGAATAGATAGGTTTAGAGCAGAAGAGGTTTAGCAGCTTGCCTAGGATCACTCCAAGTTGGAATGTAACCTATGAATCCCAAGCTCCAAACCCAATCTAAAGAGGCTTTCTCATAACTACTAGGGCATATTCAATCTGCATTTGGTTCATGAGCTCACAGTCAACCCTATGCAAGCAGCAGCCTACAATATAATTAGTCCCCCAAAGCAAACAGAACTGTAACAGGGAAATAGTTAGGGCCAGGCTCTTTTACTGTGTATAAATCAGATCTATAAATCAAGAGTCACTCAGCTGAAGTTACTGGTGTTGTGGCTCTCCTTTGGAATTAACGGATCAGAATCTGGTCCCCAGATTTCACACATTTCTGAGAATCAACATTTGTAACTGTATCAGTAGCCTGGAATGTCTCCTAATTGGCACCAAATGTGAAACAGCTCATTACCTGGGCAAGGCAAATAGCAGGAGAGATGTCAGAAACTGAATGTAAAGTACAAGTAGAAATATAAAGAACAAACAAGTTCCACACACAGATAGGAATTGAGGTGTAACAAGCATTAAAAAATAGCTATAAAATTTTATGCATGTACATGAATTACAATATTATTTCTTCCAAACTGATGCTCACAGCAAAGGTGTGTGATGTTTTCCTCTCTCTGTGATGTAAAAATGACTCATAAAATTAGTATGTAACAGTATTTGTGTTGTGTAAATATCTTGCAAATTTGTACTAGTGTGTATTGGTGACACTGAGATTTATGTGCATGTAGAATCTTTTGAACCTACTTGACTGCAAATGGCTGACAAACCAGCTGTAGAAATATTGTGTTACCCGTGAGCTTAGTAACTCACCAATACAGGTGTACACTTCGGGGTCGATGACCCTTGTGCTACCTAATAAAAGATATAGGTTGGGATCTGCAAAGGAACTTGAGAAAGACACCCGTAACCTGCTGAAATCGCAGTGTCAGGCAACCAGGTTGCTTGTTAATCTTCAAAAAAGAAAGTGCTTGAGGATCCTGATGTTTATTCAAGCAAACAAACTTAATAAATCCTGTTAAAATGTTACTAAGAGTTTTGCTGCTCTACTTGAGATTTGTACCCTCAAGTCGGAATGCTGACTGAGGAAAGGAAGTACTATTAACTAATGCAGAAAATAAATCCTGCTTTATTCGCAACAAATGTAACTTCCTGACATTCCCAGCAACAACAAACCGTAAGTTTGAATGATGCCATAACAAGGCCAGCACAGAGATGTTAACTTTCTACTGTCAGAATGCTTTGGATCAGGTTCATTATTAAAAGCAGCAATTAAATGGTAATAACTACCTGTCTACATCTTCCTTTCTGAATTAACCTTGTCCCTAGAGGCATTTTGAAAAGCACATCCTGAGATTAATTACACGTGCCCAATAACTGGTCTTCGCCTGATGATCGAATCACGGCACTTCCTCCAGTGGATGTCCTGGCTTCCACCCTTTTCTTCGGGATATCTCCTTTTCTCACTTCCACCTTTTCCAAACTGAAGAATGGAAGCCAACACTCGTTCTGGAAGGCGAAGGCACCCTCCTCTCAGAAATCGATCACACGGAGGCAGCAAGAACTGCAGCACAGTCACGAACCTGAAGAGCTTCCCCCCACCCCACCCCACCCCGCAACCTTTAAGGCTAATTCCTTGGGATGGGGCGGGGATGAAGTCGGTCACAGGCGCAGCAAAGAAAGATATGATTTGGGGTTTTGTTTGCTGCGAGTAGGTAACCCCAGCCAGCACGCAATACAACAAGATCTACTTAAAACACAGACAAGGTCAAAAGCTGACCTTTCCAAACTGGTCAGCCATGTTGCCTCGCAATGAGCATTAGTACCACATCATTACGTTCTGATAAAACTCAGTTACTCTTCAGCAAAAACCCATAAATCACAAGGCTTCACCCAATCAGGGTTCTGTCACTGTAACTAAACAGTGACTCAGAAAACACTATATTTCTATTGGCTGTGACAGGGGGATATAAATCTGCCCCTGGCCAATCCACTGCAGGCAACAGGGCATGTCAGGAAGGGTGAGAGCCAATCAAGGATTCAGCACAGGAGAGATCAGAATCACCCCTTCTCTTTGATAAGGGGGAAACTCACAACACTTGTAGTAGTTGCTGAAGTGTCTCTAATTTTACAATATGGTGAAATGTTATTTCAGTTATCACTACCGAGAAAGGTCAATTTGTGCTGTGAAAGGTTGTGTGTCACAGTGAGCACACGCTGGGAAACACATTTCTTCCTTGCCAGCCTCGCAGGTACTGACATCCTGGGGATTTCTTGGGTATTTGGTTGGGAAATCTTAAAATGGGCATCGTTCTCAGTGCAGCAGCCTCTGCATGTGGTCCCACTGGATGGTTTTAGGAGCAGCTGCACACAGGACCCCCCCTCACCCCCTGCCACGCTTCATGTGGCATCAGCATCGTCGGGAGAAACTAGGGTGTGCAAGCTGGCAGTCTCCTGAGCCTGGCTGCAGTAGAGGCTTTCCTCAGCTCTGTGTGGGGCACATCTGGACCCTGCCTACGGGTGGATACAGATGAGCTGTGGCTATGGCATGAGGCTGGCAGTAAGGCCATCTGAGGTCAAATTCCCATGAAGGAAAGAGGCACTAAGGGCTGGATAAAGCTTTTCAAGCGTAAGGTGTCACCTGGATTATTTTTCCCCAGTTTCAGCAGTGTGCGAGAAACTAATTTCTTGAGGTAATCCCTAGTCCACTGTCAAAAAATCACAACATAACCTGAGCTTGGAAATCTCCTCTGCTGAAAGACAATGGCTTCACCATGTGCTCCACAGAGCAATCCTTCATAATGCACGAACATGTGCTCTCGCTCTTGTCTAACACCTTTGCAATTGCCTCAGATTTATACCATGCCAGTGACTTGCTGTGCACACTGAAAATCACCATTGTGCCTCAAAGGGTCACGCTCTTGTTTGCTCACCCATCAGTCAGATTTGAACCTGCCAGAATATCAACTCTTCTCAGCACGCTGGTTCTCACACCACCCCCCCAGTGCGCTCTACCCAGATAGAAAGGCATTGCCTGGCCCCAGCTGTCCCCCAGCCTCTCCCATTCCCCATGCCCTTTAAGGAATTTGAACTGCCACACAAAATCATAGGCTTTCTCTTCCCCTTTTCATGCCTTTTTGAGCCTCTGTTTCCACATCAGTGGAAGGGACCTTCCTTTCCCTCCCAGTGCATGGGAGCAGCTATCTGCAGCTCCCACCTGAGCAATTTCATCAGGTCGCCTCCCCTTCTTCTCAGGAAGGGAACTACTGGAACGCCAGCTACTTAGCTTATCTCTCCTCCTCCCCATTATGTCAACCATAACCCAACGTTGTACCTTCATCACAGCTTATAGGAATTATATTAGACTTCACATTGCTAAGACAGCATTCGATCTCCTGAGCTTTGGTAGACAGGCAAACCGAGGCACAAAGAGAGGAGAATGATCCTTTTCCCTAAGATAATTCAAAAAAAGAGCGCAGAGAGTGGGCCCCTGAGATCTCAATTCATAATACCCAGTTTGTTCCTCTCAGGCAAATGGCTGTCTCAGGTTTTCTCTTCCGAAAGCTCTCATGGAGAGGCCAGTGCCTGAGAGGGAGTCTCCGAGATTAATACGCTGCACCCATTGAGAATCACTACTTACAAAGGGAGACAAATGCTCTAACTAGGCATTTTGCCTTTGGAGATGGGCAGCTCTGCTTCAAGGGGAAAACTACTGTGCGAATTGGCCCTAAAATTTAATTTGCTCTTTAAAAAAATCCCTGCGTTGGCATTTTAAGCAGGACCTTAGTGATTTACAAGATGGAGTGACATTTAAAAAAAAGATAATGTGGGTAATGAATTATTTGCTGATCCAAACGAACAATTGGACATACCTACTTTTCGTGGATTTAATCTTTGCCGAGGCGTTAGCTAGCAAGCATGAAGTATCACTTTTCGGAGGCATTCTGTTGCATTTATGCAGTGTACAATTACATTAGGCAGCTTTATGACACATTGACTCGGTCGAGTGTGATGCAATGTAATACAACGAAAGTAATACGAGCTTTTAAATGCAACATGATGGCAAAAATCCATCTCAGATCTGATCTTTGTTTCATTTCAGATGCCAACTGTCATAATTCACAGACAGTCAAATCCTTCTAGTTTTGCCCACGTGAGCAGCTCTATCAAAGCCGGTGGGATCTACCCATATCAGCGAGGAAGCAGCATTCGATCAAACAGAGGTGAAAGCATGTGAATGAATTAGTTGCATGAGCTAGTACGCATCCTTTAAACTGGAATCCAAAAAGCTACAGATCAGCTGCAATTCACACAGGGTTAAAAACTGGCACATTCAAAACTAGTACAAAAGAGTACAGTATTTCTGAATTCTATTTTGCTAGCCAGGAGTTTGCTGCCCTCACTATCTTTTGCCTGCATAAAGTAGGCAGTTGTGAATACACTGGCTTTTGCAAGGAACCCAGTTGGCATTCCCTGATCTATTGCTGCTCAAGAAGCTCATAAGAGAAGATTTTATCCAGATCTTGATAACAAGCAACACATGATAATACATTTCAGTGATTTCCTATAAGCAGTGCCCTGTATTTGAATGGAAATGGTCAAAGCAGACAGATATGGGGATAGGATATGAGCTTGTTTCTTTATGCTGTCTCTCTGCGTTTGCTTTTCCTCTTGTGAGGTATTTCGGCTCTGCACTTCTGCATGACCGGACCATGCTGTCAGGATCGGACAGTAGACAGAAATGTGTCCATTTCAATTTTGATTCTGATCCTGGGATATTTCTAACTCTCTCCATATCCTTGATAGATAATGGTTTAATAAGCGATCTGTTTTTTATTTAAAGGGTCGGTAGTAAAACCCAGATCACATTTCTCACTTGGTGGGTTAAAAAACCGCTTACGCTCATTTCTGCAATGTAAAACGACACTATATCAAATCAAACATTTCCAGATGTGGCCAGCTTGTGTATGTAAGTGCAAGAGGAGCGAGCATTTATAGACAAGGTTCCCTGGGTTTTTTTTAACAGGATTGGAACCCCACCTACTGGCAAATATTGTTATAGTAATGTCAAGACAAGAACACATACAGGGTTCATTCCTTGACTAGAAACTACATGCCTGCAGTGAGGTTCCTAAATACATAGTCTGATTTCCATACAGGCCGAGTATCACTGAAGTCAATATGGGCACCCCAGTGCTTGGCACTTATAAAATCGTATCCTTAAGAGTGTCCTGAATGTCAGTTGCACTGACAGACACAAGGAAAAGCACAAATATCACTTAAGAGCGACTTGTGTTTCCAGCACATATGGTACTCTAGAAAACATCAGCTTCAGTAAAGTAATTTTGGTCCTAATTTTGATAATCTAGGTCAAATCAACCTTACACAGCCCTTGTTTAGATAATGATCCCAAAAGTCTGAAGTATCATATTCTAGTAATGCACGATGATGAAATAAGTGATATCCCTCTATGTTATGCCACTTACGGCAGATAAAAAATTAAGACAGTTAGAAATTAGACAGGATGGAAAAATATCATTATAAATGCTCACACCTGAATTAGACAGCTTTGAAAGGAAGAGTCCTTGTATTTCCCCTAGAATTCACTAAAAACACCCCATCGCTTCCTACGTTACAGCTTTCCCATAAAAACAAAAATGAAGAAACCCATCTTAGAGACCATTTCTGCAATCTTAGATCTTGTTAAAATAGTTCAATTAGCAATATAAAAATTTGAATTTTAACGTTTCAAAGCCAGGTAAGTTTAAAAAAAAGAAGAAATTCACAGAAAGCAATTATCTAGCACTGGAAACCAATGTTTTAACATTCCCAAATGAGATACTTTCCACTCGCAGCCAGAACAACAGAGACCGTTCCAAAGACAGAAAACCTACACCTCGTATTGCTCCACCATTGCCATTTTATTACCATCAACCCAGAACGTCCCAGGTTTAATTTCACCACAGAACAAAGCATTGCAACATGTTCTCTCAAGAAATCACAAGCAAAGACTGAAGAGAGAGCAAGAAAAGGGTGCTACAGAAAAACTTTCAGCCCATTTCCAAAGGGACTCATAGCTTCAGGGAAACCACACTGACTCTCCAGCAGCTGCTGTGCATAATCAGAGTATTCCACATTTTTTTGAGTACAGCACAGTAGAAAGCTTTTAAGAGCTACAGGCATCCTTGGAGATGTGCACAGGTCTGTGCAGAGACCAATAAAATTTGTGACAATGGAGTGACAATCCCCTGAAGAAAGGTCCTGGGGACAGAAGCAACTGGAGGTGGGGGCATGCCTGACGTGAGTCTAATTAGAAATGCAAGCTCGTGGTGAGGAACTGTGCTGGTTTGATACAGGAATCTGCTGTTAGGGGGAAACCTCCCCTCTGCTTCTGAAAAATACCACCTCCTCTGCCACTTATATCCTTGGTATGGGCTTAAGTCTCGAAAGAAAGAGTTCCTGTAGTGTTTGCCCTTAAATCCCCATTGCAAAACACAAGAAGGTATCTAGTTCTGAAACAAGCTATGAAGTGGGACGAGCTCTCTGACAGTTCGTTCTTTTGCTCTTAACCCCTTATGTAGCAGAGAATCCAGGTCAAAGTCTACCACTGTAATGACACAGAAGGAAAAAGTCCAGATGCTGCCTGATGAAGAAGAGAGATTGGGCTATTTGTGGTATCTGGCATATGCACCAGGCATGTCCAAATATGAAGAAAAAAAAAGTCTCTATCCTGGGCCAAAGTACTGAGAAGAAAAAGAGATTTCCAAGATGTGAGTCAAAGTCCTGGAAGTATTTTCCTTGATGAACTAATGATAACAGAAGGGTAAGTTAAAGCATCAAGCTAGCTGGTTAGATAAGGCTGAAGTAGACACATACGCTTCCCGTCTATGAGAAAGGACACAAGACATGCAAACTGAGTGTGAAGCATGCTAGCTTCCAAGAGTTTCTTCTGCATCTGGAGAAAATAACTTTTCTAAAAGCTGCATTTCTAGCACACTTGGGCACTGGTATGAAATGGCGAACAGAGGATTGGTTATACCTGCCCAGAAAGAAGACTTCAGCAGGTACCATCTGCCACAGGGACACTGTACATATGGATTGCCAGCCCTCCCCTGGCCCCTGCCCCCTATCCCTGCCACCTTCTGGGAGTCCGAGCAGCTGTACTGAGCTTACACAGAGAGGGGGTTTTTTTGAATAAAAAAAGAAGTTTGCATCAGCATTGGGTTTGCTTGTTCTGCTATCTTCTGTGATCAAAGAATTGAAACAGCTGCATGTCTCAGCTCACTGGCAATAAAACCTGCAGTTGATCGGCTTTGTCCTAACCCCACAGCTACAGGGAAAGTGCAACCACAGATTTAAAGAGAAAAAAAAAAAAGCGAACACCCAAGCTGCATTTAGCCACACTCTGCATCCTCCTAACCTGCAATCTCTTAAGTGCCACTTACTCAATTAATCCGAGCTCTTCTACTTTAAAAGCAAAGCTGTAGCATATTTAAACAGCTTAGAAACTCTGCCCAACAAGCCATGCTCCCTATCTTATTCATCAGCTGCAGGAGTGACTGTGCATTAACTAAGAAAGCACACAATTTGATTAACACTTCCACTGCCACTTTTCTGCTGCTGTTAATTTCTGCTGAAATTCTGCTAAGGCTGAGATTTCTCAGCTTTTTTTAGTAGGGTGGATCTCATCTCAGTAGGGACTCTCTTTTGGACCAGCTCCTAGAACATCCTTGCAGCAGCTATAGTAACTATTTTTATAGGCAAGTTTTATTAGGAAAGTATTTTAAATGGCCTTTGAATGCAATTTAGCAGCTGGAAATAAGGCAGTATGCCAGCATCATGTGATCAGAAAATCTGTGGAGCACCAACAAGTGCTACCAGAGATCATCAGTACTGTATAGACTATGCATGAAAACCCATGACAGAATACGCTGGGGACATTCAACAAGCCAGAAGGTGCCCTTAAACTGCAAATGCCTGAAAGGCTGAGCTACGCTATTCCTGAATCCCTTACTAGAAAAGGCCCTATTTTCAGAGACCTAAAGGACATGTTTAGAGCTTGTGCACAGAGCTAAAATAGGTATGGAAATGGTGTTTTTCATTATACAGTGGATGTCAGCTTATCATAAATATGTGTAAGGACGTAAGTAGTACAACTTGCACCTCTGTGGCAACCAGTGACTGTGTAAAAGGAGTGCGAGTTAGATGCTTAAGGGGTTGGTTCTAGACGAATGATCTAGGGTATAAAATGAAGTAGCCCAAACACACAGGGCCCAACATATTCATCTTCTGCCACGTATCCAAATGAAGCAGGAAAAGATCTGCTTGCTTCTCCATTTTGACCGGAGCTGGGTTTGATTCTAGACAAAGGCCTTTTTATCCTCCACCTCCAATCAAGTGTTCCTCTGAGTGCGCACAGGACTCTGTGTTGTCAGACCTAATGAGACCTCTCTTTCCAAATGCTTTTCATGCTTTCTGTACAGCAAACATCTCCCCCAAGAACTAACACAGCACTCTGCAGTAATGCTTAATGTAAGTAAAGAAAGCCTGATGGACAGACTGGGAAGCTGTCCTGGGAAGGCAGGAGATGAGAGCTGAAGGTGCTCCCTGGCATAGCAGGCAGGCTTCAGCCCTGTGACGTGGGAGAAGCAACCCTCCATTGACTCTGTATGGAAGATGGGCTCCACTATCTGAGGAGCTGAGGCAGATGCCTCCAATAGCTGGTTAGAAAACCCCCTGAAAGATTAAGTTACCCATGGCAAAGAGCTGTCACAAGCTCCTCACACCACAGTGCTTACTGTTTTTTAAAGGACGCATATATCTCCTCTTTCCACCAGAGCACAGCATGCATTTAGTAACGCAGATCTGGATTTTGAAAAGTGCTGAGCACACACTAGGTCCTGTTCCTGCGGCCAGGCTCTTCTGCATGGCTACAGCAAGTAACCAGATTGGCATCACTGTGGTCAATCAGATGACTAAGAAAGTAAAAACAAAGCTTGAAATAGCTGAAGATCCAATTCTAATCTCAAGCCATACTGGCACAGTCACATGCAGAGTTACTGTGGTTTAAACTCATGCAAATGAGAGTGGAAACTGGCCTCCAGTACAAGTGCACGCTGAGGGAAAAGACAGCTTTCCTTTTAGACATGACTCCAATTGTACAGTCTGAGATTCAATTAAGTTTTGCTTTCCTGACATCTCCTTCCAAATAAAGGCTCAGTCTTTGTGCTAGGCATTTTTAAAAGTAAAATAAAACAAAATCATACGTTTGTCAGGACATGGGCTTTCCTGCTACTAAATTGTTCTGTACTTTATGCAAAATTTCAATGTATTAAAGAGAAGGGGAGTAGCCTCTTTGACCAGTGTCCAACTGTTTAGAACTGTTAAATGTGAGTTTTTGCCCATGTTTACATGTGGAATGGAACACAGCCATTCAACCACAAAACGTTCCCAAAGCAAACATCCAAAACCTGGTTGCTGGCAAGGTACGTTGACAGAATCGCCTGAAACCAGTCATTCACAGAATGCCAAAACAACAGATTACCATTGGTAAAAAAGTACGCAAGGTTATTTTCTTACCTCCTGGGAAGAGGCCATTGCAAGTGACAGGAAACAGCGACTGGCAAAACAGAATGTAGGCTCAGGTTTTTTTTCATCTGGAGGGAGAAAGAAGATTGGTGTTATTTCAGATGTGCAGAAAAGCATGCCATTAACACAACAAAGCTAGCACGTGTTGCCAATAGCATGTATGAACCACCTGAATTAGAGTATACATATTCTGCTAAGTCAAGACTAGCTAAGCAATACAGAAATAAAGCAACAGAGGTAAAGGCAAACAGAGACAACATAACTCAAGCAGGACACAGCAGCTCCAGACATTTGTCAGAGGAGAAGGTGAGATCAGGAGGTGACCTGTGTTCCTTCAAGCAGAGGGGCCTACATTTTTGTGACAGTCCATATTTTTCTAGTCCCGGATCGTGTCACTGTAGGTCTATGCTTATTCAGATAAATGAAAATACATACTTGAAGTTGGCACGCAACAGAAAGAACATAACAACGTGCTGATATCACCCTTCAGGATGTTGTGAGAAGGGAGAAATCTATGAAATAGGGCAAGAAATTACATCCCTGCAAAAAATGTAAGTAATAGCTCAGGACATAGCTGGGAAGGATCCTTCCTAAGGAGCATAAGTTTTAGAGTGACTTCTAGAGAGTCCGCTCCATTTCGCACAATGCTAAGAGATCTACCCCTCTTGCATTTTCAAAACTTTTTCCAGAGGTGACTGTTCCTCGTCCTCCTGTTCTTTGGCAAACAGACATGCCCATTAGCTTCTCCTTCTCTGTCGTGTCCTGTGAAAGCCGAGCCAGGGCCCGTAGATTGGATCTGTTTTCCACTATTTGCCTGCAATGCTATCTGTACTTGTCAAAACACTGTGTCCCAGAGGAGCCAGGTTCCCTGGTACGCCTCCCTGTGGCAGCCATGTGTTGGCTCTGGCAGGGGAACTCAGGCATAAGGGTGAAAAGCTGGGCATTAGGCATTGCCCATCCCCAGTCAGTATGGGAGAGGCAGGCTTAGTTCCCAGGGAAGGCCTCAGCAAGGGAACGTGCTTGGAGGGGAAGCTGAATTAGGAGCTTTTTCCTAGCTCTACTCTATCACAGCAGGGCATGCTCATGTTCAAAGCAGAGTCCCTGCAATGATAGGTTTCCTTGAACCATATTAGCCAACCATTAGAAGTTTCTGAGGGTTGGGCAGCAGTCCACCAGAGCTTTCCAAGGAGAAGGAGCCTGGGACTCAGGGTCCCCTCACCAACCTTTGGATTGGGTCTCACAATTGCAATGCCCTTTTAAAGAGTGCTTGCATTTAGACCCACGTAAGCTATGTGCAATGGCAGCCCTCTCCTGTTTCACAAAAGATGGTCATGACCGCTTTCTGCCACCATCAACTTTACATCTTACTCACGCTATGCACCTCTGAGCTTTCCAGCTAGCAGCAGAAGCCATAGGTATACCATACCTTACCCGCCTTGCCATGTTTAATCTCCTGCCCTGCTTCTTTCCCATCCCTGAGAATTATGCGATTGCTAACTAACCAACAAATAACAATGTTTCACCATAATGTTTTCTTTTCTCCCACATGTTAACACCTCCCCACCAGCTGAGTGATCCCTGTACACACCAAATTCTTGTTATTATTCTGCCTGTGCATTGACACCTTGTTGTATGAGCCGTGTTGATCGATTGCAGGTGCCCCTCACTATGAAACTGGCCAACAACCCACTCACAAATTTGCTCCACTTGTTAATATTAAAATCATATGGCCAATGCCTTCCTAAATTAGTTCAGGCTTGAGGTACTGCTGCCTCACAGTAGGAAGAGTGTTGCAACAGGCTTTCTGCAGGCCCTGCTATTTATGGTAAACACTCCACTTTGTTGAAATAACATAAAATTTTGAGATAAACCTATTCTAGCAAAGGAAATGTTAGAGTGCCACCATCTCTGCTTTAGAGCATTAAAGTAAGTTGCATTGCAGCTGCCTCGCATGGTACATAGTTAAACGCATGAGGCTGCTGAAGACCTGAGGACCACATGTTCTCTGCTTTGATGAAAATGGTAAGAAAAAGATTTGAAGTGCTTCTACTGGTTTGATTCTCTTCGCGTGTACAAAGCAGAGTTAGAATACAAGGAAATTTCTTTTCTTGTAGCTTTATCTGCTAACAAAGTTGTCTAGACAGTGGCAGGCAGGGTTCTGCCTCTGAGGTTTGTCGCAAATCTGCGAACTCTGCCAATCCAAGACTGCAAAGAGTCTGCAAAGAGTAGTGGAAATTTTGCAAGGTAAAGACCAGCTTAGTTTCTCAAGATTCACTGCTTACCAAACCTGGAAGGGAGCACGAGAATATTTGCTGGTGCTCCTTCATTTATCAAGCAGAAAAGAGAGGGAAACTCTTTAAACTCTCAGTCACAAAACTTTGGGCTGATTTTTTTTATACGGATTGGCTAAAGAAAGAGCGAAGCTGGTTTTCACCTTCCCGCACAATTTATTTCATTCTGCGGCATTTGTTTGCAGGTCCCAATATGATCTTTTGGGAGCCACCATCAAAATAAAAGCAAAGCACCTCAAAAGCCTTCAAACATAACACATTATGCCAAATATTTATGATGTGCATGTACTCCTTTCATACTTTGTTGTCTGAAAAATATTTTAACAGGTGGATTGGCAATGATGCCTAACAGCAATCTGAACGCATAACTTTATTGGTATTTCAAGAGATAAGCACCAAGCTGTGTTTCCTTTGCCTGCAGTAACACAGAGGACTGGAGTTGTTATAGAAACTAACACACTTGCCAGAGAACCAGGCAGGAAACATGGTTACTGTATGGTGCCAGAGCATTCAGCCAGACCTGAGGAATTTGCCTATCTTCTGCCAACTCTTCTCATGGAACAGAAAAACAAAGTAGCATAAAACATGTCTCTCAGTGCTGGCACAGTCCTAGCAAGAATCCCTTGCCAGCCAAGGCTGTTTCCTTCCCTTAAAAAGGTGACCACCCTATTTTTTTATCACTAAAATACATAGCTTTATTATATACACTGATTAGCAGATTCTTAGCTATTCCAGCTGCGCTGAGATGACAGAGTGACAAAGGTATTAAAGAGACCATACAGAATGAGAGCTTTTTTTTTTTTTCCTGACATTTGTAATGCACTGCCGAGGAGAGTAGACTGGCTATCGTAACTGATCCCATCTTGCTCTGATGTTAAGCTTTTCAGTTAAACTGCTTAGTGTAAGAAAGTTTGAGGTTGAACTGTTGGACTGCAAATAGAAATGGTGGAAATACCATTGTTTTAAGACACTAACAATTCAAATGAGCAAAGGTCTAGGCAAATAACCTATGGAATAGTGATCAGCTGGCCAGAGAACACCATTTATGGTCTGCTATGGCTACTGTAAATCCAATCAGAGTAATTTTATGGTTGTGAATGTCAGTGAAAGACACCAGAAATCTACGAGATTTTCCTGGAAAACCTATTTACATGTGAAAAATAAGAAAAACTAGGAAGAGTGTGTGATTTTGCAACTAGTAGTTACTTTAAAAAGAGAAGTTTACATGCCACCATTATATGTTTATTAAAAAAATTCCAAGGAATGCGTTTCAAAGAATGAGTGATATGGCATGCTCCGGGATATCCTGTTAATCCTTTGCAGAAAAAACTGTGGCTTCCCTCCACAGATATATACTTCAAAGCTTTGACCGAGATTCCTTCCATCTACTTTTAAGATATTTGAGTTACAAGCATATACACTTAAGTGTTCTGAATTTACTCTTTGCAGGAACCAGAGTTAGGTATCTCATTTAGGACACATTCAGACCTGGATTCAGATAGTTATTTGAACTCTAGATGCCAGACAGAAAAGCAAAGGGAGAATTTGAGGAGGCACGCAGACACAGAATCATTACCAGAACAAGTCAGTTGAATGCTGAGAGCTGCTAACAATGTCGTAAAACAAATGTATGCATCTTCCAGGGGGACTTTCCCAGAATAATTGCATGCTCTTGCCTAGTATTGCTTGGGAAGGCCACCCCAGAAGTTGATGGTTTACGGTAGTTGAAGTGGGATTAGCCTTCATGAAAGACTCAGGAATACTTTTTCTCAGTGAAAGTTTACAATAATATTTTAAAGACTCTCAACCAACACCCGTACTTAAGCTTTGAAAACAGATAATGCATTTTTAATGGGACTGCACATCTGACAAGGAATTTGACTAATTCCTCTGATAGCAGACAGCTTCCTCCCCATAATTCATCTCAAAAGGATCAAAAATCAAAACACTCCCTACCATCTTTGGAATGGCCCCCCCCCGCCCCCAGCCGCCTGGAAAGGATCAGATCAATTCCAGCAATTCAATGGCAAGAGAATAGAGCGACAGATACCTGACCTCCTCACAGTCTGTTCTACCAAAATAAGGGCTTGAGTCAAGAAGAGAAGCAGGCAAAAGCCCATTGGGCTGCTGACACTGAGTCCATTGTTCCACAGATACAGCTGGCAACCAGTGTTTTAGCTATCTGAGTGTTAAGCGTAGCTACCAAAATCTTCAGAGTTGTTTGAGTCAGACAATGTCTTTGCTCTGGTGAACTAACAGTTGTGACGCATTGGGAGGTGTCCGAATTTGAGGCGTTTTAAAAGGAAAAGCATGAGAGTTTTCATTAGTTTTTTTATTATTTGCCCTAATGAGGATTTCCTACTCATAATTGTATGTTTTGCCATACACTAAAGCCTTTCTCCAAAGGAGACAAGTCAGTACCCTCCATAATCACATGGCTGTGCCTTTAATGCCACTCGCAGCATAATCCTTTGTAGATGATCCACAGCACAAAACCTAGCAAGGTCTGTCAAGGCATTTTTACCATTTGTTCTGTTAAAAAACAAGAAAAAAAACCCTGAGGTATTAGGGTGCACTAATCTTTAGAAAGGTTAATTTATTCATAGAGATTTTGACAGAGATGTATGGCTAGGCTGGAGTCCCAGGCACTTCTTCCCAAGGGGAACTGCTAGTGCAGAGACGGCTTTCCTGACATAAGAGAGAGGCTTCAGAAACAGACCCAAACTGCATTAACTTGGGGGCTCCCATGCATTTAGAGCACTTCTACTTTCTGTGACCAGCAACTGAAGCTTCTCCCGCTCCAACCAAACTTTAGCTGCCTGTTGATAAAGCAGGGAGGAGCGTCAGCGGTCCCGTATGAACTGCAGACAGCAGAAGCAATCCTCTCTCTTACAAAAATAATAGGTAATGAACCTCTTTCCTCTTTTACAGTAGGCACCTCCCCCGTAAGCAAATTGAGAGCATGCTGCAAAACCATTTCAGAGTTGTGTAAGCTGATGTTAGCATGGGACAGACAGCACATGATGCTGTCTTGATGAAAGAGAGATCTGTTCTTTCAGATGTCTGTTCAGGCAGACCATGCTTCTGTTTGATTCTTCAGAACAACGTTTTGGATTTCTAGACAACATCTTGGATACTTGGTCTCAGACCAAACTTTAGCAAAACTAAATGAAAGTTATTTTTCTGCATATTTTGGGATGTCTTTTTCAAAATGCCAGATGATAAATCCATGGATGCTCCAATAGGAGACATCATGCTAAAATAAATTGTATCCTTGAAATAAAACACATCAGAAAGGAAGGGGGGCATAACTTTAAGACATCTGATCAGGTCCTTTTTTTTCCCCTGGGAACAGAGTCTGCTCCATAACTGCACACAGATCACTTACAGATTAGAATTAGAATTTTTTTTTACCTTTTTAAACTTAGGCAGAGAGGATGTGGCAGAAGCCAGCCAAATCTCTCGTCTCTGCAGAGGCCTCTGGGACCTGTCAGGACACTGAGGAAGCCAGCCTGATAACTGATTTGGTTGCTTCTTTTTAATTTGCTTGGGGTCTGTGCAATTAAAACTAAAGTTTTCACCAGCGGTAGAAGGATAGAGCTAATTTGCGACTGCCCTCCAATTTCTGCAGCAATTCTTCAATGTCAGGAATACCTGCATTGTTTCTTTCAAGCTCTTGACCCACAAAACAACTTAATCCTGCTGATAGTTAGGTGAACCGTATCCCAGACTGTACTAGTAAGAATGCAGCCAGCAGGTCCAGGAAAACAATCCTTTCCCTCTATTCCTATTGTGTCTGGAGCACTGTGTCCAGTTCGGAGCTCACCAGTGTAGGAAACACGTGGACAGACTGGAGCAAGGCCAGCCACAAGCCACCAAAACGACAGGGGCTGGAACTTACCTGGGAACTGGTTCTCAGGGAGAACCTGAGAGAGGTGAGTCTGTTCAGCATAGAAAAGAGAAAGCGAAGGGGGGACCTCACTGCTGATTACAACTACCTCATCAGAGGATACAGAGAAGATGGGGCCAGGCTCTTCTTGGAGGTGCATGGCAATAGGATGGGGGCAACCGACACAAGTTGGAAGATGGAAAATTCCAAATAGATATAAGGAAACCTTTCTTTGCTGTGAGGGTAGTCAAATACTAGAATAGGTTGCCCTGAGAGGTTCTGGAGTCTCTGTCCTTGGAGGTGTTCAAGACTCAACTCGATATAGCCCTGAGCAATCTGATCTAACTAGACCTGCCTTGAACAACAGGTTGGAATAGATGACCTCCAGAGATCCATTCCAACCAGTGTTCTGTAATTCTGTGATTTCTTTCAGTGGATGTCCAGTGAAGAGAGTCTGACATGCTGGACACACGCTACAAGAAATGACTCCCCACATAGCACTGAGAGTCAAGCACAGCTGGGAGTTCTGCATATTTTTCTTGTGCTGCAAAGAAGTGACTGTTTGTTCCCACAAAGAAAGAGAGGGTTTTGCCCGAGCTGTCTGTGCACAGCACTTGGCTGGACAAGGATCTCAAACTACCAGAGCACAAACTACACCTGAATGAAGAGCTCATCTACCCTTAGAGAATCCACCTCCTCTTACAGTCATATGCATGCGAATTAGTTTTTCCATCAGTATCTTATTATTTCCACTCATAACATCTCCCCCAGTGCTAAAGTTAGAAAGGGCTCATCTGCAGCTAGCCTTGTTTGGTCTCCTTGTTTTCACCTGCATATCTAGCACTGCAAAGGACAAGGGACCAGCTTAGCTAGCGTGAGCCAAAAGCAATAAGGCTCTGCTGACCATAGCTAGTTAACTGCTAGTTTAGATTATTAACCTCTTGCACTTAATGAGAGTCCTGAGGCTGCTTAAGCCACAAGACTAAATTTCTCCTAACCACAAACATGGAATCCTCATTAATATGAATCTGAGACACTTTCCCAGGAAGAAATAATTTGTAGAATGTAGAATCTACCCAGAAGCAAACGATGCTGGATTTAGAAGTATGTTTGAAATTTCTGCAGTTCAGTTTAATTTGTCCCCAAGGACAGGGAGGAAGGTCTGGATCAAGAAATGGATTTTTATTTTTAATTGCCAGGTGTCACCAGACCTTAACAAGAATGTTTTCTGATGTTTTCCCCAACACCCCCAAATACTTGTAATTATTTTCTGGGGAATTTTACTTGAAAAATGATCTATTTCTAACCGAATTTAAGTCTGTGTTATGCAAACAGTAACCCAGCTTGTTTGAAAGTAATCTGTACCCAAGGGCTAGCAGAGGAATAAAAATAAATAAAGTATGAGAGGTTTTACAAAACCACAGACACCACCAGCTTTTCCAGGTCTGAAGGAAGAAAATCTCATTCTGCAGACTCCCTTTTATATTTTTGTAAGTTGAATTTTTTAAGATGCATTACAATTGATATATGGATCAAGTTTCCCAACAATCAGCACCTGCTACCTCTGAAGCAGAACGTGGCAGTGTCTAGCAGCATATAGCAAACTAGTTGAGGACAGGAAGCAAAATTTATTGCATCAGTTTGAAACTACAAAAGGTAAGGGTTTAGCAACACGTGACTACTCATTTTCAGCTCAACTGTTGATCTTGCCACTACTCAGTGCAAAGCCAACGTTCCAGGATTTCCTTAATGGCCACAAGTGATCAAGGCCCCTATATTTATACTGGATCCCAAAAATGACACAGCTTGTAATGCAGCTCTGGGTATGCTCTCTCATCTTGGCATCACCAACCCTATTCACCTGGTACCTGAGCTTCAGCAGTGGTTCCCCAGCCAAACCCTGGCCAGACCCCTTGTGACTGAGCCTGTGAAGCAGTGTAGGATCTGAGCAGAGATTGACAGCCGGCACACCTCCTCTGTGAGGTGCTTTAATCTCAGCAGGGTGTTCTAACACACAACGGCTTTGAAGTAAAACGTGAGCCTTTCTCCCAGGTGGGATTATGCTGTAACAGAAACAGAGGGTTGCTTTCCCAATTGTTCTGCACATTGTCTGAAATATGAATCCCCTGCCTCTAACCTCAAGCGCAGCGGTGCTAGGAGAAACCTGAAGACTACAGGAAGGTGGAGGCATTTCTCTGAAGTAAGGCTGGATCTTAACCTTCTACTGCCAAGATAACACCCTGTGGGAAACTGTGGTTCAGAAACTCACATCCTCTGATAGAAACAACCCACCACAACTGCTTTAGAACCAACGTCCTGGAAAGCATCAGTGTGTAATGCATTATCCCCCGGTGTCTGAGCTACTGTGCTGGCAAAAGCTGTTCATAATGACAATCACATACCACCCCCACCGCCCCCACCCCCCCCACACACACTGGTTTGCATTACAGAAAACATGGTACAACAGAAAGCCAATTTCTCTGTGCTGCAATTGGGTTTGGACTTATTCCAAGCAGTCACTATCTAACAATCTCCTTCCAGGAGTTCCCACTCACTTCTCCTGTATCAATCTACTTTTATGTTGGTATCTTGTTTTAATCTTTTCTTTCACATGGATGCGAGTGCAATACCAAGAGCAGATGTGGCTCATTTATGTGTATAGCAAGTCTCAGTCATAACACATTTAAAGAGCTTTCTCAGGTATGTTTGTTTGGCGTCTATAACACGTACACAGTGTTTTTCATTAGATTTATTTCTGGCAGGTGCAGTTGAAATTTGAAGGATCATTGGGGCAATTTTTCCTCTCTCTGATTTAACATCCTTTTTTGCAGTTTTAGTAGCAAAGAGATATATTTTTCAGAAATACAACATTCACGTGAAAATGTATTTTTTCTGTAAGAAATGGCTTTTTGACCAAAACAGGTATTTTAATTTTGATTTGCAAACTAATTATTTCATTATTGCTTGGCTTGGAGATGTGTTGGAATTCCCCAAAATATAGGAACACAAAATTTCACCCAGTTCTACCCACAGGGTCTGTTCTCTTCTCAGGTACAGCAGAAATGGCCCCACCAGGTCAAATCTGAGCCAAGGAAGGCATAGAGGTAGCATGTACTACTGCCATCCACACTGTACTACCTGTTCTGTGCATATGCAAAAAATGTTACTCTGCAGTCTGTCGATAAGGAGCATTCCACCAGCATGAAGTTCACTTCAAACCACACATCATGCAGCAGTGAATTTAACCAAGAACCCACAACACAATGGCAAGTAATAATGGACTAT
>NW_008824410.1:346866-356156 GCF_000699105.1 Pygoscelis adeliae | reverse complement strand
TCAAGTGACAAATAAATTCCACAGGCTTCCACCTCTTCCTGAAATACAAGAGCTTTCAGGGATCAGCAAGGATCAGGAGAAGCCATCGACTACCACCAAGGCATCTCAGCAATGGGAGCTGCTCGGCTTTCCTCCACTTCTGTGGACCACAAAGTACTGTCACCCTTACAGCCAGTTCTCATTTAAACTGCCGCTGTATTTTTAAATGTCCTGCTGCAGTTGTCATTTTAGTGTAAGCTGACCTCTTATAGTGGAACTACATCAGACTTTCCCTCATTTATCGGATGGCAAGAGCTACTTCATGTCGTCATTTAAAATAAGTAGTTTTCACTAGCAAGGCGTAAAATCCCCTTAGTGCAGTTCAGAATCTATGAGTACCTTAATATGCAAATAATCACAAGCATGGCGCAACCCCCTTTCTGACCATTCAGATATTAGAGGGCCCAAAGACTGATTTTTACAGCATTTTTCCTTCCTTTTGACCTTCTCTTGCTGATGTATCTGATCAGTTACATCAGGAAAAGACGGTCTCCTATCGCCTCAAACAATTCACTTTTACAAGCATGAAACAACCATTTCTTCCACAGGTTCCTTCTACCTGTGCATAATATTGATTTTGAAGTTATCTCTTAAAGAGCTCCATTTTGTGTAGAAGACAGGTTGATGATATTTTTATTATTTTTGAAAACATACATAAGACCTACAAAGAAACATCACAGAAAGACAAAAGATACAGCCTACTGCAATACGCTTAGCAATTTTACATCTCACCGTCAGCCTACCGCTTCCTGCCAGAGATTACAGGGTATGAACAACCACTACTCACAGCATTTAACAAATTCCACTGAACATACCGTGGCCTGACTCCCAGCCAACATGGGCTGTGACACCACAGCTCTGATACCTCCCTCTGACATTCTTCCTTCTCTGAATAGCGTAGGCAATGATGCTGGGGACTCATTTTGGCGTATGTCTGACTAACAATTCTGATACCTCTATGATTTTTGCTAGGTGGTTTTGGGGGGGGGTTATTTTGGGGTTTGGTTTGTTGGGGTTTTTTTTTTTTGACGTTTTACACAGGACAGATGTTGTCACCAAGGCTGCTCTTGTAAACAAGATATGGAGATGGTCTGGATTGGGTTACCTTGGTAAAATAGTTTAAAATAAATAAAAGGATGGTTGGTCTCTCTCGGATGAATTAGCTTGATTGGAACTGTCAGATTAAAAAGGCCTAAATAAACAGAGTTGTGCATCTATCCTTAATGGAGTTAAGGACCCAGGACAAGTAGTAAAGATACACAAAATGAAAGCCTAGATGACGGAATTCATCCCTGCGCAGACACAGCTGATATGTATGTAAGCATCTCCTAAACCCCAGTCTAAAGAGGGTCTTGGATTTACAGAGACCATGGATTTAGTTCACAACACCCACTAAAAGCTGTGCTGATTCCTTTTCCCTGCTAATAAATAATTTCATAGCAACATAAAAACATGAGTCAAGGACATCTAGAGATGAGAGAGACCATCACTGCTTCCTGTAATTTCAGGAAGCTCCTGGCCCAGAGTAAGATGGGATGTCGCTCAACCAATCCAAAGCACAGTTTGTGAATTTAAGTCCTTAAAAAATCAAAGCTGTTACACTACTCTGTCTCCTTCCACAGGATTACCTACATTCTAGTCTATTTACAGTGCTCTTGCATAGGCTCTCCCTTCCACTTCTGTGCCATAACAAATTCTTCACTGGCTGCTCTGAACTGCTGAGCCATTTTTGATATCGTGTAGCAGACAAGTCCTGGCATGGAGGCATATCAATGTCAGTGATGGATGAGTCTTCCTGTATAAAACTTTCTCATGATGTTGCATAGCCATTTCAGGATGAAAGATATGTAAGTGTAGATGTTTGCAGCTTTTCAGAAGGAAATCTAAAATTCAGCAGAGCATTACCCTCCAACTCCTACCGGTACATTTGAAAGACCCATAGTAACTGTGTTACTGTGGTGCAACAGCAAAACACTGGTAATTAAAGACTGACTCTTTTTACAGTAGTAACCTATTTTACATTTACCACCTTGAGCTGTTCAGATTGAAATTTTCAAAGTCTGTCTCAGACTGAGTTTTTCCCCCCCAAAAAACTCCTAAAACAGCTCATCTGTGGGTTGCTTTGTTTGTACACAAATAAATGTAAAGAAAAGCATATTGTTTTGCCATGCTAAATATAATCTATAAATGACATGGTCCAAAACATCCAGGAGGTTTAGATTTCAAGTTATTAGAAATTAGTGGATACTGTGACTCTCTCCCAGTTAACAGCTATGAATACAGCACAGAAACAGAGGTACCTACACAAAGAATTTGGCCCACAGCAAACATATATTATTGTAAAGTTGTCTAGAAAATAGATGCTGTTCAGACCAGAAATTACCTTAAATGACTGTTGAGTTGACTGGGTTACAATATTTTAAGGATCATAAAAATAAATATAGTTGTCCAAACAGTGAGATGCAGTGTATTGCCAAGTAAAACACCACTGCATGAAGGGGTGCTTACCCTGTGTAGCACTGGGCTGCCTGTAAACTACAAGAACCAGGATGAAGTGACTCTTTGTTCGGTCTGTGTGTTTAAAAATTGACGAGTGCTCCGTGGTATCAATCATGCCTGTCAGACAGCACAAGTGCAGATCTGTTACACTTAAAGGGTTGTCAAACGAGACATGATTTAATTTGTCATTTTTTTCTCTCTCTTAGTGCAGCGTGCACGTGCTCTTCATTACTCTTCATCATCAGGAAAATGAATACATTTTTTGTATAATTTTTTTTTCTCCGAGAGGGTGGAGGGATGGTTGTTTACCAATGACCCAGCACTTGTGAAGAGATCATAAGCAGCTGTTCCCTACATGCCCTCACGATCCGAGAATTTAACTAAAGCCGTGGGAGGAGTGGGATAGGAGAAGGGGCTATTTGGTCCATTTTTTCAATAGACAAAGGCCCCAGTCCCACACAGCTCTGCAAAGAGACTGCAGGAACAGAGACTTTGGAGCTTGTCCTGCATTCTACTTCTTCATTAAATTTTCCTCTTCAAACTTCGCTAAAAAATGTTAACATGGTATCTTCACGTTATGTTTTTGGGAGCACAATTGTCAGGGAGTTTTGCCCACTTCAGGACTTCAAGATTTAATTAAAAAACTTTCTGATTTCTATAACTCTGTGAGCATGGTTTATTTTATTCTTGGGAGAAGCTTTACCTGTTGTCATAATCCAGGAAGTAAAGCAGATGTACGAAATATCAGAATGTTGTGGAAAAAGATTAACTCATTTGTTTCACAGTTCATGTGGGATTTTTTCCATTTAAGATAAAGAATGAATAGTAAAGGAGAAAAGAAACAATACAAGGAGAAATAGATTGCAATAGGAGAAAGAAATATTACCTATTGATAAGTATACTCTTCAAATTGGTGGGAATCCTGAAGCTACATCCCCAAAAGAGCTTTCAGATACCTGTGAGTGCAGTTATACACTTTTTCCCTTCAAAAACAAGTCTAAACTAATAAAAGTGTTCTTAACTCTGGCCAGAATTCCAAATACTTCTTGAACCGGGTAAGGTAAATTCCTGCCGCTCTTAGTGGGAGCTGCTGTCCCGGAATTGTCCAGGGATGCCACAGTTTGGCCTAATATGTAATAATGCTTTCACAGTATAAAGCTTCATTTTATCCAAAGTTGAGAACCTTCTCAAAAGCACTCAGCAGAACCAAGGCTGTGTAGTGCTTGTCTTCAGGCACTTCATAGAGATAGGCGTTTCCCCTGTTTATAGATGAGAAAACTAGAGCATCTCTAGAATAAGTGAATGTCATAGGTCAGTTGTCCAATCTGTAAAATGGACTAAAACTCTGGAACAACACTGCCAGAGAGAGTAAATAAATCTACTTCAAATGAGACTGGAACACCCTGATCCCGGGTCATAAGCCATTGCCTAAGCTTGGGACTGCAGGTGAGATCCAGCTGCATCTTTCAATTAACATTTCATTCATCGCAAGAAGTCGGATAGGAAAGTCTAAAAAACATGCCTTTTTTACTTTTAATGACACCTCTCTTTCTCTGCCATAAACAATCTGTCTGCCTTCTGCAGACACGTTTCTCATGCAGCCAGGACTAGGCCAGCTCAAAAGTAGCTGTCATGAGAAACTCCTTCCAAACACAACAATGACAGTCCTGTCTCACATGAAGGAGAGTTCCAAACTGAAGTCTTACTTATTCTAGCACTTCCTATGGAAAGATTTTACAGGTCCCCAATGAAAGTGAGCTTGAATTAAGTACAGTGCTAAACTGGTAAATCTCTGCCATGTTCCATCATGGTATATCAGCAAGGTCATTTTCTGAAATGCTTCTAACATATGAACCTAGCAATAGAGCATTGGAAGTTATAAAGTAGCAACTGTCAACAAGTTTCTTCATATTTTACCTGGTGATCCTTAGGTAGCACTTAGGTCCACAAAGCAGTAGATGCCACCTGTAATATAATTCAGGACTGGGGGACAGAAATTACATAGTGAGTAGCAGAGTGAGTCAACTAAACTTTACAGAATGTCCATGCACTGATGCCCACTTTGAGCACCTGGAAGTTTTAAAGGACAGTCTTGGTTCAATGCCAGTCTTAGTGGCAATGAGTAGTGTTAGGACGGAAACACTTGCAAGGATTAGGGTCAAAATCAGGGCTTTCAAGGTGGAAAGGTACCTTTTACAATCCTGAGAAGAAAAGGCATCCCAGTGGAGGGGCCTGGGCAGAATATGATATGTGGTTTAGCTGAAGCAAAAAAGTGGAGCTGAAGGAGGTAAAACATAAGCAGAACTAAAAACCATGAAAGAATATCCTGAACTAAATAAAAAAACCCAACAGAATTCAAAATTCAGCACCTTGAAACATGTTTTCAATTTGTTTAAAAGAACAATTAAAACATGAAGAAAACTGAAATTATAGGGAACACTTTTTTTTTTTTAACATAAGGACACTTTTCCCATAGCAAATAAACATAAGATTTTAGAAAAAGGAATTTGAAAAGTTGAAGAAGGATGCTTTCAAGACTTCCTTGAAGACCTCTGCTCATTTTTGTCCTAACAACAATTGAAATGTGAGGGAAAAACCATTCTTCAAAAATAGTAGAAAGCACATGAGAATATTAAAGTGTCTCTCTCCCAGTTCATTTAAAGAAAACAGCAAGGTCTGACAGATTTCCCATTCTGGCACAAGATGAACTATTGTTCCTTTAAAATGTATTTAAGTTACTCTTTATTTCCCTTGAACGTATCGCAAGGTGAATGCAAATCTTTTAGAGACAGACACCTAAATAACTACAATGAAACATAACTTATTTATTCCGATCCTCCTATGATCCACAGTGATCTGAAGTGATCATTGTGCACTGTGCAAAAGGAATCCTTCCTGCAGAGCACACAATTAACTTGTAGATTTTTTTTTCCTCTCCAAATAACTTTCGTGTCAGAGACATAGGTAGATTTAGTCAAGGACTAGGCATGTTCTGTAAGTGTTACCTAATTAGACTGTATTCCTGTTAGCAGTGCATTAAGAGTCTCAAATTCCTAATATCTAAGAAAGCCAGGGAAGGTATTTTTGTACCTGCATGATTTTGATATGTTCAAAGAACCATTTAATACCATAGGATGGCTAAAATGTTTTCATACCAATATCCCACTTGGAAACCCAGTCAGAATCCTGGACCTTGAAGGATGGGAATAGGAGTGAGAGATGAAGAGTTGCCTTATTGGCTAGTAATGTTGATTTTCCTTCTTTCATCCTGTCTTACTTGAGGCATAGACATTTTTCTACTACAGCCCTTCGAGCGCCTATCACAATGCTGTCTCAGATGGTTTTTCCCGACCGTATTTTAATACCGAAAAATGTAACCAGGATGTGAGGGGACCAACTAGGATAATTGTATCCGTCACTGTAAAGGAACCTATATAATATACATTAAGCTCACGCAAGTCAAATAATAGCAATCAAAAGTCTTTTCCTATGCCACAAGCCACAGAGCAGCACCCAATGTCCAAAAACTATCTATTCCTTCTAAAGGACTAGCACTAAAAGAGAGAAGAGGAAAACCCAAGCACACTGCTAACATCTGCAGACCCTACAAAGAGCAGGGAATTTATTTTATTTGATGACTGTTACAAGTGAAATATCATCAATCCATAGGGGAAGACAAAACCAAATTCAAGGGCAAATCACTCAGCTGTAGCCTTAAATTTGGCCTGAACTATACCATTTCCAAGCATCCCATCTGCAGGAGACCAGATACGCGATTCCACTAACCAACAACTTAATAGAGCATTTCAGAATTGATATTCCTAGAGTAGCCAACAACAGCAGTGGGGAAGCAAAAGGACAGTAGGCCTTAAGCACATGCTTGATGCTTTTTCTGAACTGAGTCCCAAATCCTGCTTTACCTATTAATGTGAATAGCCCTATTGAATTCAATTGGACCGCTTATGGGAATATGGATAAAAAACTTTGGCTCTACTTTGGTAAACTAAACTTCAGGAACAGTCTGAGTATACCATAACAAAGACCCTAAAGCCAGCAAGCATCATAAAAGGAGCTTATTTCATTACTAAATCAATTTATAAGTATAAACATAGAGTTATCTGACTAAAATATGGATATTGCCTATTTGAAATACTGCACCTCAAACTTACTCAATGTCACCAATAGGCATCCCTTAAGGAAGCAGGCAGCGTGCTGCCTTTGGATGCCCCAACTATAAATCAAGAGATTTCCTGAAGTCTGCCTGGAATAGTGGAGAGTAGCCAAAATTACATGAAGTGCTATTTGTGTGCTATTAGTTGTGGGGTGGGAGGGGAAGGAGTGTGGGAAGGAAAAAGGGGAAGAAGGAAAACCACTTTCTTAATAGTTCCTACAATGTTTGGAAAACATTCATTCATAGCATCCATTTATCAGGCTTCCATGTAATAACTCCAGGCCAAAAAAAAAAAAAAGGAAAAAAAAAAAAAGGCAGCCTGAAGGGGAGGTAGGTGGGGAGAGGAAATCAGGGATACTAGGTTTTAATGGGGAGAAATTGGAATGTTGTCAATGTTTCCATTTAAAAGACATATCGTAATTACAAAGTAATGTTTGTGTCTAGGTGCCATTCAGAGGTAGCAGATGATGTCAATTTGTTCTGCTCAGCGGGTTTATACCTGAACAATAGTCCAGTCTTAGACAGAACTTTTAAGATTTTACATTCAGTCAACTGCAGCCTCCCATACCCCAGATGCATTCCTATTCACTTAAAAAAAGTCCACGGTGTCATTCTGATAGTTGGAAAAACCTGGCAGATGTGAAGGCCAGGTCCTGCGGCAGATGTGGCACAGCAAAGCACAGGATCCTCAGAGCCACCTCCGAGCTGCAGATGGAGCGTTCCCAGGTTCTGTGCTAAGCAGCACCGTTCTAAGAAAGGGATGCCATGACATGTTGATACGGTGTGCGTATTAAACAAGGGATATTTATGAAAGAAAACAGTCACCACTGCAACCACAGTGCTCCACAGTCTGAGTTCCAGCTTTGTAGCTTGTTCTCACTAGTGACCGAAACATCGCAGTCATCTAGTGGCCGGGTGGGATCCTACAAGGGAGCGTTCCCATTTTCTAACACGAAAAATGAAAAGGTACTGAGCAATTAGCCCCCAGTATCTAATTTCATCATGAATTTGAAAAATGCAGCAGGAACCAAGAAATTGAAATGAAACAATGTGTGTATGTGAAGCCGAAGACAGAGGATGGTAGCAAGCCATTATTAGGGCATTAGAGCTGTCATGAGTGACCTCCCCTGCTGAGTATTGATATTAGCTTAAATGCAAAAATTTTGCATCAACTGTCATCTGCAAGAAAGACAGATCTCAATGCAGCTAGAGCACAAATTCTTTTTCTCATATTTTAGCGGATCACGTTCATGGTTGTCTTTTGATGTTTCTAGCTGAGAGAACATTTTCATAAAACAAAACAAAAAAAATCTCTTTGGGAATCCCTGTTGGTGCGATGTTTTTGATTAGTGCTAATGTTTTTCTGGCCGGCTGTGAAAATGCATTTAACTATAATTGACTAGGCATTGTAATTCCAAAGCTTTATGAAACAAAAATCCACAGAGTGACAATCTGATACAGAAATCTGGCAAAAGATGATGTATCTTGCCCCTCAGAGACAAGTTTAATGGAATAAAAATATTGATCTAATATAGAAAGATTGGATATACATTTTCCTATAGCTTTCAGTATTATCAAGGGGGTAGGGGAGAAAATTCTTAACATGGAAACCTATTCATATTTGGAATAGATTCCTCTTAAAGGAAATGGTGTAATTGTAATTTCAGCGCTCACTGCACTGAAAACCAGACAAAGCACTGAAGACTATACCACAGAGAGGAACTCTGCGCTGGCTGACGACACAAGCCCATCTTCCCCAATTCTAATTTCCATGATTCCACAATTTCCTTTTTCACTGAAACTGGAAGCAGGAGAGAGAGAGGCAGGAGGAGGAAAGCAACAGAATTTCCTCACTAGGATCACAATTACACTAGTCCTGTATTCAGCCAGTCAGAGATGGACTAAAATACCATTTGCCATTTCCTGAAGAGCTCCTTTTTATGGTAGCCGTAAGGAAACCATGCATTTTCTCTACTCAACCTCAGAACTGGAAAATGCAAGCCTGGCTGATTATCATACTGTAAATTTTAGAGAGTACTTTTAAATAATGCTCTTAATTGCATCTTCTTGTGGGAAAAACAAATCTGTCAAGAGAACAGACTTTTTAATTTGTGAAACAAGGAGCTCAGCTGTAGGGTAGTAACAATGACACCATCAATTTGGTTCTAACAGTTGATATTAAACTGAAAGGGGGTCACAGAGATGAAGCATAGCACTGACTAGATGGCACCAGGCGACTGTCCACTGCTCTCCCTTCTGGTTCATTTTAATCACAGAAAAAGTTGTGGCTGGTTTCTCCCTCTTTACTTTTTTTTTTTGGGGGGGGGGGGGGGGGGGGGAGAGAGACTGGAAAAAAGAACAACCCAAAAGAACACTGCGGATAAAGAAAAAATCGCAGCATCGAATCAATTAATGCAAGTTCTTCCTAACTTCCATGCAAGCTTTGCCTTCAATTAGCATGATCTCACTGAACCCTCTTGTGTAGGCCTGGAGCAAAAGCAATGGAAACTTTCTCCCTTCTTGTTTTAATCTTTCACCAAGTCCTGACTTTCGCCTCCAGCCCGTCTAATTGAAACTAATC
>NW_008824410.1:338488-346826 GCF_000699105.1 Pygoscelis adeliae | reverse complement strand
AGCTCACATGGTCCCAATTACAGCCACACCGGCCCCTTTTATTCCCCTCCTCGTCTCCTTCTGCCAGTTTCATTTTTTGAAAGTTTGCATTATTAACTCCATGCTTGCGAGTTCCTGTCTGTCACGGGGGCCTAGAGATGTTATCACTGGTTGCCGATGTATAAGGTTACCATGAAAGCATTTTATGGATTACATTTTGCAAAAAGGCGATAGAGGGCATGATAGCTAGCACAGTGGCGAGCTTTATAGGAGTTTATATCTGCAATAAATGAGAGGCCAAGGAAGTGTTTATCTTGGACTTAAGTGTATACCTGCTTAGTTATCTGGAGGCAGAGACAATAACAGCTAAGAAGGGATCGCTAACATTTACTACAAGAGTTTCACAGAGATGCTTATGAGATGGGCTGCTACCCTGGGAGAAAGCAGGCCACAGAGACACAACCAAGGAGCCCAGCTGAAGAATGTGTTTAACATTACAGAGTTAATGAGGTTATATGAAGGCAAGGATAGCACCCACTGGTTCCCAAGCTGGCTCCTAATCCCAAGTCAAAATCTTGCCCACTAATACTGAAGCTCAAACAATTTATTAAAAATAGACAATTTTCTTTCTCTTCCCTTTTTTTTCTCCTTTTTTTTTTTTTTATACTTCCTTCTCATAACTTTCCAAGTCCCAGGCAATAGCTTCTGTGTTCCTTCAGTGCCATGATTTATTGCTTGCTTATACAGTTTCTGGTTCAAAGCTAGGTGCATAAATCAATCACGGTGGTTGCTCCCCTGAATACATTCATTTGAACTTCTCTGTTGTAGCCCTGAGAAAGGCTGCTCAGCACCACCACAGCGACCTCCCTCCTTTCCATCCCCAAAGTTCACTCTGGATTTCTTTGAGCACTAGCACATGCATCCCAAAATGACCCTGCCAACCTCATCTTCCTTCTTAAGCAGGACAGCAGACAAGAGAAGAGAGTCTTCCTCCATCACACCAGCAATGCAGATGGCATCAGTACTGGGCTAGCTGATGATAAGCAAATGAAGGGAAGACAGGTGCAATCACATTAAACAGTAGCTAAGGTCTTCATAATCACCAGTGGTTCTACGATTTAGGCTATAAGCAACAAAAACCACCAACTGCTGCCAGGAACCAGAAGCTGGAGCAGATGTTCACATCACCAAAATATAGCTCAACTCTGGAACCACAAACCTGCCCATTTCTCTGTCAAGGTAGATGGCAGTTGAAGTCTTGCCTTTCTGTAGTGGAAGAACACAGCACCGCAACCACCTAGGATATTCAGTTGCCTAAATAAAGTAGTATTTCCTCATACTGTTTCATTTCCCTTTGGAGAGGAAGGAAAAGCGAAGGGAAGAATCACACGTGGCAGATGCGAATGACACCTCTTCAAGGGGAGGTTATACCACAGTGTATACCCGGCTCAGCTGTTTTAGCCCACACATCCCCCGGGGTTCTTCTACAGCTCATAGAAGAGAGAGGCTCCTTTTCCTTGTTCTCAGCCATCCCAGTTAGGGTACCGAAATTACAAGGTACTTTATATGGTCCTGGAAAGGGTGAATGCTGCAAGAGTTCTGGAGTTTAGCTCTATAGATGAGATTATTTTTTTTTTCAAGAACATCTCAAAATATAGAAAACACTGATGCAACTAAATGTGCTAAAACCTAGAAATCTAGAAATTCCTGAACACTTGAAAAAACCTTTATCACTTCTGTCAATCAAAATGTCTTTTCTATATTTCAAAGCATTTCATTTTTAGACATTTTGAAGATTTTTTAAGTATCTTTACTTCAGTTCACTGAAGTTTGAAAGCAAAAAGTCATTTAAACGAGAAAGATGACAATTACATTTTTTAAAATGTCAAAATAACATATTTTGACAAACTCAAAGCATTTTTCCAAAACACAATCCAAGTCAAGGATTTGTCAGAAACCTTTCCCACAAGGAAAACTGGCATTTTTAGGAAGAAATAATAACTTGCACATCTGGATAATGAATTCTTGGCCAACACTAACTCATGAACTGTGGTCTAGTTAGCAGCAGTTCTACCTGTAGAACTGTAACAGACTCATAGTTAGATCCTCAAGGAATCAGCCACAGAGTAGACACTATAGCTATTTCAGTTACTCTTGCGTGAAGCCTGCTCACGCTTTGGCTTTAAGTGCTCCTAATCTTTCTTTATAATGGAAATACAATATGTGCTTTTCTCCAGTGTTTTTTTCAATATGGAAATCTTCATGACTCACTTGTCATTATTTCAGTGTCTTTCATAAGACACTTTTAATAAATGCCTGAAAATCTCACCCTTCATTAACAAAAATGTTTCTGCCTTCTATAGTTGAGAGTCAAGCTTGAAAGTCCCTCCCCCCTAAGTTTAGAACGATAAGTTGATACAATCAACTAATACTTAAAACAATCGAGCTTGTTTTAAGTCTAGCTGCTAGAGGTGCTGCGTTAGTCTAGTGCAATATTTTTAAAGTGTGTACTACTAATACAGGTTTTATAAAGAGAAAATACATCAGTACACACTTACATATGTACGCATGCATGTGATGCTTGCTGTCTCTTTTCTTTCTCCTGGGAGACTATATCGTCTTTGAATACATTTATGCCCACCTCCTTTTTGGCCTAGAAAGCATAGTCAGCAAGAAACTTTACATTGCAACCTCTGGTTTGCTGCTGAATTTTTCACATGCGAGCTGAGAAGTAAAAACTCATAGCACAACATCATAATTTTATGGCACGGCAAGAATGGGTCATTCTTTTCCTTTGCCTGTGATATTTATGAGGACTTAGAGAATGATTAACTGAGGGGGATGGTGGAAATGAATCCTTCTAAACAGTGAAGCTTTGGATTCTCCAACCAAACGAATGGCTTTTATTCCAGATTTATGATCTTCTCACAGCCTGGCTGTGATGAGTAATGACCTATCTTCACACTATTAAAGAATTTATTATGACTATTTATCACCAAAGTAACGTAACAAGATTTGAAGAGGTACACAATAATGCTAGGAGAGCAGCCAACATTGTCTTAGCTGTTGACTTGCCCAAATACCGTATAGCTAAAGTGGGGCTAGCAAAGGAGGGTGTCTGCTTCTGAGCACATGCTCAGAGGGGAAAGTATTATGGGAGAGTGTGCGGCTGGGTAGGAGAAAGTCCAGAGTCCAAAGAGGTATGCATACAAGGGGAATATCTCCAAGGGAAGGAGGGACACAGAATATAACTGTGTGCACATACACATCTGTTTTTCCCCTCTTTTTTCCAGGCTTAATGATGGGGAGGGAAATAGATCTACAAGATGATATCTAAGTATGTAGGCTAACGAGGCTATTTCCAATGGAGAATGAACCCCTCTAATGGCTGACTAAGTGAGACCCTAGAGATGTTGCCCACAGCAGAAAGAACTTCTAGAAAACAGAAACAGTCACGCTGAGTGAATGGTGAGTACTCTGGATCTGAGGGATGCTCTCTGAGGATGTCCTAGGAGCCATACAACATTCTTCATACCACTAACTTTGAATTCTCCAGTTTTCAGTTGTAGAACTATCAGAATTACAGCTGCCTTTGAGACTTTTCAGGTTGGTAATGTAGCTTGAGCCCAGCACGTAAGATAAAAATCCACAGCATTTCCGCCCCTTTGCTAGCTTTGAACTAAGCACTAACACCCCAGCTGACCTCAGTGCCAGCTACCAGAAAGTCTCATAGAGGAGTTTCAAAATTCGCTCCATCATATGAGCTAACTGCTGAAAATATCGCTCCTGAAAGAAACATAGTCCAGCAGAGCAAGTCATCTACTTACAGGAGACTACAGCCCCTCCTGTTAGGTAAGTTTTCTTCTTTGCAGTGGGTTACATACTGATGGCAGCTCTACACGTGGAATCAGGAGCAATAGTGGATTGCCTCCAGAGTCTCGGCATGTAAGTGAGATCAGGCCGTTCCACTTTTGAAGCAGGCTGTCAGTAAATGTCATATTTTATTTTGCTTCCGAAAGACAAATATGGCAACACACACTTTGTTAGCAGGCCAAAAGAATTATAACTGTATTTTGCTGAAAGCAATGTTGATTTGGATGTAGCCTAACACTGCTTGTAAAACTGAATTACATTGAATTTGTTCTGAACAGCTGTGACGTTAGGATCCTTACACACACACACACACACACACTCTGCTGGCTATAGAAAAACTGCAACTGATGCTCAGGGGAACGGCAGCTCCTCTCAAAAGCACAGCAAGTCTCTATCCACTCTGTCCAGGCCTCAGGAGCCAGTGAAGTAAGTGAGAAGAGAGAATTCATAGGAAAGTCTAGCTTCTAGATAGCCGTAGATGATCCGATACCAGGTCAATCACAGAGACAGGGAGCAGAACCTACATGGGTCCCTGGAATCTCATTCAGTCTCTGGCCAACAGAGCCCCGAACCAAAACATAACATTGAGTTTCATAACATCTCCATTCCCCCGACACAAGAACTTAGTACTAATGGCCCACACGCTTAGAGCGCCATACAAGTTCAGACAATAAGCCTGTCTGAGGGTGCAAAGCCCAAAGACAGTGGGCACCACTAAATTCCAACTACTGTATTTGCTTCAAAGAAGAAATCAGCAGGGTTGGACTAGACTCAAACATCTGATACCAGTGGAGAGGCATCCACTTGCTGAAGGCTTATACATTTTTCCAATGAAGTGTGACTGAGCAGAATTGCAAGAGGCAGATACAAGATGTTTGCAAGATGCAAGACAATGCAAAAGTGTTTGCATTGCACCCTTCTGCACTGCTATCACAGTGCACCAGGGACACGTTACGGACAATTCTGGATTTACTTACTGGTAGGGAACTTCCTCCTGACCTACTTCCTGTATGGATGCTCAGCTGTTTCTAACACCATGAAAGACCTCGTGTATAATTAAGGACTAACCAAATAGACAGCCACAGAAGAGGAAAAGATGTGTGCATGGCTATGCCTGTCCTCCAGAAAGTAAAGACCTCACAGTGCTCATCACTTTCTGCTATAAATATCTATGTCACTGTTTTATCCTGTTTTCAATGAAAATATACAGCAATGTGTGTATATGCCTATCAAAACAGTTCCAAAATCATAACACTATTTCATACATTTTCTTTCCTAGAAAAAAAAAATTACAAACAACCTGAAAGATGTCATTGCTGCTCTGTAAATGGACTAGAGGAAAGCCCCCAAATTCCAGGGAGATGAGCAGAGAAGCCCACAGAACAGAACAGAGCAGAGCAGTGCCCTACCTACTCCTAATTCTATTGACTTACATCTAAGATTGCCATATCATGACACCAGTGACAGAAGCCACCTGACCCGTTCTGCTGTACCTGGGTTTTCTAATGATCTGCAGAGACTCGACAACTGGTGGAAAAGGAATGGGAAGCTTCCTCAAGCAAAGAGAAAGGCTGTTCCCTTCCTCATTGGCAGAACAGCTATGAGAAATAGACCCTTGTCTTTCCTAGTACTCCAGGTTACGATGTTTGCTTCCTCTCTCCATAGAGAGCTCTGTCACGGAAGCAAGGATATTTTATGCTTTAAGGGCTCAGTTCAAAGGCTGTTGATGGCTCATTGCATTCTGATGGAGTTTAGATCGGGTCCAACATCTCTGAGGCAGTGGTTCCTCTCTTTCTACCATGTATTTTTGTTCCATGCTCCAAAGAGTTCCAGGAAACTTCATAGGGTCAAGCCCCGGTCTGAGCCAGAGTCTACTTTCAGGCTAGGATCCCAAGTCTGCCAGCTTTGGGCTTCCTTGGTCGCAGTGTCTCAGCTGTTCTCACTAAGCTGCTGTGTTGACCTCCGATACCTTTTTCTTCAGGAAAATAGGCCTAGTTACTATGCTGAGCCTAGTTGTGGCAGCTAGTTCTAGTTTAACCATGTAGGTGGATGAGAGGGGTCACTAATAAAACAATGACGGTTTCTGTGTTCCCAGAACAGAATCTCAAACCCAATACACCAATGCCAGGCTCCAAGTTCCCAAACCCCATCTGTGGCAATCATTAAATAAACTCTTAACGGTGTCTTCTGTAGCTTTTAATAGACTAGAGTACTTATACTGTCAGCTTTTACTGGGCAAGATGTAATTTTCCAATAAACACGACCTCTTCCAAAAAGCAGCACTTTCTGAACTTTTTCCAGAATCCAAAGGTTTTGGCTGCAGCTGCAGCAATGGGAATCAAATTATAAAAACAAAATCCCTCCTTTCACTCCATGCTTTCAAATGTTTTTCCAGGGCTGAAATGAGAGGCGCACTCACTATTTGTTTCTGCTTCTGTTGGCTTTTAAAAGCACAAGAGGGTAAAGGAGCTGGATGGCTGTAACTTTCACAGCTTGCTTATGTACACAGTGCCATAACCTTTGTGTCTTGCTGTGAGCAGCTGCACTGCAATTGTATTAGTCTGACTGACTGTAAACTGTGTGGTAATATGTAAAACATATTGTGAGTGATGATGACTAATTGGAGAACATCTTGCAAGACACTCTAAACGTGTGTAAAATGCCATCCAGCTGTAAGCTGCATTCTGTCCCAATTGGCTCTGTATTACTTATCAGGGCTCCAGGGCTCACCAGCAACTTTACAGATGAATGGCATAAGAAGAAATATCCCTTGTTTCAACCTCCTCCACCTTTAGTAACTGGTAACTGATCAGTGAAACTTAGGTACCAAGTTCTGGTTTCCTAGTAGTCATTTAGAGCACCCTGGCTAGAGAGGCCTGTTTGTCAGTGGGAACTTGGATAAATCAGCCACCCTTTCAAAAACAAAACAAAACCCACCAAAAAAAAAAAAAAAAAAAACCACAAAAACCCCCCATCACCACACAAAAAACACCAAAAAAATCCTAAAAAGCCACCCATCATATTCTAAAATCTTCTCCCTGTTTCTAGTGCTCTCACAGAGGGACTGACCTCTACTAGCAAACTGTCACACTCCTGGCACTGGCGTTACTTCAAATGCCAGAGGTACAGGGTAATAGCACCTGGTTTGAAAAGCTAGCAGATCCTACATTCAAAAGACAGAAGTTACCTATTGGAAGGAGTGTGTTAGCTGCCTATTACAGGAACCAAGACTTGCACTGGATGAAATATTAGGTTTGCTCAATTGTCAGACCATCAGCCAGTCATGCTGGTCTACCTAAAACACTCTCCTCCAGCTCACGTGGCAAGGAAGGTATTCCCCATCTCAGAAAGCAATTTGGTATTTATCTGTAAGAGCCCTTCTCTGCAGGTGATAAAGTCAAACAAATTTTGCAGGGGATTTCAAATGAAATCTCTAAAATTTCTTTAAAATTACAGATCTTGTGCATAAAGAACTAAATGGTATACAGCAGTGAAATGGTATCTTTTAAAGGACATAGAAGGTGGATCAGCTCTTTTCTTGAATACCATTATGCAACATGCTTTGGAAGCAAAGAAGATCTTACACTTATGAATAAGAGATTAATTAGACCGTCCCAGAACAACTATGCCAGTTTTAATACGAAGTATGCTTTATAAAAGCATAGCTGTCCTATTGTGCTAGTAATAAGTGAACAGCAATTGCCATGCAATACATCCATGACGGGGGTACATAGTAGGCAAGGTATAATAGATTAACGATCACTAAAGTGTTACAGCTTTTGTCTAGAGAAGCCCCTAAACTCACAGTAGTGAAAGCTGAGATCATGTAGGATTCCATAGGAAATGGGAAGTCCTCGTTAAAACAGAGCGATTCATGCGTAAAGGAGACTCCTTGAGACTGTACAGTAATGTCTCCAGACAGTTACACTGCAGATGCCCTATGCCTTCACAGAATAACATGCATTTAAAAACCTTCAGCAACATATCTCCAACAATGTCTCCCATTGTTCACTTTAGCTCACACCGGACCAAAACAATAGGTTGGTTGTAGTCCCAATAAGCTGGAACATATCTGCTATCTGGTGTGCAGGCAACAGGGAGGTTAGCTAAGGGTAAAAATAATTCTGTCCTCCTTGGTGCTGAAAACCCTTTCATTTGTACTGATATTCAAGGCCCTAATTTAAACAGGGACCATCTCTTTCTGAACACATCTGACTGGCAGCGCAGGATAGAATTTCAGCTGTATGGTCTAGCTTGTCCATTATGCATTTAAACACTGTCAAGACGATGCTAATAAACCTTACCATGACCACTGCTCCCTAGGGATCAGAACTAGCTACCCTGAAAGCCAAGGAGTTTTTGGGGATGACCAATAATTAGCAGTGGAGTTTGGTTTCCTGTACCAGACCACGGGCACGGGCAGGACCCATGGGAGCCTTTGCAAGAGCTTCATAGGTTGCTGGCTCGCCCCTCTGCACGCACAGTG
>NW_008824410.1:334391-338255 GCF_000699105.1 Pygoscelis adeliae | reverse complement strand
GCGTTTGAAGCAAATTCTTGCAGAAATAAATGTGAATTTACTTAACTTACCATGTCTCCTGCTTTTCCCCTCAGCCCCCCTTTTCCTTCCTACTGCTGTTCCTCAATAGCATCCCTCTACTTTCCAAGTCATCCTTCACACTCACCACTGTGTACCTCTCTCCCTTTTGCCACCCACTGCCTGTTTCTTTATTTTCTTTTTCTAATTTCTTTCCCCTCCCTCCATCTCAGCACAGACTTCTTTCCAGGTGAGAATATTTTACTCAGTGATTCTATTAAAAAAAAAATAATTGTAAAAAACCTAACTCTTGCTGCGTTTAGCTCCTCAGAACACACTCACGTAAACCAGTCAAGCAAAAGGGCTGGGGCACCCGCAGAATCAAACCTGCACGGAAATATTTGTTTCCTGTGTTCTTTCCTCTAAGTGGATCTGAGGTTTTATGGCTTTGTCAGCCACACAGATTTTGTCACAAGTTTCAGCATCTTGCATTAAGATGCAGCTTTTGCATGTCTGTGTTTACACGTTAATTGCGTTTTCCTTTATAAGTTTCTACCTCTCATGTTATGGACCGCAGCTTGAACACTAGAAATACAAAGCTTGAAAATCCAAAATTTAAAACAATTACTTTCAACAATAATCTTGTGTTTTTAAGCCAACCTCATCATTTTGGGGCTAAATCCATTTTTTAAGGCTCCTTGGCGGGTAATTATACTAATGTTTGATGCTCCAATACTACAGAATACGAAAATCTAAAAGCCAGATAGCCACATTTCTTAGACACAGCGAGTGAAACTCAATGGGTCAGTTCCTGCTCTGAAGGCTTAGGACAGAAAGGGGAAAAAGTCAGTCAGCAAACAGCCAGGTGAAGGAAGCACTTTGGTCCTTGTGTTGAACACAGCTGAGGGCAGGAGCTTTCTGTGCTAGGCGATGTACAGTCTCCAGGAAAAGCAAAGCACAAGATCCTGAATATCTGCTCTCTGGAGAAGTGCAGGGAGATGCAGCACACAAGAAGAAAGACGACAAAGTGCTTTTCTGTACTCCACAGAGTCCTGCACACAGCATCCACACTCACAGATACATGGAGACACAACCCAGGTGGCAGTCAGGCTAAAAAGACAGTTAACAGCCATGCTGCTGCGTGGGCCAAGAAAACAAGTTTCCTTTCCTGTTTCTCCAGTTCTCTCTTTTTTGGAAGGTCTAACCTTCTTCACTCGTTCATCCTCCACCCTGCCATGATTTAAACACATACACCTAAGTAACAGCCTTCCCTTCATAACGGTTTCACCCTCTCCATCTTGCCAGTCTAAATTTCCCTACTAGAATGGGCTCAGAAGAAACATTTTATAAAACAGAAGTGATCCCAGTAGACAAATGAAGAAGATATGTTCCTTGCCTGCAACCTGCCAACACAATTCCCAGCACTGAATTTTGCTCTGTATGGTAGCAACTAACACCGAGTGCCTTTCCTACCCACTGAGTGCCTGGGAAGAGTTAAATACTCTCCTGTTAAAGCTCACAGAGCTCTTTTGCAGGGCAGCTATGTTCAGAATAATATGCAGATTGCCATTAAGTATGTTATATTAATATTTGGCATTAAATTTAATATAGTGATTATAGAAGAGAAAAATTGTACTTCAGATTAGGAAGGTATTAAAGAGTTTGGAAAAAAAAAATCTTCATTTTGAAAGAAGCATTTATCAGGTAGTTCATAGGACATTGTTTATTCTTCATAGCACTTAGGCAGGATGTTCAGAATGGGGGGAAGCATCCCCATTAATAAGAATAGGAGATTCAGCAACATCTCTTCACCTAAACAAAATGGACTGGAAATATGTTTCCAAACTGAAAAAAGGCACCTAATTCAAAGGGCCTGGTCATCCATTCCTCCCAGTGTATTAGCTGTCAGTAAAGAACAGTGAGTCTATTGACTAGCGATTCTCTTTAACTAAACCCAACAATTCAAATACTGATGAAAAATAAACAAACAAACAAAAAAACCCCAACAGCCTTCTTTTGGCAAATCCTTTGCAAACCCAACATAAGCCAGGATTCAGTTGGATCCCAGAGTCACAGCTCACTCGCCTCCATGGGGATTTTTATGGTGTCCAGTTCTCCTCCAGACTACCTGGAAGGCTTCATATTTTCCAAAGGGAGGAGGTAATATGGTTGCGCTGGGACAGCACTGGAACCATTGATCCCAGAGGCCCAGGTTCTCCAGCAGCAGAAGGAAACAAAGAAGCTAGTGTTTTCTGGGAATGAGATGGAAGAAAAATAATTTTGGCTGAACCAGCACTTTCCAGTGAAAACCCTTTTTGTCAGAAAATTCCCAGCTAAGTCTACTGATGGGAAAAATATAAATATCTTGTCCCATTGCTCTGAATCATCCTGACTGACTGCCCTGTCCTGACCCAAGACACAGCTGATCAAGGAGTATTACAGGGAAGTTTTCCCTTGAATGCCTCATGGCATCAGCAGCAGAACAGTTTGTAAGAAGCAGCTCTTTTCAAGTAAAGCTAGTTACAAAAACATTTCTTAGAAATATTTCAGTAGAAGCAGAAGATTCCAATTTTCTTTTGAAATTACTTCTTTAGTTTTGTATTATGCAACATGAAGAAATAAAGATGAAATTGGAATGAAAGAGATTTTTAGTGTAACAGGATCAGAGAAGCACAGACATCTATAGATGGAGGCAAAACAGTTTTTGTTTCATGGAAAGTTTTCACTGCCTTTTCCCTTACCCTATTTTCAAACAGAAAAGACTGAGCATTTCCTGAAGTGACAAGTCCAAGCCCTGCTCTGGCTTCCTTAAATACACAGGCATTTATAAAAGGCAGAAAATAATGTGTAGTGTTAATTGCCAATAGCTGCCTTGCTGCCTTAACTTCTTGTTTCCTTCAGGTGCACCTTGAAGACATATCAAACAAACACAGAGCCAGCAGAGAGCCTGAATAAGCTAGTGTCTCTGGACTTTCATTAGCAGAAAAGCCACAGTTAATTTCCTAAAGAAAAAAGGAAATTGAAGGGTTGGTTTTAATCTTGTCCTGGACTGAGTGAATCCAAGAGTTGGAGCAAATGGTATTCCCGTAAATCTAACAGCAGCCACAGTGAAACATTATCCCGTGCCTTTTTTAGGAAGTACTTAGTGTAAGAAGTAGCAGAAATGGTTAGTGGAAACAGACCCTTGCCTCAGTGCTGCAGCCATTCCTTGATGCTGTGACCCTACCAGATGTGTCCGTTTCAGAGGCAGCACCAGGGCCAGATAAGGACCCTCGCCATGGAATTAATCAGTTCCCATTTTCTTAACCCCTCATATGCCTGTGCAGGGGGACTGTGCAGTGCCTAAAGATTTCTGGGGCCATTCAGGGCTGAGAAAGATGCGGTCAAACCTTACGTGCTCACTGCAGCCCTAGTAAGAGAACAGAAATTCAACCAACCCACGAGATGTTGGCAACTCTGTAAGGCGCCCTTGGAGCCTGGGCCCAGAAAGGTGCACCCATGAACTTAAGGCTGGTGCTTGGAACTGAAGAGCTTCATAATGACAGCGAAAGGAAAGCCTGCTGCCCTGACCTGCACTTTTCACCAGAGCAATGTATTTGCAAAGCACCGACAGGAGTTCAGAGTCGCAGGTCCCTGCTCTGACTGCGACTTCCCACCCTCTCTCTGGGTACACATCCTTAGACACACTTGATCTCCCGCACTGCATCAAGAATAATTCCTGGAGTAGCTCTACATGCACCCCTCCAAGTTGAGTTTTGTATCTGGTTTCTCTCAAACTCACGTATAGTGGTTTCTGGGCCTTGGCAACACAGTCTAGCATTGTCCTAGCCAGGGTTAGTGCTCCAGTCAGCAGGCAACCTGCTCACT
>NW_008824410.1:324772-334360 GCF_000699105.1 Pygoscelis adeliae | reverse complement strand
AACTAGTCAGGAATCATTTGGGATACAGATAAGCACTGATATCTGACTGCTGCCATTCATGGAGGGAGAGGGGAAGTAATAGTGTAACCCGGCAGGAAGAGGCAAGCTTACATGGTTAACGTGGTGGATGACTAAACTGGAAAACAAAGGGATGCCCTTGAAGTGAAAGGGGGGAGCTGAAATGAAAGCTTGGGAAGGGCCCTGAGAGAGAAGAAATGTACCTTTTGGGGAGTAAGAGGAAGCACTAGTATCTGAACTCACTAATAACTAGCAGGAAAACTACTGTGCTCTCTCTGCCCACCTGTGCCTGAGCAACATTATTTCAAGCTTCCTCATGTTGTGTTTTTTATTTAATTTTCCAGCGAACACACTCTTTTATCATCCAGAACCGTGAAAGTAAATTAAGAAGAAATGGTTTTCTTTCAATTAGACTCACAGTTGCTTTGAGTAACTGCCTATAATTCTATTTAATGAAAAAATAAAATCATTATTCCAGTTCTCCCTGTGCCCTGTGACAAGCACACAGACGGGCCCCATTAGCAAGCACTGTAGATTTACTTAATTAGAAAAATATTTTGTTTTCTCCAATTCTTAAAAAAGGAGAGAGAGGAAAAAAGAAGCAAAAAGAAACCTCCAGGCACAATATTAATCTAACCTGTTACCTGGTGCTTAATAACTTATAAACTAAAGGCATCTATCAATCTATAATTTAGTTTTCCCTTTGATCTGTTATAGCATTTGGTTCACAGTCTAGTCAGCAGGCTGGTGCTGTCTTATCCTTTCTGCTTCGCTTCTAAGCACGAGGTCCTATACCTCTGCCTAAGCATTAATGGTCTTTTTGGAGACAAGACCCTGAGGTTGGTGGGTGTAGTAGAGCAGCTTATGCCTTGAGCTACAGGAGACAACAGATCAACAGCAGGGAGCCAGCTGCCAAGCCTGGGTCCCAGCTCAAGCCTACTGCTGTTGAATTTGAGGCCTGGCCTGCCTGCAGAAGCACGTTCGGCGCATGTGGCTCCAGCCGCTTGTTTCAGACACCGCTGCCAGTGCAAGCAGGTTAGAGTCTGTGTTCAGACAGGTCCCACCGAAGGGCCAGTTCATCTCAGGGAAATCAATGAGAGTCTTCTACCAGCTCCTATCCATTTTACTTCTGGCCCTAAGTGTCCCACCCTCTGTCTCCTTCCTTTAGCTCTACATGATGCTCCCCTATCCCACTCTCGGCTAACAGACAGGAGACTTTAAGGACATGATCTGGAGTTGTAAGTGACTGCCTTGACAGTGAGTGTTTTCAGGATCCAGATTTAACAGTTTGAGAACAAATATCCCGCTCTTCAGTTCTTTTGTTGACCTCAGCAGCATCTCCACAGCAGAAGAGCAGAATGTCAAAGGGGCAATTAAATAGCATTAACCAGAAACGATAGCCCCACTGTGCCAAGCATTGTGTACTCTTCATGCAATGACAGTTCAAACGAGGACACTGTCTGGCAAGGAAGACTAGACACCACATTTCTGATGATGACAGATCTCCTTATGGAGCTGCTACTGGACTGCTGGTAAAAGAAAGCAGAAAGTCCAGTGGAGATCCTTCAGCATGGCTGCATGCTTGGCACCAGGTGTCAGAGTCTTCCTGGCATTTATGGGTTACTTGAAACAATGCACTTTCATTTTATCTGCATCTTGCTTTTTTATGATGATTATTATTCCGCTGTAGCACGAATGCCTCCAAGAAGAGGAAGTTTCAATTAGGATGCCAAAACCCTAAGCTGTAGTTTTATGGCTTTAAATTAACATATAGAGATTCGCTCCAGGTACTGTAACAAAATCAACATCCAGCCATGCTATCTGATTACATGAGCTGATAAAGAATTTATGGAACATAGCACAGGAAGCTCTCTCTTTACTGGCTGCCATTCCGCAGGGCAGTGCCCCTCCTGAGGAAATGATGGGGGCCAGTGGCAGAGGAGATAAAACACACTAGGCTGGATCCTCAGCTGGCATAAATCAGCCATGCTTCACTGACTGGGTCATTGCTTGAGCCGTGCCGGGCCGTGGAGCTGGCTGGAGCACTCTAAACTTGCTTGCCACTCTTGGCTCATGCAACAATTCATTCCCCTTTTGGCATTTACTGACTTTTCTTTGGTAAAATTACACACTAACCTACAAGGACTGTAGTTTCTCAGCTGTACCCTTCTTCTGCCATCATCTCCTCAGTTGGTAAACTACCTGAACAGATGTCTTCCATGTGTGCATTTGTAAAGTACGTGACAATTCTTCTCAAGATATCTGTGAAAAAGGGATGAATTGCCAGCATCTGATCTCATCTGCCTATTAAGAGATCAGGTAAATCAACAAACACTTAATGCAAGCTTCCCCCCTTTTCAGGTGAGCCCTGAACTATATGGACTACTAGTGGTAAGCAGCTAGTTCTGTCTCCAAATGCACTCAGCTCTGGGCTTTTGCAGACTGAAAGACACAACAGGACTGTCAAAGTGAGACCTGGATTATCTTCTCAGTTCAACAGACAACTACTTCACAAGGTGGATAGTGTCTTTGGGCTGTCGTTCATTTGGGAACTGAGCACCATGGCTTATTAAGGCATGGCCACAGCTGACTGTAGTTAGCGACAGGACTACCACTTGCTAAGCAGAGCTCACTTTGGCTGGGTTCAAAGCTACACAAACGAACTTTCAGAACCAAAAAGATGGCTATACTGTAGTCAGTGGCCAAACTGACTTGAACAGGGTTGGAATACAGTGTTGGGCACAGATAGTGATCTGGGGCTGCATTTCACTTTTGGGAGGTAGGACAGTTGCAAACACAAAACCCAAAGCATTCTAAAGGGCATTCCTCAGAGATGTTCTGCAATATTGTAAATTACACAGGCTCTTAAGAAGAAAAATGTTTGGCTAAATTCCTAGTCCTAGTTTGAAAGGAAGCTGCTCCTGCAGTGTAAGATCTCACTCAACTATCATCCAGAGCCAGAAACACAACTCTCCTTAGCTCCACAGAGTTCACTGAACTTCTTCACTCTCCAGTATAGCAACTCAAAGCCTGCCTGAGCTGGGAACTTTCAGATTTTCACCCATCCTTACAAACTACCTTGAATTAACAAGCGCCAGTGATGTGTCAGCAGATAAATTCAAAAGTTCAAAAATCAAAGTCTTTCTGTCTGGAAAAAAAAAGAAAATAAAAAAAGAAAATATGTTTGAGCCCCCCACCATTAACTCCTTCGTTCTGTCTACAACAGTCAGGATTTTACAAGCAGCCACTCGGGGCAAATTCTGTGCACTGAACTCACAAGCCTCACAAGGTAGCAGCTTCCTGCTTTTGTGTTAGCCCCAGTTAATCACACAAAATAAAAATAAAAAAAAAATTAAAAAATATTTCCAAAGATGACCATTTCTATGCTTACAAACAGTGCACTGGTACCCTCTACTGGTAATGGTTTGTCATGGCAGAAGGATGGGCATTTTATCACCAATAATGAGAGTTGCATCAAGGTTGTAACACCTTTTAAGTTTAATTTTGTGCAAGCATATATTTCTTTACACATCATAACAATGAGTATCTTTATCATGATGGAGAGAATCCCTAGATTCCTGTGGAATAAGGAAGCCAACCTGATTTTGGATCAAACCTACAGTGAAATGAGTTTTGTCAGATTCGGAATCTTCCCATGGAGCATCATGGATGTTCTGCAGCCACATCACACAAAACTGTCTGGTTTCAGACCTTAGGTTTACCCTGCTATCTTGGAGCAGGATCAACAATACCCAAACCATCCCTTACAGATGTTTATCTAACCCATTCCTAAAATCTCTGGTGACAGACATTCCACAACCTCCTTGGACAATGCATTCTCATGTTATGACAAAATTCCTATTGCCTTTCATCAAATGATTGATTCTTGATCAAATGAGAATTGCTCTTGGCAAACTAATGTGGAATAATTCCCAGACTGACATTTTATCCATTGTATAAGCAACAGGGTGAGCCTCATCTGGATAGCTTACCCACCAAGGATCTCTGTACATGCACAGAAATCCAAACTCCACACAGATCAGTGCCCGTTTACACCACATGCCTGCCGTCAGACATACCGGGAAACACCAGCTATAAACCACAGTTAGCATTTCTCCTTCCCATTCAGATTTTCCTTCCTTTAATCATTATGTCCTTTGTAGCTGTAAGACCTGATTCCAGGTCTCCATTTAACTCCTGAATGTAACAAAAAAGTCTTAAAAAGAAAAAAACAACAAAACACCTTCAAAAATGCATATGAGCTAGCTATTATTTATTGTAATGTATATTGGGGAATGGAAGTATGATAACCTGCAAAAAAACAGAATCTCAAATTGCACCTAAATTTTCCATTAAATCATCAGAAAGTTTCTGCCAAAACAGGAAACAAAAAAAAACCCAAAAAGAAAGAGAGAAAGCACATTCTTTTTTCTTATAAACTTCAGAACTGCTTAAGGCATTCACAGTTAATGCTATTCAAGAAGACAAGCTCAGCCCTCGACTGTGCGCCTAGCCTAAAATGCAAAAGCCCTACCTGGAGCAATAGCACCATCACCGAGCCTGAACGCCTGCTCTTAAACACACACACGTGTGTGGTTGCAGCAGCACTCAGCACTGCCCACTGAGCCCACAGCAGTGGCATCCACAGAGCCTTGGCTAGAGGGGCACTGTAAACAGGGTATCGCCGGTGTTCGAGAGAGTGCCAACGCAGTATCGCTCGAAGCAGGGACTGACGCTGCAGGGACTACAACTGGATTCAAACCAAATCACAGCAAAGAGGGCCTAGAAACAACAGGCTTAAATGAGGATTGTTATCAAAACTAGCCTCATGACGTTTTGGTTGATCATGCTGGAATTTCAGTTTTCCTAGTGTCTATTTAACATAACTATTTGCTGCCAGACATGGAAGAGAAAGGCAGTTCCTCTCAGAATGCTGACAGAGCCATCTGCAGAAACAACGCCTGCTTGTAAAATGAAGCACAGACACCTGAAGTGTGAGTGTGTGCACACGCGTGTGTGTGTGTGCATGCATCTGTTATCCACATTGCCCAAGTACAAGCACAGTGCTGCAGCAGGGAACAGCACTGAAAAACCATGCTCATCTGACTTCATTAATCTAACTCTTGCTCATGTATCAAAGTGCACCACGTTTTCTTGTAAAAATGATTAAGCTGCTAATTAAGCTGTTTATAACTTGTTTCCCTGGTTGCTAATGATAATTAACATGCAAATTAGCTGAGGGAAGAGAGGCACCGGGGTCCTCAGTTCATTACCAAGTTAATTACTGTTTGCATACTTAAACATAACAGTTATAAATGGTGGCATTTAATGTAATGGCCAAGATGATAATTATACCAACGACATTTTGAAAAGTCATTTCACTGTGTGCTATTTTTCTGGGTGATTAATGTTTCCATGGCTGGTTGATAAACTTAGTTCAAACCAATATGAGTTGGAAACTTAGTGTAACCAAATAAGTTATCCCTTAACAATGTTTTCTTATCCCTATTTGTTTGTAAAGTAGGGAAGGAATGAGAGGAAATAAAAGCAGTAGGTTTCAATATTAACAGAGGAGGAATAAAGTAGGCTGGTTAACACTGTCTATTTAATTTGAGTTGGCAGCATATCTACTGAGATGTTGTAAGAGCTTCCTTTTTTATACCTCACGGTTTGTTATTCTTCATGTCACAGCAGTGCTGGGAGATCCCTTCTGAGATTCAGCCCATTGTACTCATCATACCAGGCACTATCCTTTTTCTCAAAAGCTTATATCCTAAATAAACACAGCAAACAACATATCACAAAAAATAAATTGGATAATGGCCATTTTGCACTGGGAAGAATGGAAGCAGAGAGCATAATTATTTTTTTTGGACTGCCACTTGCTTGGCATATTGAGGACTTTGTTCAAGCGAACCTGTTCCGATGACTTCCTCACTGGACACAAAGGTGCTGAGCTAGTTGAAAAATCAGCCTGGCTGGCTAACTATTAGGGCGCAAGAGATGTGAAGTCTAGTATGTCGAAATGTTTTGCTACTCAGAGGCTAGCCTTGCTCCCTGATTATACATGGCACAACTGCGATTGATTTCAGCAGTCTCCATCTAGAAGATCTTGTACTTGCAAAGCTAGTCTGGGAAATGCTAGTGAAATAAGTCAGAGCAGGAAATTTCAGCTAGAAATTTCTACTCTTGAGCCTTTGTATCAGAGGATGTGGCATCAGAGGGGAAGACAGGTGTTGACTCATGAACGTCAGGGGAACACAGATGATACTTCACTAAGGGGTACACTTGGTACGCACACTCTGGAAGTGGACCACTGGGCACAATCTAACTGCTTTAAGGGAATTTTTCCCCTCTCGGGTCTCAGACAATGCAATGTTTGGCTTGTCCTTTTCAGTTAAGACAACTGTTTTTCAACTGAACACAAGCTTATTAAAGGTAGTTACTGCTGAGGGTCATACACATCTATGGGAGTAGACAAGGAAAACAGAAACCTTGCAGAAGACTGAACCCCTCACAGGTATTCAAGAACCACGTGCCGTTTCAGCAACTAGGAAAGGCCATTACTTTAAAGTTACTATTACTCCTTGGAAACACTTCATTCAAATCGTGGACCTTTTGTTCAAAATCAAGCACACCTATCTGTCCCCAGAGTAAGCAGATCTACTTTACTACCTCATACAGAGAGCTGCTTCAGGACTCCCAGCAGAAGGAGAACTGATTAAATTATGCAATTGCACTGCTGAATCCCACAGTTAAATCACAGACAATAACTGAGACAGCAAAGTATGTGTGTGGTGACCTCTGGGTGTTTTCTGCTGTTACTGCTTTAGTCTCTAGAATATAAACAAAGGGATTATTTCTTTCTCTAATGGAGCGACAACATTTTTCTTGTAATCTTGCTCAAGTGCATCTTAATCCTGCTTCTTATCAAGGAGCCCTGCAATCCTTCGCATTATCATTCTTGTTGGGGTGGACATTGATGAAAATAGTCCAGGGCATAAAGAGAACATGTTGGCTTTCTGTGACCATATATCTTCATGCCTTCAGAGAGCACTAGGATGTTTAATGTACCAACACATTTATATTTAAGCCTGGCAAAGCCAAGTGAAAAGTTAAGATAGGCACTCCTCAAGGCCTTACTGAGAAGCCTGAGCAAAGGGGTAAATTTTGTAATACTCAACCAGATCCAGAGTAATTAGGTCAGACTATAAAATGACAAGGCTAAAACTTCTCTCTGACCTATGCCACCTTTCATCCACACATTTCAGAGCTCTTTACAAACACTGATTTAATCACCTTATAGTTTTCCTAGGATGTGTTTTACTTCTGTGATTATCTGGGGTGCAGAACGGTTTGCTCAAACAGCAGTCTAGCATATTGTATAAAGAACAGCATATAAAAGGCTGACTGAGAACTTGAACATCGTGAAAAGAAACATTTCATATACGCTTTCCTACCAGACAATGTTAGGAAGTAGATCTGTCAATAACAAAGCTTAGAGGCCTCCATTTGAAATCTGCTGTTCTAACCCAAAGGAATAGCAGCAGCTGTGGTCATGGGGATACAGTGCCAGGGTTGCAGATTTCCTTCACAAGAGAAGCATATCCTAACTCAGTTTGACACCAGAGTTAGCAGCAGTCTAACTCTCCTGGCAGACTGCGGGTATGGAACTAAATATGCCTAGGGATGAAATTTCATCATGTGGCTTAGCAGCTTAGTACATCACCAGAGCTTCTCGACTTCAGTGTTGTGGGCATTCAGTCACCCAGTCTGTATAATTTAGTACAAGCCATCTTTGTCCCCTAGCCAGCATGCTTACACTAGCCTAAACGAGAGCAGAATTTGGTGTCTGCTCTCCAACCCAGGTACAGCTCAGAGTGAAGAATGTTAGTCAAATAAATCAAAGATTTTTTTTTTAAGTTACTAATGCCTCATCCCATTATACTCCTTCTATCAAAGAAAGTTCACCGTCTTCTTTTTTAAGCCAAATTTTCTGTACCAAATGCATGTATTACTGGTTTCTCACCCTCAGCCCTAGCTACATCTAGCATTTAAAAGCCCTGAGGGGAGGGACTTGTTACACGCACTGCAGGCACTGAGAGCCTTTAAAATAAATAAGTGCAAGATCTCTCAGCCATGTTTCTTTGAAAAGGGTTATTGCAGACGTGTTAGTGCATCTCCTGCTTTGCAAAGGAGTTATGCTGCATTTACTCCTTCCCCACCCTCCTCCCTTTAAAAATTAATCAGTAATCAGAGACATCATGAGCTATTGTAGTATACTTAATATTTAATGAGTGTGTAGCATACTTAATATTTATTGTTTAGATATACCCCCACTCACCCCCCCCCCCCCCGCATTTTTATGATCCTAGAAACAGGGCTTGCCATACCTACCCCAAAGGACAAACTGCAAATTGTCTGGTGGCTTGAGAAAGAAGTTAGGAGCCAGGGCCTCTAAGTTACATTGCTGGTTCCGCCACTTATAACAACGGGTTTTCACACTGGGGTCTATTCATATACCTCAGGTATCATACCAGGCCACAGTCCTTTCCACCAGAAAAATACTTTTCTTCCATCAGCATTGAGCTCTTGTAGATGCTGCTACTCTTATTCCTTTAAGGACCGAAGTTAGGAACCTAAATTAATCTAAGCTTAAGTTTGATGCACAACTTAAAATTGGCTGTATTCATACCACCTGCTATATAACCCTAAGTCAACAAAATAATTTCTTCATGCTGCTGCTACCTTTCTGGCCAACCATACAGGTTGTAACAACATCCCTTAAACCATCCGTGTATAGCAGTGAGCACACTGGATTCTTAACTAAACTGGGACTCTATGCTAGAAATGATGAATGGAGGATACTGGCATCCTCCATGTTCTTTGTATCTACAAGGCAAAACGTGGCTGGAAGCAACTTCCACACCACTCAGTCATGCAGCAAAGTCAAATTATGGGTAATGATTTTTGCAGCCTGGACCACAATCCATTGAAGGCACCAGTCTCATTTTTATTCCCACAAGCTGTGCTTGAACCTCAGTGGAGGGGCAAAGAGGCACACGCGTTTGATCAACCCAGCTCCTTTTAATGTGATTTCTATTTCAGAACTGTTTCTTTTTATGCCCTCAAGTCTTTCTTGGCAATGTCACCTGTGGCCTAATGTGACAGCAATGCTAAATTATATCTTGATGGCTAATTAGGGTAATTAAAGTGAAAGTAATCAAATCAAAGTAATGGGCAAACTCTTAATAAAATGGCAAAAAATCTCTATTAATCATAGAGGGTTTTTTCTGTTTTGAATGTCAGAGAACGTGGATAAGGAAAAAGCCGGACTTCAGAAACGGCCCTGGCTTAAAGGAACATCATCGGTCTAAACACTCCTAAAACCAGAATTGACTTACTGCTAAAAACATTTTTCATTATTAAAAAATAAGGTTAAAAACGCAGGCTGCACCACAGACAGCGTTTGCTGCTTTCGGTAACTAATTCACTTCACCTAGTCCCACCGAGGGCCGAGGGACCTGGTTTACCTTTCCCAAGGTAACGGTTTCCTTTCCCTCCCACCCC
>NW_008824410.1:301081-324118 GCF_000699105.1 Pygoscelis adeliae | reverse complement strand
AGCCGCCCCCCGCCTGGGATCTCCAGCGCTCCTGAGGGCCCCTCACCGGGAGGGCTGGACCCCAGGTGTGTGGAGCCGGGACACGCTCTGGAGCTCAGGTCCTTGCGCTAAACTGCATCTTTCCCCCTGCCTCCTGGGGTAGAAACAGGGAGAAGGTGCAAATTTTCTTCTTCCTTTCCCGCCTCTCCAAGGCAAAGGAGGAAAGGCAAGTGGTGGGCAAAGTATCAAGGTACTATTCTGTCTCCTCCTTGTCCACCACCAGCACTGATGTACCATCTGATGATTAAAAATTTATCAAACTGACATCTCAGCCGGGGAGGACAAAGCCCGGTAGGCCCCCCAGCCCCATGTCCTGGACAGTCAGTGGGATAGGGAACGCTGACAAGGTTGTGTGGCTGCTTTCTGGCCAATGTTACGTGGCTGTGGACTAAGAACCTCTGTAGTGTTTCTTCTCGTGGCTTTGCTCCCCGGGAAGCCTGTCAGTGACAAAACGCTGGCTTTTCACAGGACCTAGGTTTACTCATGTCTGTCAATTGGTAATCTGCCCCCCAAGCAAAAAAAAACTGTGCTCCACAGCCCCTCACGTTGCTGATTTTCTGTTTTACAGGCACTAGCCATGTTACATGTGTGATGCTGCTTGGTGAAGATACAAGTGCAGAACATGTCACCTCAGGAGCTTGCTGCATTGCTCTGCAAAGAAGGGGACCACCATCTCGCCCAGCAGGAGTTACCAATAGCCACCGCTTTCTACATGGCTGCCTTCAGCTGCAATGCCCCCACAGCAGTACAGAAAGTGAACTCCTTAGACAAAGGGCTCTGGGAGAAAGTAATAGCCACCCTGGAGACGTGGTGCAAAGGCAAGAATCAGATTCCCAAGATCCAGAGCAAGAACTTGGCCATTGTCTCCCTCAGTGTGGGAATAGCTGCCATCTTTCTCTCCACCCTAAGTCCCAACAATGTGGTATCCTCGGTATATAAGCTGGAGACGCTGCTCAGGCGAGGATGCTCAGAGGAGGTGGTGAGTAAATGCAATACCCTGCTCAACGCTAACCCAAAGTATTCAATGGAACTGCTGCTGCTGAGGGCGTTGGCAAGGGTGCTGTCAGGGACACAAGTTAGGAAGGGAGTTGCAGACTATATCCAAGCCTTTGTGATGCACCGGGCTGAGGCAGTGGCCTATGTGTGTACTAGGCAAAGGGAATACCTGCCACGGGTCATCCAGGCCTTCTCTAATTATCTCTCAACATATCAGAAAGAAAGCCCAGACTGCAGTTCCTTGGACCAGTGGCTGGACAACTGCTACGACTTCCTGTCTGCAGTGGCACCAGATGATATCTGGGTTTGCAGGGTGCAGGCAGCTTACCTCTTTGAGAAAAGCAAATTTGAGGAGTGTGTGGCAGTTTGTAGCAAGGCCCTCACGGGCTTCTCAGCTGATAATAATCTCAGAGATGAGAAAGCTTTGGGTCTGCTCTTAGAACGGGCTGCTGCATATTTCTTCTTGGGTGGACGGATGCAGGAAATGATGCAGGATTTAGCAGAAGCTTTTGCAGCAACCCCTGCCCAGGCAATGAAACACTTCGAAGAGCTTTTCTCACCACATGACACTGAGAGGATAGAAGAACAGGCTAGAACTGTCCTGGAGGCAAAGTTTGCAACATACAGGGAGGCTGTGCGGACTCGGACTGAACTCAGAGGCAATCATGGTACTGAACTGCTCCCTTCTGTCATCCAGACAGTCCAGTTCCTCCTTCAGATCTCCCCAGGGTCCAAACGTGAGCTCAGTGTTCGGCTAGCAGACTGCCATCTCCTGCATGGACACATCAGAGCTGCCCTGGATATCTGTGACCACCTCTTGGCAGCAGAGCAGAAAACTTACTACAATACTCTTTTAGCATTGCGAGGATTTTGCTCTCTCCACGCTCATGACCATCAGCAAGCCCTGCAGGACTTTCAAAAGGTCATTGAGCACGATTCCCCACATCCTAACAGCTGTATTAAAGCCTTATGTGGGCGTGGACTTATCCGGATTTCTGGTGGCAGCCATTACTTGACAGCCCTGGATTATATCACAGCTTGCCAGTTAAAGCTGGAAGAAACCATCTTCACAATCAAGTCCTATGTGCCATGGAACCAAAGAGGACTGCTGCTAAAAGTTCTCCAAGAAGAAGGACAGAAGATGCTCCAGAAGAAGAGGTACCCAGGAGGCAGTTCAGCCCGTGGGCAGAAAGAGAAACAGGGCTGTGCAGATTCCTAACAGAAAGAGAGCAGCTTGAGTAGTAGAGAGGGTACTTGCTTCAGATAACTGAGAATAGGATAGAGACCCTTTTAAAGTTTGTAATTAAAACAACAGGTTGAAATAAAACTGCATAGTTGTGGTTATTCCAGCAAAACACTGGTTTGCTGGTATGTCAGAATGTAATAGGATCTACGTAGCCAGATCAGCTCAATCTTTCTATGGAAGTTAATCCATGATATACCAATTGGGCTAAGCTAGGAGTGTGCAAAATGCTAGAGGGAATATGACAGAGATTTCTCCTCTAAAGGAGTAGATACACCCATAACAAAACAGATTTGTTGGTCCTAGCTGGCTCCTTTCACTCTCAGCTCTGAACTGAAGGATTTGGTGGGCGATGAAGTGCCAAGCCCCTAGAAGGTGTCCTTCCAAGACAGAGCTGAGGTGCTTCTATGCATGTACTTGGTGCTGGCAATCCAAATTCTTTTTTCAACACTAACTGTATTAAACTCATATTTAAGGCTGGGAGATCTGAGACAGGAACACCAAACTATTCCAGCTAAATCCATTAAAACCTGAGTTTGAAGGTAGAACAAGGTGTAACAGAGGGACTCTGAGGTTTTAATACTTAAAATCATCTTTCTAAAAGTCAGAAAAGATTGCTCGTCTTCTTCACTGCTTCTGGAACAAGAAGCTACCTGTTAACACAGTTCTTCAGAGTCCATGCAAATTCTAACACACAGCTCTTCGTTAGAAATGGTGATTTTTTTTCTGACATTTTTTTTTTTTTCACTATCACTTTTTCCTTTTCCCATTGTGGTATCAGCTGCAACCACAGATATGAATCATTATTTGTTAACCTTTCTTTAGAGCCACAACTGCTTAAGAACATGTTTTTATAAAGAGGGATTATGATTATGGAATTAAGTGGCAGAGATATCTATGGTGCCGGATATGGTAAAATGTATCATCCATTTTGCTACTGGGCTGATAACCTGCTTCTTAGCTTCCAGATGAGACAAAGAGGCTCTGTTACTCTCATTAGCATTTTTTCCTTGAAGGTGGTCTTTCCCTTTTTCTTTATTTTTTTTTTTTCCCTCCAGAGATGCCCCTGGGGTTTACCAGCTGGCTTCTCTCTTGGAGGAGCTGGACGCTTCTGATGAAGCATCACGGATCCTTTGTGCTGATGCCCTGTACCAGATGGGCCGTGTAGAAGAAGCTCACAAGCTCCTCTTACTAGCACTTTCTGGAAATCCACAAAGGTCTCCCATCCTGGCTAGACTCGCGCTTCTGCAATTGAAGAAAGGTTTCTTGTATGATGGCAACCAGGTAAGGAGAGCAGAGAGAACGAGAGAGTTACTGGTGATAGTGTGGTGAAGAGGGTTAACAACCCTTTTGGCTGATACAGAAGATGCATGGTAGAACTTAAGAGGGACCACTTTAGAGACATAGGCTAGCCAGAGGGTGTTCCAAGGGCTTTCAGTTTCCCAGCACAGTGCTCTGCTCGGCTCCTGCTCCTCAGTGTTACACAACAACTGTAAGGCTCTGGGTACAAGCTGCACCGTGAGGCCACCTCACACATGGTGCAAAGTTGGAACCCACCCCATCACACAACCTGTGATGGGTTTTCCAGTGGGGCTGCACCTACCCCAACCTGTGTTTCGAGACATTTCTCGGGAATGGTGGTAAACTGGTAAATACAGGCCTCATAAGTAGGACTTTCTGTCTGCAGCACAGGCCACACAAGGACTCCTAGCTAAATACATTCATCACATGCTATTTAATGGCACTTTTCATCAGAGTCTTTAACTGGGCAGAACACGACTGAGCATCCTGCCCCTGGTGACAGTATTGATGGGATTGGTCATTTTCCCCTAGAGAAAAGAAGGCAGAACTACTATCTAACTGATTATCCTAATGAAGCAGGGGGCAGGGGGGCAGGGAAAGAAACAAAACCAGAAGCTCAAATACCAGTCTGGCTAATGACTTGTCCTTGAAACCATAAAAGGGATTCCAACATGTTGATTCTCCTACCAAGGATTACAAAGCTGAATTACCAGGTTCTGCCATCAGAGGGAACTATTGCATTTTTTAAAATCCCATATAAATTCTACTAGCCGTAAAGAGAAAGGTTTTCTTGTCACCACTTCACTACTCCCTATGAAAAATAAAAGTTTTGTATAATTTGCTGCCTTTGGGAAGGCTATTAATGAATGACATGACTTTATTAGAGTTAATATGTTGCCCTTGGAAGTTGGATTCCTATCTGCAGCTTCTGCTACAAGTTCTAGATGGAACATATGTGTCACTGAAAATTTCTCTTCAAAATGTTTTTGTCCCACCTGCCTGTCAGCACCCAGACACTTGTATCTGTTAATAAAAATAGAGAAAGTAATAAGTTCAATGGATGTGTCTGGTGTATCAAGATAACTTTGTTCTTGTCCTGGCTTCTCTGGCTCAGATTTGAATATTAAGTACCTGCTAAGCACATTTGCTTTACTGGAGGAAACACCTTTTGAATTTTTTCCTTAGGAAATGTAGTAAAAAAGTACTTGGTGATTTTCAGTCTAGTGAATGTAGGCAAAGATACCATATGTCAGGCAAGATTCTTTTCCAGGAGGACAGTAGTTTGTGGATTTGAATCCATCCTTTTCCCAGATTCCCAATAGCAATACTAAAAGAAAGGCACAGCACCTCACTGATTTTCCATTAATTCCCTGGTTTCAATTTTACAGTCAAAAGGGGTCACTGGAATCCTGTTCCATAGAAGCTTTCTCTCTTTGGGGCAATCATCCTGTGGTTCAACTGTATTTATGAAAACAGTTAACTGCCAGTCTGGAACAGATGCTGCCCAAAGTAAGGAAAGCAGCATTATATATTTCCTCAGAGTGATTTCCACAGCTGAGTGGTGGTGAGAAAAGATAAGTAATGTTTTCTCCAACATGCATTTACACTAGGGCCAGCTGAAGAGTTAAGTAAAAGAGATTCATGGTCCTTGGCTGGACCGTGGCTGGCTGAAGCCCCAGTGAAATGTGGGGAAGCACTGGATAAGAACTGTCTCACCAGACAGTAATATTTCCAGCTTTAGCGTGACTTCATTTATCTTTTCATGCCAATCTTCCTCTTCTGCCTTTTTCCGTCACATTGTTAAGCTGCTAAAGAAAGTGATCAGAATTGGAGATACGTCCTGCCTCCTGCCAATCATGGACATTTTCAAGGATGAAGACCGGAAGCTGATGCAAACTCACTGCCATTTCAGAGCACTGACCATCTTGAAGAACAAACAGGAGGACGCTGACATCAAAGAGGCCGTTGCCTACCTTTCCTTTGCCATCATTGCTTCAGGTAGGGTTATCAAGATACTGACAGGAGATTTACTTCTATGGGAAATCAGATCAGTGGGTAGGCAAGCACGTCCAACCAGTTCTCATCTGTCATTTCCCCAATGAGAAGATTGAAACAGTAGACTTACAAAGGCAGGTGAAGAGCAGAATAAAATTTGTTTAAAGTAGCAACTCATCTGGACCATGAAATAGTGCAATTAAACAGTGACTGTGGTTCTTACTGTCCCGTAAGTAGCTTGTGAACCCCTTGAAATGCAAGGGTTCAGTTCAGTTCTACAGGGACATCAGCCCCCTTTCTTCACCTGTCCAGAAGACCCAGCATGTGATTTTGTTCTGTGTTTAGCACATGAAATCCTCCTGGAGCACAGCTAAGGATTATTTTAAATTGCGTTGTTCACATGCTAAAAGTTACGTTTAGGCATAAACCACCCTTACTGGGTCATACCAACACAAAGAAGCCACAAATCCTTCATAACTTGGAAAAGATCTTTAACATCCTGAACCCATCTATTTCCAGCTGGTGGTTTGAAATTTCCATTCTAATCATTTCCCTGTTTTTCCTGCTCCAAAAATGTAATGTGTAGAGTGTACGGGAAACATAATGTATGTCTTCTTTACATTTTACTGTCTTTTGTTATGGTAGACCTGCTACCAAACATCAGACTGCAATTACTGTTCAGTTCCTGTAGGTTGCTTCTGAGTAATTGGTCCAGACAAATTGATCTGTAATAATAATTCTTTTCGTATGTGTGGTCACAGATTTTCTCACAAGTACAGCTGTGCTGTTGAACAAGCTACATGTTTTAATGTTAGCAGTGCTATCTTCTCAGAACCATTAGATTATTTTCCTTTTTATGTGCCACACTTTCCTTCTTTACTGTGGTTTAAAAAAAGACCATTTTAGGATAAGCAGTGTAATGCTGGTAAAGGAAAAGCAGAATGGCAGGGGGATTCTTATGTACTTAGTGTAGGGAGGCTCTTTTATCACAGCAACAGATACATGCTCAAAATACAGAGCAAAGTCTCAAGGATATCCTACAGAATTACTTTTCCTTCTATAAAACTTGATTTTTCAGTAACTCACTCCGCACACAGGTGACTGAGGTAATGTTTCCCCAGAAAATTAAACTTGATCTAGAAAGAGATGAGAGCTTCTTTGAAAATACATTATAATTGTTTCTTAAAGAGATCAAAGCCAAACTTGTGGTAAATGAGAGGGGAATTTGGTCCCTGTGAGCAGTTGGTCCTTGAAAGACTGCGAATGAGGGGACACTTCACAAAATCATCTAGATGAAGGAAATCCCCCTTTCAGAAGAAAGAAGCAGCCTTCATCCTATTTGTTTTGTGTAACTTTTAGAGGAGATGCTAGCCGGTAAGTAATTTGGAAAAGCTACTGAAACAGAGCCAGCTCCAGCCCATTTTAGACAAGCAGCGTAGAAGTAGAAGGCTCCCCTGTTTCAGCCTTAGTTTGTTACATCAGTTAGTACCCTGAAAACCTTCCTACCAATGAAATTTATTTGGTACCTCCTGTTTCATCAGAATGAACGTCCTGTAAATACAGTCATTGCAGCAAACAACCTGCCTTCTTGTTCCAAGAGACCAATGAATGCGTAGTTCCAGCGCAAAAGAGTGAATGCACCCACTTACACGCATCATTATTCTAGCTTTTCCTAAGGAGAGAGATCAGGCTAACATGGAAATGCTTCTGGCATGTTCCAAGTAAAACCATGTTTGTATGGAAATCTGCCTTTCACTCTGAGCAAATGTTACGACTGCAGCATTGAGAAGAAGAGAGATTGGTTTATGAAAATGGAAAAAAAGACCTGTTAATTGCTTTGAGATGGTTCCATTTCACAAGCCATGTATTCCAGCTTATCAACTCCTCACCTGCTAGAACAGATGCTTGTTAAGAAATAGGTATGTCTTTATGGGAGTCAACGGATAGAGCTCCAGAGTGATAATAACCTTTGGTACAGAAGGTACCAAATAATAACCTTTGGTACCGTATCAGGAGGGAGAAAAAGCCTCATTACCGTAAAAGAATTGCTAGGAGCCTGTCTGCTGGCTCATCTCTGCAGGCAGCTGTCCGAGACGCTGCATTTGCTGACTTCCCTATGAAAAAGTATTTACAGTGGCACTGATGATTTATCATCCGGTGTTGGGATGCCACAGTTATTGATTGCAACCCTGGGCAAATTAAGATCCTTATCAAAATTGCCTTGAAAGGAAGGAGCATGTGGATGGCAGAAAGATATATGCTCTGCAACCAGTGAATGAGTGGATCATGATTTTCATTGTCAGCTATATGTGTTTATTTGGGCAGCACTTATTTGAAAGCAGAGCAAAAAGAATCTTAGTATCACAAATCCCAGTGCATATTAAGTGTGGCAGTAAATTAGTCTGTCCCATCTAGATTACTGTTTTGTCCAAAACAATGTGTACTTTCTGACTCCACTTTATTAAAACAGCCAAATGGCCTTGTGCCTCCATCCTCACATATCTTCCTCTTAGACCTTTCTTCTCTCATTTGTGCTGCTCCTATTCCATCATACTAAAACCTCCAAGGATTCATTGGATTCTAATCTAGTTTACATCCTGAGATGATGGTCATGTCATTGGTAGGTTGCCTCCATTTGTTGCACATTTATGATGTCTTTGGAGAAAGGTGTGGTGGAGGGATACATGTGGAGATATGAAGACATTCCATTTTACAATAGCCTCATCTTCCTTTCGCTGCTTTCCAGAGCAGCATCACAATCCTGTCTTTTAGAGGTCCCCATGAAAATGCATGGAAGACCTGAGGGCAGAATAACAAAGGGCAAAGCTTTCCAGACCTCTTCAAAAATTGACAGAAGTAGTTTCATGACAACTGGCAAACATTCAATTTCTCTATACTGAAATTAGACTGGCTGAGTCTAGGTATCCCAGAGAAGGTAGAAAAAAAAAAAATTGCCTGCCTGGGAAGGCTGAGTGCTCAATAATTGCAGGCCACTCCTTTTGCCTCCTTTGGCTGTTCCTGAGAAGACCCACTCTTGCTGAGACCTTGAGGCTATCAGAAAAGCAGTCATTGATATTTGAGGAGAAGCCAGTGTTGATCGACGTGTATTTGTTTTTATTAGAAACCAGGAAGCTTTTGAACTAGTTGAGCAATGTGATTTTATGATTTTCATAACGTTACCTTTTCCACTCATTCAACACTTTCAAGATTTCACCAGTGAAAATTCATTCTTTGACAGAATTCTGCTAGCCTCAGCAGGACACTTAACCGATTCAGGACTGTGTTTTAGAAACCAGCCTGACAGATTCTTTTTTTCCTTTCAACTCAGAACTGATAGTATGTGGGCAACAAAAATAAAGGAAACTACCACTTAAGTACTCTCATTGTACTTCATCAGGTATCCTCAGGCAAAGTGGAATTTTTCTATAGCTTTGTATAGATATCCTTGGATATCCTCTCCAGCACCCTCCTTATTCTTCTTCCAGTCACATCTGTGGATTGCAGTTCCTTACCATAGCACATTTGCCTCCATCCAGCACACCCCTCTTGTTCCACCCTTGCCACAGCTCTGAATAAAGCAATACTTACTTTTCATTCCTGCAGGATAACCCAACATGTAGGTCTACCCCATCATTTTCACTTAGTCGCTTTGAAGCCCTTCGGTGGGGCTTCGTGGTCTGCACGCACTGGGATTTACTGCACCCTCTTTTAGAGCAGTAGACTTGAGACCTTTCAAGTAAGCATGGCTGCATTTCTCTCCTCCAGGTGGTTATGCTGAAGATTGTCTTCTCATCAGGGCTCAATGTTATGGGCGCCTTGGTCAGAAGAAAACTGCTATTTTTGATTATAATGCCATCCTAAAGGAGGACCCTAGGAACGTGCAAGCTCTGAGTGGACGAGGATTCATTTACCTTGCTCTGAAGCAGCAGAAGGTATTATCACTATATTGATTTGCTGTCGATTTTTCTGACGGTATTAAGCAATATTAGTGTAAGGTACCACAGGCTTTGTTGTGGACTCACTGAAATCAAGAGTTTCTCACACAATTTGGTCAGTGAAGGCTCTTGTTTTGGCTGGCTGTATAAGTAGTCCACTTGACATTACTGATTTGCTTTCCCAAGTCTAGAGAGAGGAAGACTAAACCTTAATCATAGATCGTATTTACTGTCACTACTATGCATTGATTTGCAGTGCTGAACTCTCCCCTATATTTGATCTCACGTTTTCATGACATGATGTTGTGTTAGGAAATGTAGCAACAACAAGAGGAAAAAGAAGGAACAGTTTCAAGGTTTAGTGAGTCCCTCTCCATGATCTGTGAAAAGCTCAAGCGTGCAATTAGTGTTACTTTGGGGATTGCAGTATATCATTGCCTGGAAATCATGTCAGATGTTTGCATGGTTTATCTGATTCTAATATGGTCAATAGCCTTACACTTTACCTGCATACCACACCAATCCTACAGTGAATTAGAAATGGTGCATCTCCAATTGGGTGTGTGGATTTGTGCTGGTTTATCCTGGCTGAGCCAAATCCTGCTTGCGCTTACTCATTCACAGCATCTGTTTCTTGTTGCTGCAAGAATTTTTTTCAATGATAATTTGAGGAGTTCAAAGCACTTTGCAAATAGTCATTCAAACCTGTCTTTATGCTCTTATATCAGCTTTGCAAATGGAAAAGACGCAGCACAAGGACAGGGAAGAGCAAAGAGCTTCCAAAAGTTTGCAGCTGACCTGTGGGACGGCAGAGAACTGAAAGCACCTGAAAGAACAAATTATCAGCACATAGTTATGGCTACCATTTCATTTTTTATTCTTGTTTTTACACAGGAGGCAGTGCAAGATTTGATCTCAGCACTGAAGGTGGAGGCAGGAGTAGCGATCCCAGCAATCCTGTCTTTAAAGCATGAAGCCCAAGGGTTGATCACTCAATGGCTTCTTCATCACGGCAGGACTGTGTTAACTGAGCTTGTTGCTACTAAGGACCATTCAAAAGAAGAAACCCTCAGGGATCTTCTCATGATTGCAAAAGCACTAATTAAAATTTGCAAGGATGCACAATATCACATCTTCTACACAGATGTTTTGATTGCAAATGGTAAGTTCCCATTCTTTTACATAGCTGATCAGACTAAGTGAATGAACAGTAAATTAAAAGAAAGTGAATGTGAAATGGCAAGCATAGTGTTGTATAGTACTTTTCAAGAGAAGTTTGCAAACATTTTGGGAAAGGGTATGAAGGAATTAATACCCTTAGATGTGGACTGTGGACAGGCTACCTAAATCCTGCTTTAGTAAGTTTTCGTGATGTCTCTTTCTCCACATGGAATGGGTTATATAGCTTGTACTGGTGTTAACCAACAGGAAGGTATGAAGAGGCCCTTGATCACCTTCAGGAAGCGTTTGGCCACTCTCTTGCTGATGATTTTGCTAGCGCAAGACTAGCTGTGCTGCAGCTGAAGAAGAGGAACGTGCCAGTGGCAGCTCACTCATTCAGCATCCTAGCTAAGAAAGATGAAAGGGAGTTGGCATTTCTCCTGAACTTCGTAGATGCTAAGCAACAGCAGCATCTCTTACAGGTACAATCCTTTTTTGATGCCATGTCTGTGGATTCAGTGGGGAAAGAAATGGGAAGCAAAATCAGGCTGCAGAGATTTTCTCTGCCTTGTCTTGAACAGAAGTGTGTGGGAAGACCATATATCAGATGAACAAGGAACAAAGCAGCTTCTTCCTCCAGCCAGAATAGGGAGTTGAATCCAAACTTCTTTCATTGCAGTGACCTTGCTTCAGTCTCTAATAATTCATCATTACCACTTCTTACCACTTGGGGGAATTTCTTGTTGGTCTCCCTAGCATGAGACCTGTTTAATCCCAACGCTAAAATGCAGAGGACATGAGGGGCAGCAGCTAGAGATTTAACAAGATCATTGCTAGTATTGTACTCTGTATGAGTTACATAGTGCTCATAGCTGACTTCTGGGGAAGGGGAATTCATGTTTTGTTCATTTTCTTGATGAAATGAAACTGAAGTTTCTGATTCAGTCACATTAAATGCTTCAATCCTTTTTGCCTTTTTGTGTAACATTTAGAAATTTAAATATATCCACATTTTTATAAAATGACTAGCCTTTGAGGTTGGTATTGGTTTTCTTAGCTAAAACTGTTTGACACAAAAATGGCACATTGCTCTAGTCTAGCCAAGTATGTATTTTTCAGTATTTTTTTCAAGTTTCTCCCCCTAAGTGCATCCAGTTCTGAGAAAGCATCTCCAATAATAAGACAGGACAAGGTCAGATTAATGGTGAGGAGTTTTAACATTCACTCAAGCATCTGCAATTCTGATTACCCAGAAGCTCCATGTTCTGAGAATCAGTTTGCTTCCTTTTATTCAATTTGTAGATTGTGTGCACCCTGGTGAGAAGCTATATTGTTACGCTTTCTCCCAGGTTATAAACCAAACAACATACCGATATGCTTAATGCATCTTGAGAGGAGTACTTTGTATGTATTTTAGCAAAACAGCAGGAGGATATAAGTAAGCAAGTATTAATTTACCGGTCCCTAGCTATACCCCATTACAGAGAAAAGAGCCCCTCTCTTCTGAATAGTGCAAAAAGTTCAGTCTTACAGGGAAGAGTTTGGAGATTGTAGAGCCAATTTGCAATCTTTCACTATAGAAAGTTGATAAAGGTACAGTCAAGAATGTGTCTGTGGAGGCCCTAAGGAGATGTCTATAAACGAAGATACGTTTTACAGCTGAATTTCCCTTGCTGCCACATCACTCGTTCTGTATGGAGGTCTCGCAGCTAAGTCCATCTGTGCTGCTTTCCGAGAAAACACAAAAGGGATTTTCTTATGTTGTCAATAAGAAAAAAAAGAAAAAAAAAAAAGACCAACTAATTTTTGTACACCTTAAACTGCACTGATGTATTAGGTACTCACTGGTGCCACAGATTAGTGAAACTTTTAAAATGGGAAAGGTACTTTATTTCTGTCTTTTTTTGGCAGCTGTGGAACAGGGTCTGGAATAAAACCCCTTACTGGTGGCTTATTTATCATGAAAGATTTCTCTGCCACTTGAGAAAATAGGGGTGGCTGGACTGATTTCAAGACTGGAACTCAATACCAGTGTTGGAAGTAAAATAGAGTATTTTTTTTTTTTAATCTTTAACCTTGTGCTTTTGTTCAGCTGAGTAAACTTTTGGACTTAAGCACCTGGGAGTCTTTCCATATTCTCTAATCTTCAAAGATTTACTGAGTGTGATTACTTCTATTACTGATTAGCCCAGAATCACAAATATTTTTTTTTAATATGTATTTTGTGATAAAGGGATAAGTATGCACTTTGCTGGGGTGGGAAGGAATTGGTTAATTCACCTGCCCGGTGTCTCAAAGGATTTTCCAGTAACGCTTCCTTTTGCCTGCAAGGTTATTCTCAGTAAAAGTGAAAAAGCTTACAGACAGAATTAGTGCCAAAAACCCCAATGATGACCTTACTTTGCCATGGGCTCCTAACTACAATCTAGGGGAGGGTGTTCCTTCTGTTACCTCCATTTCACAAGTAAGGAGACTGAAGCAGAGAAGAGTTTAGTGGTTTACGCTCAGCCCTCAGTCTCAGCACTCCATGCACAAAAGCATTACTGCCACATTGTTTTAGAATGTTGGGAGATTACAGGCATTATAGAAATGTGTCATCATTATCCCAGAGTCTGGTCTGAAAAGCTAAAAATAATTCTACATAAGCTGAATAGGAAAGGGTGGAGGAAGGAGGGCTCCTTGATGTACTGATTCTTTCATGAAAAACAAAGCAATAAAATTCTTTCATTATTTATAGTCTAAGGGGTCCCATGCTAAGAAATTTGTAAACAACTGGGAGAGCCACATGGGAATAGGAATCTGAAAGATTTATTAAACTGCAAAAGGTCAGAGGAAGGGAGTTTGCTTGCCGCTAGTGCAGCTTCAACCCTTCAGTTTCCTATGTCAAAGGTTAAATGCATGACTGATTGCTAGCTCTGTGCCCAGATCCTCAGAGCTGCGCTTTCTGTTGGCTGTTCGCATGCCATAGGATATCCAGAGCTGACTCCTACAGAAATGGTCTCAAAAGCTATATGGTCTGTGTCAGAATTAGGCCCTCAGCCCAAGGTAGAAGTTGCCATTCCACATGCCTTCAAATAGGGTCTGCAGGTAAAGAAGGAAAGACTTCTTCCACACTGTTCTGAAAACATCCAACCCTCTTCCAAAGCTCAATGCTTATCAATCCATCTTCTGTTATTTACTGCTCAGAGACTAACCCTTGGCCATAATTCCACGTCCATTAAACTCCTCGCTTATTTTCTTTCTAAAGAATTGAACTTTGGTCAATTTCAACGTAAGATTAGTCACTAGGGACTGGAACCAAAAATGCAACAAAAATATGTGTATTTTCAGTCCTTTATCATACAGTGAGGTAACTAGATGGTAGAAAGGGACACAGAGACCTAATCCAGGAAGGAGTCCAATCACCAGTCACTTATGGCCTGCCAAGCCCTTTCCAGATGGCACCAGAATTATTTCAGTCTGGAAGCCATAATCAAATCTTTAGTGACAAGTTTGAAGATGGACTACAGTTCATCTGTGAATGGACCACATAGCCCGCTCTTGGCCTTCCAAAGTTACCTGCAATGAGGCCAATGGCAAAAAAGGGCTTCTCAAAAGCCACATGCAGAGAACAGCCAAACTCAGTTGTGCAATATCCTTCTATAGCTTATTTCCATATTTATCTTTGTTCAGAAGATGATGTGCAAGTAAGCTGCTAATTAATCCAGCTGTGCTATACACCAAAAGTGGGTCCCAGCTCAGTTCCTTTAAGTCAGGCAGAGCCAAAAGAGAACCCAGCTGCCTAATACCCATGTTTACTCCATTGGTGAAGACAAGAGAGAATAATTTATTCTCAGATGCGCCTTTTTCCTCCAAGTACAGCAGGAAATCCAGAATCCTGTGGCTTGCTTACTTTGGGGACCGTCAGTGAAATGTGAAGAAGTCAAAGCAGTGGCTGAGTTAGTAAGTGGCAATACCATATGTGGTGCAGTAAACCAAAATGATCCTGGTTAGCACACTAGCAGGTTCAGCATTAGATTGGTTATTCAGCAGAACAACAAAAATTATATTTTTCTTCTGCCATTGAAACAACAAATGCACTTTAAAGGCTGAAAATTACAATTTAACTATACAAATGCAAGGTATTTTGAGGAAGCACACTGTGCTCTTTAGAACAATGTGATCTAGAACCTCAGAATTTCCAGGGGGAAAAAAAAAAATCTCGTCAGGATGCTCCTCACATGCAGATGCAATTCCACCTTGATCTCTTGTTAAAATCCTGCCACTGAGAAAACACTTGCATTGACTAGTTGCCTTAAAAACACTTGAAAGGACAAACTACATTTGCTACTCTTTAAACGTATACACAAACAGACATCTGAGATGTTTTTGGACAGGCTGCCTTACAATTTATGGCCAGAACTATTAAAGCCAGCGACTGACACTATTTGAGGAGAGGTCCTATCTCTATTTCTATGTGTGGAAGCCGAGAGACTCTCTAATAAATATGACTACATAAAGGATTTTACATTCCTTTATAGCAAAATAACTGGGGTAGAATTCTTCATAAACCGTTAGGAATGGCTAAATTATTTCATGCCACTGGTCTCAGATGAGGTGCTCAGACTTGACCTGCAATATTGATCCATTTCATCCAGAACCTGTTTTCCTTAGTTCTATTAAACAGCAATCAATTCTAATCTCAGTCAACCAAAATAAAAAGACAAGGCACACAAAGAGACTGAAAGACCTGAGCCGGCTGTCAGGTGCGGCTACTGAGACAGTGGCTGGGCTAACTGAATTTTGGGGAGCCACAAGCATCCAAAGGCAATGTGTGATATCCCATGGAATGAGACTGATGAAAACATTTACCCTGTGCTTGAAGTCTCAGCTTGTTTGGCTCAGCTTTCTCTAAGACCTGAGCTGCTGGTGGCAGCCTTGTTTATAACTTAAATATTCACTCTGCTGCAGCATGTTAAAAGCTTTGTTTATTACCAATAAAGGGAAATAATGAGAAATCCATTTGAGGCAAATAGTTCTAATGGAGTTTTCTTCATTGGCCTTTATGAACCTAAAAATTATGTGGCTCTTTCTGCCTTCTCTATTTTCTTGTTGTTGTTTTTCCCTTCAGATAACCGCAGATAGTTCACTTGCACTTGAGATTAATTAGCAAAGCCATCAGTTGGCCATTTTTTCCTATAGCTTGGGTAAACTTCAGTAGAGACCAACCTTCATTATTAGCACGTGCAAATATTTGTGGGGCAGTACATGGGGCTAACTATCTATTGACCAGCAGATGCAATTTCCATATAGTCACCTGTTAGCGCGGACCATGGCAGAAATTTGGTTGCATGAAGAGAACACTCTCTACTTTTAGAGTTTGGTCCATTCAGTTTTCAGTTCACGTATCATTCCTAAGGAATGTAAACAACTTCAGAAGAAATGTTCTGAGAAAGTTTTAGCAAAACATGCAGAAAACAAAGAAGAGTGGTTCAGAGACTCTTGAGATAACAGCAAATGCCCATTGATCCGAGATTTTTATATCTGCATGCAAAAAATATGCCAGTTATATGTTCTCCAACTAGATGCAATTTCAACATTTGAAAAAGTGTCCAAGATTTCTTAGTGTCTGTGTCTACCTGTGGCCAGTCCAGACTAGATATTTTACTCTTTTTTTTCATTTTTAATAATTAATATTAAGTAACTTTTTGTCCACAGGTAGCAGCCCAAGAAGGAAATGCGCTGATTAAAGAATATCGCTATGAGAAGGCTCTTGGTTATTACACCCTGGCTATCTTAACAAGCAAAGACAATCCGAGGTATCTCCGACAGAGGGCTGCTTGCCTTACGCACCTGAAAAAATACGACAAAGCTTTAAAAGATATGGAGAAGGTGATCCAGAAGCATGGCTGTAACAGTCTTAAAACACGCGTTGAGGACCACTGCTCAAAAGGACACCTGCTATTGTCCATGTCTGAGGAAGAAGCAGCAGTTAAGCAGTATATTGAGGCACTGCAGTTAGATGAATCTATGGCATTGTGCAGCATCATGAATAGCCCTGGCAGTGAAATTTTAACCAAAACATTTCATAAGATTGCACAATATAATTTTGAAATGCAGCATTATGAAGAGGCCTGGAAAATCACAGACTATGGTCTTAAAATTGATAAAAATGCTGAACTTAAAAAGCTGAAAACAAGACTTAAGCGAGAGGCATCAAGCTGTAGCATACATTAATTTATCTGTTTTGGGATTTTCCAGTGTCTGATTACTTTCTAGTTTGTTTCTGAGGCTGCAAGAATAAGGGAAAGATGAGAAGCTCATGATAAATATGCAATGGACATGGCACTGAACATGGTACAGCAAGATTAGAAGTAGAAAGTTTCAGGTAGTGAAACAAAACTGACCAAGAGAGCTATGAGAAAAAGGCAAATTGCAGTTTTCAGTATTCTTTAAAATTATTGTGGATGTATGTAAACTCCCCCTTGTGAGTGTTTTGTCTGGCTAAACTGAACTAATTCTAACACATGGGTTCCAATCACAGTGAAGGAAAACATTCAGATAGTTTGCAGTTTATGAATAATAACCATGTATTTCCTTGCTATTTATTTGATGAGCTTTAACACCTACTGTTAAATTAAGTAGCCTTATTTTTATGGGCCAGTCAAAAAGATCAGTCAAAAGTAGCATTTGTAATGTGTTTGTGAAAGACCATATGTGTTACACCACTTAGACGACCCACTCCTGAATGGAAGGAACTCCCCTTGTCATAATCTAGTGGATTTGCAATGATGAGCACCAATATAGGGGAGTGGAGCAGTACAAATGCCAAGTAAACTGTTTTTCTGTCCCAGGGAACACAGATAATATGAAGGATGAGACTCAACAGAGATGAAACATCCAATCTAGTGACTAATACCCTGTTATCTGGGACACACAGGCAGCTATACTCCAGACTTCACCTTGGACTGCCAGATCCCTGTGTCTCAGTTTGCCAGTGCAGAGTCATGGAGATAACTCTCAGTAGGGGAGTCTACAAGAGCCCGCTAAATATCATCTTTCACACTCGTGGATACTTGTGCACAAAAAGACAGCACCGGAGCATGAACTAATCTAGAAGTGATCAATGTACAAGTAGGAGGTTGGGGTTGGTGGCAACAGCCCAGATGGTAATGTGATTGCTCTGCAGTGATTCAGCACTCATTCTTCATCATCCATGCTGGACAGCATGGGAATCGACACCTCACACGCTCTGAAGGGTTTTGCCCTCTGTCACATATATAGCTTCACCACCTGTAAGGACAGCTAGACTTAGGGGGCAGCACAGAGATAGTGCCGACATACCCATTTCTGCATGGTTTGGCGTTTCATCTGTGCAGTGGGAGTCTATAGCTTAATTTGGAAGCAGTAGGCCTATGCAGCGCAAAAAGGAAACAATGAGGTGGGGCCCAAACCAACAGACTTGTATATTTGTTTTGACTGCTCCAAGTGAATTCCTCCCAATGCTTTTGGAGTGTGATAATACAACCGTGAAGGAAAATAGAAACTGCTATTGAAAACAAAGATTAAAGCAATACTGAGAACTGCTCTCCTGCTTTGATTAGGATGAAAGGGAAATGGAACATTTTCTTTTTTGTTACATTGTTTTCTGAAAGGCAACATTCCAGAGTGAAACTTCATGCAGCAGCCATGCAATCAGCCCAATAAGCAATGATACCATCTGTACTCTTGCATCTTTTTTTTCTCCTCCGCATGCTCCTTTTTTTCTTCCATAAGAGCAAAGGTAAGAGTGGGCTTCTTTCCTTTCAAATTCAAGAAAAGTTCCTCTGATTTTAATCCTACTGACACTGATGAGTACTTTTTGCTCCTCATTGGCATCAAGATGCTACAGGAGAGTTTCTTTCCAAGCGTGAAATTACATCCGTAAACAACTGTTGGCTACATTTGCAAGCTGAAAGAAATAACTTTGCTCATTTTTCTTCAAATAGTAAGCAACAGATAGGAATTTCTCTGTGTCTCATGTGATCAAATCTTTGAGAAGCAGAATTTTTTTTTTTTTGCTTGATTTTTGTTTTGGGTTTTTGATTGACTGGAATAATAAATCTCTTTACAGCTTCACATGGGCTATTCTATTAGCATTCCCTCTTTTAATTGCAGGTTTGGTTCAGAGTCAGTCAGCCAACAGTTTATCTCTTTAGCAGTTTCATCCTTCTGTGGCTTTTAGAATAGACTATTTCAGTTGGAAGGGACCTACAGTGATCATCTAGTCCAACTGCCTGACCACTTCAGGGCTGACCACAACTTAAAGTGTATTATTAAGAGCATTGTCCAAATGCCGATGGGGCATCGACCGCTTGTAGGAAGCCTGTTCCAGTGTTTGACCACCCTCCCAGTAAAGAAGCTTTCCTAACATCTAGTCTGAGATGTCTATGTCAATACAATGTGCTCGCATTGTACAGACAATTGAGACTATGCATAGTCTCCTTTGCCACAATTAATATTGCTGAAGATGTTATAAGCATGGAAATCTAGACACACAAAGAACAGACACACAAGATGCTCAGCTGCACTCAAGAGAAATAACTTCATTACAGAGAGACCATGAATCTGGTTCTCCTCCCACTTATCCATGCTGACAGATAGGAATAATATCAGTACAAGAACTGTATGAAGAAAGAATCAGGGTTTAAATCAAAAAGAGAAGAAAACAGTCCACATCGCCTACTGGATTAGTAGCCTCTCTGCTGAGAGAAGTAGTACCAAGTTTCTGAATTTTACTGTGTAATTTCTACTGAACTGAGATTTTTCTTAAAGCCCCAAGTCTTTCTGTTATGTAAAAACAGGATACTCAACTTTTCTAACACCACCTGATAGTCATGGAAAGTATTGGGAGGACAATCTAGTTGTCCTGTCTCCCAGGCTAATATTCCATCCATTGGCCTGGGCTGCCCCTTCGGAAGTTTGGGGGGGTTTGGCATGTTTTGTTAAGTAATGTATATTCTTCTTGCTACTCTGAATAGAGCGCATTTATTGCTCCTAAAGAAATTTTTCTTTAAAACTAGGGACCACATGCATCCCTGCAAGATTGCTATAGAGTTATGCTGAGGAAAAATGTGTTTTCAGGTGCCTATAGCTGCTGTTTCTTTAAGCACCAAGAAGGCACATGACTTCTTACCTATTCCTCATGGTCTAGATTAATGGCTCCTTCTCTCAGCAGATCCTAACTGTTCACATCAGCATTTTTATTTGTTTCTTTTATCTTCTCTGTCCTCTTTCTGTGCCCGCTAAACTATTGTGATCAAAGTCCTTATCTTTGCCTGTACCTAAGCTTCCAATTTGTTCTTTATTTCTGTTATGTACTCACTCTTCCAACTAATTTCTTGGAATATCAAATAGATCTTTCTGATTCGTCACAGTGAGAGGGGTTTGATTAGCAGCATCACTGCATTATGCATGCCTGGTACAATTTCACACTCACCACAACCCATTCTGACACTCATTTCCTGGAGTCCTGGGGAGCAGACGGATTTAAATGTGACCCATCTACTTCAACTACTGCCCGGCCCACGCACCTAATGGCCAAAAGCATCCCTATGCCTGCACATTCACATACCTCCACCGCTCTATTACACTATGCTTTGCCAGAAGATGGTGTCTTCCAAAAAAACCAACGTGCTGCAGTTTGCAGGGAAGGAGTCCGTTCTGAGGACCCAGCATTTTTAATAGACGGTCGCCATCATTGGCTTTGGTTATAACTCAGGCTGATTGTGATCTTTCATTCAGTGCTAGTGAGGCCAGGAAGACCATTTAAGATGCCTTAATAGGATCACTGCACTTGAGTCTGGCTTTAGCCAGACTGCTGCTATGTTAAACAAGCTATCACAGCAATCAGCAGAGAGGGCATTGTTCTCGCTAGGGAGCTAGCTTTGGCTGCTTTCCTTCCAGCCCAGTCTCCCCTGCCAGCAATAGTTATGCACCAGAAATCCATCAGTATTTATCAACAAACATCTCCCTCCCCTCCAGGCTGATAAATCTCATTCTTATCTGTTGCCATACCCATGTCAGCGTCTGGGACCACTCAGCTGAATCACCTACCTCATTATATACATGCCATTTTCTAACAGGATATTGTTTCCACTTCCTCCAGATTGAAGGATCTGGATAGAAAAACTGCAGTGGTCAGTTCTTTATGTTTCTTTAATGTTAAGCTGCAATTCATCAAGATTGTGGAGCTGTTTCCAGCTGCTTTGAGACACATCGCTCATTATTCGCATGCAGCTGATGGTTGAAGTTAGTGTATTGTATTGTAACACTTGCTCCTTGAAAGTCTCTTGTGCAACGTGCTTTAGGACATATTCTGGTGGCGTGCTGCTGTAAATGTTAGATAACTGCGAAGAATTCAAGTATATTTATATGAATCAACACTAATGTAATCAAGAAGATAATATGGCCAGATAACCTATGTAAATAGTGGAACTGGATACCTGTTGATTTGTAAACCAGCTTGAAGCTACATTCATCCCAAGGAAAGATTAAATATCTGTAGTTTATTCAACTCTGAGCTGTACACAGACACTACCAATATTTCTTTGCTCCCTATGAATTTTGTTCCTTTAAAGTATTCTGCAACCGTAGTAATGCACCAGTCAGGCTGTAATAATTGCAGAAAGACTACCTTGTTGCACATTGTCACCAGGTAATGAATAATGAAAGAAAACTTTGAAATCATGATTGAGAATGTTTCTACACAAAGGATTGCCTGCCAGTCTTGCCTCTACAGAGTAGTCAACATTCCTTACAAGAATATAAAAGGCAAATCAGATCTGAGAATATTTGTTTCACAAATACAGTTACACAAGTGAAGTTTCCCGACCTTATGCTCTGCAGTCCAGCAGGCAAAGAACAGCTTAGAAATGATGGCAAATTGTTTGGAATTAAATATTCAACTGGAAGCTTTTCCTCAGAGTTCAGACAGAGCTAAACTTTGAACTTTTGTGATCTCAAAAGGTTTTATGTCCTTTAAAATCATATCACTCCCATTTATTTTTCCTATTTCAGTTAGTTATGTGCTCCCAGGTACTAAGAGAATCTAAACACATCAGCCAACTTCAGCGACTGATCAATTGCATTTTTGAAGCTGACATAGTGCCTGGGAAGTCATCTTCCGGACTTCCAGTCTAATTCATTGTGCTTCCCAGATTTAGATCATGGTGGAAATTTGGCTCTGGCTTACAGCCATGCAAACCCAGTAACTTTAATGAGTTTCCGTGTGCATAACTGAGGACATTCCACTTGACTTGCAGAGGCAGATGTTTCACTTTAATGACAGCTAATCTAAAAGCCATTTCTTTTACTATCATTTCCCTGTGGAAGATTAACCGTGTTATCATTGTATTGCCGCTGCATCACGCAATTTCCAATTTGCCACGGCTCTGAGGAGTCGCTGTCACCATTAATTTAATGTGTTACATGAAATTATCACTGGCATATAGTCTGCCTTTGGAGTCTTGGCTATTTCAATCATATTTCAGCTAAACTGGTCTATGTTGGAATCTGTTGGTTCAGTCAGCCATTACTCAATGACACCTTAAGGAAAGTGAGTCATTACTTAGAAGGCACAGCACTCCAAAGCTGTGGGATTCGGAAGACTCTTTCTCCTCCTACTCCTGCTGTGGGTTCCAGGAATGACTTTTTCACATTCATTTGTTCCGTAGGATGCCAAAGAATACTGCAGACCTGCACCTGCCTCACAGATGTGTTAAACACCAACACCCAAAGTACAAGACTGGTGGTTTATTTGGTCACAAAAGTGCTTGGAGGGTAGAAGACAAATACAGGATGATATTGCTGTTTGTAGCATTCGGCAGTTGAAAATGTGTGAGGACAGGTGGGGAACAAATTGCCATCCCAAATGGCAAGGTTAGAGAACATGAGCCAGTCCCAAAGATATGTCAGCAGAGAGTAGAAGACAATCACGATTTTAGTGATATTATTTTCAGTTTCTCACCAATGGACTGGCAATAGGTGTGCAAGTGAAAAAACATAGCTTCTATTCTGGTCAGCTGCCATTGCTCAGTCTTGGCCTTCCCTTTTGTCATAGCCTGGTGCCACTGACCCTCTGGGTTCCACACCTCAATACAGATGTATAACGTACACATCTAAGACGCATGCAACTATCTAATTTTCAATGGATTCAATTTCCGAAGTTTATTTGGGGCATATGATACATGGCCAAAACCTCCTTAAGACCTTGACAAGTCTTCTCTATGTTCTTGAGAACCACTGAGTACTTGTTCTGCATGCAATGCAAGATTGAGTTTGATCTGCCAGATTAGCTGTGGCTTTAGTTGTCTTACCATCCAACCCGATCATTTTTTTTTTTGTATG
>NW_008824410.1:296238-301041 GCF_000699105.1 Pygoscelis adeliae | reverse complement strand
CTAGCATAAGGATTTCCCCACAGACTGTAAAGGAAATTAAGAACAGTATCTGATAATAAGTTTGCATGTCTCATTCCTGAACTGCGTCACAGTAAATGAGAAAATTTAGCTGTAAAGCCAGAGGGGGAGTGTAGGAGGGAGCAGGAAACACAGGAGGATGTTAATGATTCCATTCCATTCCTGTTTTGCATTTTGTTATGCCCCTCAGTTGTACTTTCATGTCCAGGTCAGTGCTGCGTACACCTAATGCAACCTAGCAAATATGCTTCATAGGTGTCACATAGCGTGATGTATAGGGATCTGAAGTCACAAGGGGGCCACGTTTTTAGATGCAGATCAGTAGTGGATGAAATTAAAAACTGACAGTGTTTAGTATTTTCCCCACTTAAAATGACCATCTCATGGAGCATCTTGATTGCTTAGAAACCTCAGATGTCGTATGATAAGACATTCAAACACTGGTAATATATGAGTATGTTCTCTAAAAGTCACATTAAAACCTTACAATATTAGGAACACCTCTGAGTGCTGGTAACGGTGTAGGGTTTGTTCTTTTAGTATAGAGTTTTAACAATAGAAACATTTATACCTTGCCATTTTCTTTTTTTTTTTTGGCAACCTTGCCAACAGTATTTTTGCAATGCTGTTTCTTTTCTTCTCATGCATCATTTGTCTATTCTTGGGCAATAAAATCTACTTACTGGAGAAAACAGGTAATTAGCCATCTACATAAATTGCCCTGTGTCTACATCATTAATGTGTTTGGATGTTTTAATTGATTGCATTCTCAACTGTTTTGGATGGCTTAAATGCCAGCTAATGCAATCCAATTAAGCGTCCTAATAAACCTGACTGATGAACTGCAATATAATCACACATCAAGTAGAGATGTAGAGGGAAATGCCACAGAACTGACAGTTTAGAATAGACTGTGTCATTTTAAAAGACCCAAATCACTTCTCAACAGGGAAACTTCTAATTGACTGTAACCTGTGGTGGATTTGGTATCCAAGACCTGATTCAACACACCTTTTAAGCACATGCTTAAGCCAATTCCTATCCACAAAACATTTTTCATAGAATCATAGAACAGCCCAGGTTGGAAGGGACCTCAAAAGATCATCTGAGCCAACCTCTCATGGGAAAGGGAGCCTAGATGAGATTATCTACACCCTGTCCAATCGCATCTTGAAAGCCTCTAGATGGGGACTCTACCGCATCCCTGGGGAGGCTGTTCCAGTGATTGATTGTTCTCACTGTAAAAAAAAAACTTCTTTCTAGTATCAAGATGAAACCTTTCCAAGTGCAGCTTGTACCTGTTGCCCCTTGTCTGTCCATGCGGCTCCTTCTGAAGAGAGCCTCCGTCCTCTTTGTAGCCACCTCTTAAGTACTGGAATACTGCGATGAGATGCCCCCTGAGCTTTCCTTCCTACAGGGAGAAAAGACCTAACTCCTTCAGTTTTTCCTCATAGGGCAGGTTCTCCAACCCTTCAATCATTGTGGCCTTCCTCTGGACCTTCTCCAGTCTGTCTGCATAAGTCTGTTACTGACAGGTTCCTCACAAGAGCTTCCCCTATAATTGTCCTCTCCATTCCATAACATTTGCTAAAATTTATTGCCATTTCTGAAATTATTTATTTTCTAGACTTTTCAAACTCATAGGGACAAATTGTTCAATTCATAGACATCTAAAAAGTTTATTCAACAAATATGTGAAGTGATAAGAGTCCTAGACGTAAGATTAGGAGTTTTACTTTAAGCTAAGCTAAACTAAGTAGTAATTTTACCAGAAAACTGTGAAACTCTGATCAGCCACCTGAGTACCAACTGTAGAGTTAAGGTTTCCCAAGTTGATTGTATTGCTATTATTTTTGTTATGTTACACACAAATAGCAATGCACGTAAGACCTTATTAATGAAGGCTCTAATTCTACAAACACTGGACCACTCCAATTTCCAAAGATTCTCATACTATAGGCATTGCAATAGGGGCCAAAACTTAAAAAAAAAAATAAAGCAGCAGAGAAATAAAACAGACAAGGTGGGTGTCCTGGTTTTGGCTGGGATAGAGTTAATTTTCTTCCTAGTAGCTGGTATAGTGCTGTGTTTTGGATTTAGCATGAGAATAACGTTGATAACACACTGATGGTTTAGTTGTTGCTGAGCAGTGCTTACACTAGTCAAGGACTTTTCAGCTTCTCATGCCCTGCCAGCGAGAAGCTGGGAGGGGGCACAGCCAGGACAGCTGACCCAAACTGGCCAAAGGGCTACTCCATACCATATGACTCATGCTCAGTATATAAATCGGGGGGAGTTGGCCGGGGGGCAGTGACCGCTGCTCAGGAACTGGCTGGGCATCCGTCGGCGGGTGGTGAGCAATTGCATTGTGCATCACCTATTTTGTATGTTCTCTTATCATTATTATCATCTTCCATTCCTTTTCTGTCCTATTAAACTGTCTTTATCTCAAGCCCCGAATTTTATGTTCCCCCCCACCCCGATTCTCTCCCCCATCCCACTGCGGGGTGGGGAGTGAGCAAACGGCTGTGTGGTGTTCAGCTGCCTGCTGGGTTAAACCACAACAGTGGGAGAGAAGAAATTAACAGTAAATACTATGGACATTTTCTAAAAATCATCTAGCATTTTTTTAAGTTTTGAAAAGCCTAAGTCTTGTAACCTAAAAGAATGAGTTAGGAACATGTTAAGTTTAGAACATCCAAAGGAATAAAGAAACTCAGTGTTGTCAGCTTATCCTGGAGCAGGTAGCAACTTGATAATTATCTCTAGGTAGCAGAAATGCAAAGGAGATTTTAGGCAATATGGGGGCCTCTTAAAAAAAAAAAATTATTCAAACAAAACTAGATGGGGCAGCTAGAAGTTAAATAAACTCACACTGGAATATGATGCAACCTTCCAGTAGTGCCCTGCAAGCAACTTAAAGATGGCATAGTGTCTTTATGTCAGCTCTGGAGGTCTTCTTCTAAGCCCAAACAGAGGTGTTAGATTTAATGGAGTAATCTGTGTGACATTCTCTGCTCTGTTCTGCCAGATGCCAGACAAGACATAATAGCTCCTCTGGCATCAGAATCTATTAATCTAGTCTTGACTTTGATTCTCTGTGTGACTTTCTTTCATGTGTAAAATGGGGATAATACTCTATTTCAGATGCTTGTCAGTATCTCTTCATTTTAGGTACAAAGTGCTTTGAGGATGACATTATTTTTACATTTTACGTTATTGTAGAAGAGCTGCGGATTGTCATCAAACCCTTTCCCCAGTCAGCGATGTTGGTAAAGGTCACCCCTCTGTTCTGTGTCCGATACCCACTTGTTTATTTGTACAACTGTCTCTGGCACAAGTAAAAGCAGAGCTTCAGCCCTCAGTGGGAACAAGAAAGCATCCTGGGCATCCCACGGTACGCAGCCTGCTGGTACAGATTTTGTGTTTACTTTGTTAGCAATGGCAAGAGTTAAGAAACAATAAAAACATTTAGATACCTTCCTATAGGCATGACACCACCTAAGTTCTAGCCCCAGAGTCTTTGCTGTACATTGGAACCCACGTGCCACTTAGGCACCCTGTACTGCATCCAGAGTTGGCTGCTTCTGAGAGTGAACCACATGCCAGCCAACCGCTGCCTAACGGGAACCTCTAACCACAGAGGTGCATCTAGAATCCAAATCCTTTTTAGTGGGCAGTCAGGTACCTCTCTGCATCTCCAGAGCCAGGGCCCATTCGTAGTGTAGGGCACCTCCAGCAGTCACTACGTGAGAGAACTGACCAGACCTCTCTACCTTCTTTTATCCTGCAGCTCCCGATACTGCCAGAACCACTTTCCACACAACCACCAATTGTTCATTCAGGATGCAAGTTCAATACATCTTCAGGCTGAATGATGCAAACCTTCTAGCTTCCACAACAGTGTCCTACTTGTCAGTGGGCATGCAAGAAAGAGGTAAGGTATGGGTGAAAACGGGACGTTTGCTAAAAGTTAAGCATATTTATAAGCATTTTGATAATTCAGGGCTTCACACCATGGACAGTCTTGCCAAAACCAAGTGTAACTATTTATTGAAGAGGATCTTATGGTTTGGTCTTCTACGTTCAATTAAATGATATGTTCGTGGTGTTTAAATGCATATGACTATGGTTATATACTCTAAATTTTTCAACTCGTCTGAGTATCTTTCCTTGGAAAATGGAACTATCTTCTGTCATTTGTAAGATATAAACAGTACATTTAATGGATATTACAGCTGAAATTTGTATGTGCTCCATAGCTAAAAATAATTTCAAGTTAAATATCTTAAATTAATTTTATTTGTAATCTATCTTCCCATGCAGCAAATAATGCAAAAATATACCTTTTAAGTCACGCACATATAATTTTAAAACGTTGTGTCATTAAAAATGTAATTGAAATATTCATCACTGTACTGAAATTAAGTGTATGGAAAACGAGACACTGCCTTCCAGAAGCAGTCTTCCTGCCATAGATACTTGAAAAAAATCTCTTGGGAAAGAAGTAAAGCATGTCATGTAAAATGAGAACTTTCCTAAGAATGAATTACTGTAGTAGGAGAGACTTTTCTAAATGCTAACAAGCTAGGAAAACATCTTGTCCACTTAAGGACAGCATTGCTCGTGCCTGCTGCACAATCTATTTTCCAGTCTAGATATAAAATCAACTGATTTCAAATATGGTGGAAAGGGTTAATTCTCCCTGGTAAGTCTCTGAGCAGAGCATTTAATTCACTGGGCATTCTCAGCGACCTTTGACTGAGAGTGGATGTCACAGCGAAA
>NW_008824410.1:245094-296216 GCF_000699105.1 Pygoscelis adeliae | reverse complement strand
TTTGCAAGACCATTATTGGGGACAGCCTGTTAAAAAGATCACTGCTGATAATACGAATAAGCATTTGTTTCTGATCACCAGAGGACGTAAACATTCCAATTACATCCCAGAAACTACACAAGCCACCTGACCTCTGCAGCTGAAAAACATTCTCCACAAGACAGAGGTAAGACAACTTCACATTTTTACCTGCTTCTCTGTGCAAAGTGCATGCATTTAGAAATTCATTGCATACCTTTTATATGTAATACCCCCAATGTCTGATATTTTTTCTTCTGATGATATTCAAAAGATCATTATCTCTAAAGGGAGCGTGAGCGAAGAGTTTTGAAACATCATCTAAACTTCAAGGTTTTCTCAATTCTAATCTGTTTCGATGTGCATCTACTAGGACTTATTTACACTACACACATCTGGTAGCCAACCAGCTATAAGAAGATATTTGAGTACTGATTTTTTTTTTTTTATGCTAGTTGACAGATGACAGGGTTACACTGGCTTTCAAAGACAAACCCATTATTTCTGAGGACAATGAGTTATCCTCGGTAGTCGGCATCCCTGCTACAATAAATCAAAGGGTAGCATCCAGCCATTGTACTGGAGTCATTCATTGTGCTGATTTACTGGGGGCTAGGCTGTTTGGTTTTTTAATGTCACCCTATAGCTTCAGATTGTCTTCTGTACTTAAGGTAAATGTATATACTAGACTCATTTCTATCACAGTTTCTTAAATACTCCTTTCACTCTTCAGAAAGCAACTGCTTAGACTGAGGTTAATGAAGACATTTACTAACATTCGACAGTACTGGAATAGCGCATGCTGTTTTGGTTACTAAACAAAACTAGTGATGTTGATAGTAAATCTGACAATTTCAGACATGCGTTATAAATCTTGGTTCAGGTGAGTTTTCCTATTTAGATTAATTCATACACACAGAAGAAATATATCTTTGTATCTGTGTAACCTGAACATTGAAACCTTGGTCACAACAGAGATTAGCTGTCTTTCCAGACTCGTGGTTCTTTATTGTACTAAAGACAAAGAGGTAAGCAAGGAAAGAGTTTTTAAGCAGTCTCTTCGAAGAGTTTTGAAGCTACGCTCCATACCCCTGCCTCACACACACATGCAGGAGGTGGTAATTTGTAATCTGCACTAAAGAAGAAATGTGAAATATTTCACATGCAAAGTGATTGCATATCTAGTATTGCCCTTCTACTGGGATATGGGGATAGAAACAGTTGCTGGCTTGTACACAGTGAATAAAACTGACTGAAAGGAGGGGAAAAAAAAAAAAGAGTTCACACGTTTAAAAAAATCCACTCTTAATTGACCCATCTGTTCTTCGTGTGAAATATTTGTCATCCATCAGTAGCAGAATCCAAAGCAATAGAATCAAAGTGAGATGCAAAACTGCAATGCAAGGTAGCATAAGCACGTGCTTTGCCTATTAACACACTCATTTACATTCTTTATTGTGTCCCCACTAGAATTAAGGTGTCACCCAGTCCTAAAACTCTCATAAGTTAAATAGAACACGATATCCCATATTGCTGTGTTTTCCTCTATTGAAAGAGGAAAGGCCTCAGAAAGAAATCAGAAAGGAAAAAAAGCAGACATGTAGGACAAAAAAGTATGAAATTCATTGGTAAACTACTTGTCTTTATGTTCTCACCTACGGGTGACTTTTCAAAACAAGCTGCTTTTGCTGTTTGTATCAGAGACAAGGGAAATATCTTTCCACAGAGCAATTCTTGTTGAATTACTATTGGAATAAAACTGTCCATCCAACACACATTATAGAATTTTTGCTTGCTAGATTTTGCAGTGTCCTTCTTTTGGCATGTGTGAGTCAAAAATCCCTATCTATGTGTGGTGTTTGTATATGTGCATACATTATAGAATTGGGAAATGAAACAGTAAGAGAAGTTTTCCAGCTAATCAGTTCTCATTTCTAAAGACAGAATCAAAACATATAATCAACAAGTACTAAAGCAACACCCTTTCTGCAAGGTTCGTGCTGAATTTTCAGAGACATTATTGCATGATGAAGCGCAGGGGCCTTTCCAGTCCTTCCTTGGAAGCTGCATCTGCATTATGCCAGTTTGACAATAGTGCTGCTGCATCAAAACGGAGAGAGCTCTTCACGCTTTGATGTGCCAGCAATACCCAGAACAGAAGGCTTGACCATTCCAGGGGAATAAATTTATGGAAGAGTTACGCATTACAGCCACATCACACCCCACTAGGAGTTGTACTGAATTCTTGTGGAATGTCACATTGCAAGTAGTTGCCAAGGCCAGCCCATTAAGAGCCTTTCAAAAGCCTCTGCATTAACCACCCTGTACGAAGTGACGTCATGACAGAAGTTGCCTGCCCACATCACTCGAAAGGCTTTGGATGATTGCCTAAAAATCGAGATTTCTATGCGACTTTTTGCGTGGGCAAAGTATTCAGGGCAAAGTACAAAACCCTGGCATCCAGAGGTATGTAATTTTCTCTCACATCTTAGTATGGACCAGTTTATAAGGAGACACAAAGTTTAACAGATAGAGATGGATATCTTGTTTCCATGGTAACAATACCTAAGACACATACTAAAGATTATGTCAGCGCCACGTCCTATTTGGTTTTGATTACTTTAGGACACTGAGTTGTTTATACGTTTGATGTAGCTGTTTAATACCTGCAGGAGAACCCCAGAGCACTGGCTGGGAAATAACTACCCTATTGTTCATGCAGTCCCTGATTTTCTTGGAGCATATAGAGAGCAGCAACCATTAGAACACCTATTCACATGACCCAGCACATTCAATTACGTTAATACCAAACACAACAAATTGTCTTAGTGCAACCTGAATACGTTGTTGGGAGAAGGTCATAGTCAGCACTGAGGAAAGACTGTGCAAAACCTCAGGATGGCAGGGAACTAAATTATGTAAAATATTCTCATATAATCCTAGCACAGGGTTTTTTGAGGTACACATCACCGATGGTAAAAAAAAAAAGAAATGCACAACCCTTCACAATTTTTATCTTTAGAATCAATTCCTTCTAAATGAAGAGTTGAAGGTCAATTTGACATTGTAGGCAACTAAGACATAGCAACCAAACTTCTGAGAAAGGTAGTAGTATCCTTGAATACTATCTTCTCCCAGCACAGTGTCCCAGGTATAGCCGTGGTTATTCCAGATTCTCCAAGGGAAACATGAAAGCAAAAATATTCATAGCCCTGAATCAAGTAGTGTCCCAGGCAAGTGAGGCACCAGCTCGACTATTTGCTGTTCAGGGCTGGAGCGCTCTGACCATAAATTCCTCCCAGACTTGGGAAACTTTCCCAAGAAAAGCACTGCATAAAAACTCCAGGCCAGCTCCCTCTCTCTCTACCGGAACCGCAATATTTCTGTGCCGTTTGGGATGCCTTATGCCCAAGGAAGCACCTCTTTAGTAAATAGTCTTAAAGTTCACAGTAAAAACATCCTAAAAAGAGGCAGTCATCCAGATTGGCTACTCAAGCCCCACCCCTCCAGGTTCCAAGTTTAAAAATCTATGATTTGAGGCTTTTTTAAAACTGCAACCCTGCCATTGCAAGCTCTTTACAAATCCAAATTCCAGTAACAGAAGAACCTCCTTTAGTTACAAAGCAAACTAAAAGGGAAAAATCCTTTCAAAGTAGCCCAATACAAACAGCAAATACCTCATTGCTTCATATGTTTTGCATCGACATGGCTTTGGGGGAAGAGCGTGTTTTCCAATAACTGAAAACGCCTACACTGTTTCTCAATTTCTGGAAGAAGAAATCCCCAGATCAGTGTTCAACTTCACATTATTGTAAATAGAGATTACACTTTTTAAGCTAATTTGTAAAATAAGGGTCTAATGGATTGTGAATTAGACCAGCAGCTGAAAGACTAGTACATGACAATTTCTGCACGCAGTGACTGCCATTGTAACTTTGACAAGTCACAACACTTTCCTGTGCCTCAGTTTCCACATTAGGGTATAAAGGAACTGAACTTTTTAGCAATGTCTTGCTGAAACGCACTGCAGAAAGAAAGAAATTTATGAATAATTTAGTTCAATGTGAGATTTAGGAAAAAAAACCCAAACAAACCAAAAAACCACACTTCCACTTCGCATCATCAGATCTCCTTTGCCATAAAGGCTACAAGGCGATATTGAGACTGTGTCAGAAACCAAAATAGGTCTTTCCCCTTAGAAGCAATGAACAGAACAGGGACCTCACTGCACTAGAGGAGAACTGTCAAAATGACAGATTACTCTATTTCAGTGACCACACAAAGTTGCTCAAGACAATCAAAATTAATGATTCTGCAAATATGTCCTTTACAGTTGCTGGTGCTTCTCCTCATACAGGAGAGAAGCGCTTTTTTGGTTGGGGTTTTTTTTTGGGTGGGTTTTTTTTTTTTTTTTACTTTCTTACAGCACAGCAATTTAAATACTTGTTACCAGATTTCCCATCATGAAGAGAAACATCTAAAAAAACAAGATACATCATTCTTAAATCAAAATCATACTGTCTAGTATTGCTATCTCTGTGTCTACCAATGCCTATTTTATAGCTCATGTCTCCCCTCACAAACTTCAGCACAAACCAGAAATGTATCATGTCACAAGATCCTATCACACCCATAAAAGTCCTTCACAAAAAATATTCACGTCTTCCCACCCTTAGCATGTCTATACTAAGTGCATAATCCTGCTCTCGCCTACATCATTACAGCTCCCTCGACTGCCTTTGATATTAGGTCTGCTTGCCCCTCCTTAGGGGGGGGAATTTGCCAATAGATGCATCAAGGAAAAGAAAAAAAATATTTCCTTCTGAGTTAAAAGGTGTGAAAGGATTCTCTTCAGGAATGTCCATGTCAAATCTTCCCCAGTGTATTTCAGCAGCAAGAGTGCTCAGTGGTTTATTTCACCGATACCTTAAGAACAATGACCAATTTCAGCTTCTTTAGGTCCAGCACATGGGATTTTATACAGAATACTCAGAAAGCAGATAATCATTTAATTGTCTGAAAGCACACACTGAGGGGATGTTCATTAGTTGCAACAATTGCTCCTAAGCCTACAGGCTGCTCTGATTGAATTCAGAGCCTCTATTAGCTCTGCCTCACTGCCAGGCACATCCTATGGCCTTCCAATTGACATGGTTATACTTGCTTGGAAAAGACAATGTATATGTACCTAAGACACTTAAATTATATGTTGTGTTTGCCAATCAGTCTAAATTTGAGTCTTAAGAGGATAAAAACAACTTTTCCCAACAGAAAATGGTATTAATAGTCAGGCACTTCCTTTACTTCTCTGCAACAGCTGCAAACTCCTGGATGACTGCTTTGGGTTGTGCACCGCTATTGCTCACACAGATGCTGACTTAGTGTAGAAAAACAGGTAAAAGAAAATATTTCAAATAGGACCTGAAGGAACGTGATAAACTTACTAATCCATTTTCTCCCTTTTCCAACATTCTCTAACCCAAGCAGGCTCAGCAGTACCTAAACCATTTGTCACTGATACCTGTCTGAAAAGTGACAATGGAACTATTTTCGTTACAAATACTAAGCAGTTTATTTCAGAGCTAAACTGCAAGAGTAGAAGAAATACAAAATATTTGTCGCTACTGACTTTCCCGTCTAATGTTCAGGTTGGCCTAACATAACCTTTAGAAAATGCAAACCAATGCCATTGCTACACCCAAAGTTCCTTGTACTTCCTATTGGAAACAGTATACCTCTTCCTCAGCTCCACAAGGAAGCAAAGCCATTAGAGATACAGGAAAAGATTCTTGATATAGTTCCCACTTTCTCCCAAAATTAAAAAAGTTATTTTCTTTATGATTAGGTTAATGTTTTTATGAAGGAATCTGTGAATTTTCTGGGGACATAAGAGATCTACTTTCTTGGTGCTCATGTATGACCTCAATTAAGTCACTTTGGGCCATGCTCAAATCATTTCTTACAGATGTTACTTAGGACTTTAAGTCCTCTCTCTCGATCACACGGGGGGCTAGGGTCTGCACCCTGAGTAGCAGGCAGTCTGAATCACTCATGGCATTCCTAGCCTCAAGAGACCACGTTAGTCACAACGGCTACAATAGGCATGCATAGAAAGCAGTAGGAATAATCCCCTTAGATTCTTGGCATCTTGATTTTCCACCTGTGAAACGGGCAAAATAATGCCCTTCAGTATCTTATAGTGATGTTACAAGAATAACTACATTAAATCCTGTGAGGCACTTGCCTGTTGCAATATTATGGACCTTAACTAGGTAGACCTTCCTCAGAGCCAGCTACATTGTAAGGTAACAATAAAACTGTTCAGCAATAAGGCAGATTCACATACATAGGAAACTAATCTTTTGTTAGATGTAGAACTTCCTGCAAACAGAAATACAAGATCACTTAACTCATCATTAATGTATAGCTTTGTCCCTATAAGCAACCTTCCCTTCTGTAGCTAGTTTTCACGTATGGACACCCAGGATCTGCAAGTGCATCGACTTCTTTCAGATCTTTGTGTTCTTATACTCCTCTTCACGTGGTGGGATGAGAACAGCTGCCTTCACACTTGACAGAAGCCTAAGATAACATGACTGAAAAAAAAGGCCAATTCTCATAGGGATTTTGAGGCAGAGCAATGACTAGAAGAGGAGGCTTAGACTCCTGGCAGAAGAAACTGGCATTCATTGTTTCCTACCCCATTCACAAAAACAGGTCTGTGTTCACATTCTTGGAACATTCTGCGTGTACGTTCCCAGTAAACAGGACTGCCGCAAAGAAATCCCTGCTCTGCCCTCAGAACTTCCTCCTGAACACACACAAAACTTGGGGTGCTGGTGAAGCACTCAGGTTGAGAGAGGTACCAGCCTTAAAATTTATATAGCGTGAACTTTGGCAGCAAGTTATGCTAGCTCAATAAACCAGCCTGTGGGGGAAGAAAAAAAAAAACAACAACAAAACACAACCAAAAACCCCACCCTGCTTCTCCCTCATTCCGAAGTCAGTTCTGGAAAAGAATAAAATAGAAACCAAGCGAAATCACATGCCTATCCTGCCCTTGTTTGTACTGTCTTTCCCAGTTGTTAGCAGGTAGATTGCCAAGCAGTAGCATAGAAGAATTCTGTGCATAGCCTGCAACAATCTAAATCGGTGCGTTTTCAAACAAGAAGCTGTTTCCGTATATCGCACCCAAAAGCTGCAAGCACTCTCGGAGCCAGAGGGTTTCAATAGGTTTGCACCTCTCTGACTTCACGCTGCTCTTGTGAGCGCAGCAGCCAAATGACCTGGCGGCAGATTTCAGGAAAGCTAGAGGAAACTTAGGAGAAGCTGCAGCTGAGTGGAGCGCGTGCTGCTCACAGGCTCCGAGAGCACAGCCCTGCCTGCTGCTGTGATGCAAGCCCTCCTCCCCCTGCTGCTCAGGAGCATTTGCCTGGAGCTGGGAACCGCACACGGCTGAGCTCCGAAGTTTGAGCATGGCTCTGAGAAGGCTGAGAAGCTGGAGGTCGCAAACTCCTGCAGACCTGGGAGCTGACACGTGTTCGAGGAGCCTTCTACTTTCCAAACCCTTCATCTCTGCTAAGGACGGAGCAGACACAGCTCAAAGGCACCCACACCTGGAAGGATCTCTTTTTTGATTCTGCTGCTGTTAACCAAGCCCTGCAGACCTACTCATATCCACGGAGGAAAAAGAGGAAAATTCTTCAAAACAGCAAGACACTTTCGAAGTGGGGAGTGGAAGGAGGCAGTTTTTCCCCTCCTTCCCTGTTTGGGAGAAAGGAGTTGACCAACCTGGTCATGAGACTTTTCCATACTTCCCCAAAGCAGGCTCCTGAAGTTGTGACACTGCACCACTGAGAGCCTAGGGTAGCGTAGTCCAGAACAGCCCCCCAGCAGCACACCCTGAGTGCAGACAATCTGGTAGACACAAGAGATGGAGAATGAGGTTGGCAAATCTGTGGACAATCAAATGGACAAATACATGTAATAATTTGGAAGTTTTCTTTATCTATCTTTGCTTTTATTCTGCTTCCTTTTTCTCCCTGATTTGTCATGCATTTATCCCTGTATTGATTTAGCTGTGCTGTTAATTCTTTTTTACCCTCCCCTCCTCAATTTAGAGTTACAATAATGGGGAAATCAGAAAGTCAAATGGATATTGTGGAAAAATCAACAAAATCTGGGAAGAAATCCTGGAGCTTTGTGGCAATTGGTCTGTCTGTCTTGCTGCTCCTCATGACTTGTGCAGTGGTCGCCCTGGTGATCCTGTATGCCAGCAGCAGAGGTAAGGAACCTGTGAATAATTCTCTTCCCTCTGCAAACAACATACAAGTCTTTTTGCAGAGCTAAATAAAAAAAATAGAGACAGTGAGGTCACCTCTGTGAGGGACTTGGCTCTCTCTGCCTTGTTCCAAGCTCACACACGGAGAGGGTTATGTTGGATTTTATTTCATTTTTAAATTATGTAATGTAAGATTCTATGTTTTTAATTAATTCTGTGCATTTTATTGAATTCAGCATTGTTTTGAGAAAGGTGAAAAAGTGTTGCACTATTTTAGAGGGGGAAGTGTGCATCTGTGTGTAAAGCTTGATGTTTCCTTATTTTATAGAAGCCTGAGTCAAGATTCATTATTGCCAGGAGTTATAAAGCAACAGCTGCTTAGCAGATCTAAAGGGGAGATTGCTTATTACAGCATGAAAGCTTTTTAAAAAAAAAAAAAAAGAATGCCAGTGTGCTGCTGAGGAAAAGGAGACTTTTTTAGTATTACATCAGGCAATTTGATCTCTAGGAGAGATTTGTTTCAGTGACTTTCATGCAACTGTCATGCCAGGAACCTGACAATGAGGCATATTACTTTGAGGTGCGTTGCCTAAATATGTTAGCTGCAGAGCATGCTTACTCTCAAAACTTAAGTTTTTGCACTAGCACACCAAATGCAAAGTCCTATTTAAAAATTCTGGGAAGCAATCAACATGACTGGTAGCAGCACCTGCCTCACGTTTGCCATTTCCATGAACGCCTCTCAGATTCAGAGCTTTGCTAAAACACTAGAGAATACAACTGAGAAGTATGAATAGCAAAACTGAAGCAAGGCATTGTTTTCTCCTTACATTGTCTCTGCATCCCCTGCCCGCAGTGAACTGCTTTCTTCAGCACTTGTAAGTACAACACTGCACAATTCTGAGTAATAATTCATGAGAAAAGCCTTTTTATTGTTTACTCCTTTTGCTACCAGCAATTGAATGTTACCAGCATTTGTTCCAGTGTTAGATGAAATCTGAGTATTTGGTATTCATAATACTCATCAGAAAGTTACTTATATTTATTCTATTAGCCCAGGAGACAGATGGAAAAAAATCCCCAGATCTAGGTCCTAGGGTAGGAGTTTCTGTATCAAAATACTGAGCTATGCAGAATTTTGTTGCTTGCATGCATGAAGGATCTGAAGTCTGCTCTACATCTTGCTTCCTGGGTTCAGGCAAATCAAGGATTCGGGTATTAATAATATTTGCCCAAATGTTGGTGTCTCATCCAAATCCATGGGAAGAGCCTGTGCATGTAAAGCAAGTACTTACAATTTTTTCATGAAAGGCTTATCTGTGAGAAAGCAGTTCCAAAATCTAAATATTTTGCAGGCTCGTATCAGCAATTAAACTTTCATTGGAAAGGTTTCCCAGATTCAGACATTCCTGAGCAAACTATGAGTGCAAAGTGGTTGCAGGGCTGATACGCTGCTTGTCCTGTACAGCGTTCAGCTCCTCCCGGCTGTTTTCTCATGCCTTAAAGGCGCGTTTTCAGCACTGACCTGGAGTCAGCTTCTCCCTCTCTCAGTTTCCGTTTAAGTGTACATAGTTGAACTACTGCGATAGGAGACACCAAGATGTAGTCACACCCTAGAGTAGCCACGAGCTTTAGGTAATTCACAGGTGGGAACTGAGCAGCTGGAACTTTAGTCTACACCATCTTTTAGACGAGTGCCTATACGCACTATTGGGTCTGACACTGAGAAAGCAAGAGCTCTTCAGTGCAACCAGTGAATGATCCTGCAGAACAGGAACGGTTTTTTGGCTTGAAAAATTTTGTCCAAATACTCCACTTGGTTCTGCTTTGATGTTACATCTAGGCCCATACCCAGTGCTCAGGCACACAGCAACAGGAAAAAAAAAATGTAGCCGAGCAGCATTCTTTTGGTAGAATTCCCAAGAATGTTATCCTTGGGATTCTTTTATTTCTAATTTCACTCAAATGTTAATTTTGAAATGCATATGGAATGCTGGATTGTTTACTAAGAGCAGATTCAGATTTGCCACTTCATCTTTATACATCCGTTATCAGAATGATGCTACCCAGACAGGCTTCTAAAAAATAATTCTGTTTAGCTAACGGAAAGTTAAAAAGATTACCTGTCCCGCCTTACATTCTCTCTTTTTTTATATATGAGGGCAGATATAGGCTTTGTGGTTCAGGGAGTATATTTTTGTTCTGCTTGTATATAGCTTGCAGAAGAGCATTGTGGTGCATGAAACAGGCCTCTGGTTATAGCAGTAATGCCTGCAGTACATGTTAATACTGACTCTGATTTTTATCTATATACCCAGACAACAAAAACACTGAAGCTCTCACAGCAATGCAATGATATAGTTCTAGAAGCAGTTTGGGGATTTTTGACATCCAAAGCAGTTTTTGTACCCATAAAACCTTGTCTAAATAAGCTAAAAGAAAATACAGTAAGAATAGCAGAGTAATATTTGCGTGATCATAGAAAGGGAAGCAGACAGAACTGAAGTAATTTGTTTTTGAATCTGAATACACCATGCCCTCAATCTTTCCATCACACTCACACTTACAACTTCGCAGCCTTTTCACAGCTCTCTCTCGGCTATGTTCTACAAATATTTACCAAACTCCAAATCTCATCATTTGTTGGAAAGGTTACAGTCTGAAGAACATTTCAGCACTTACTGTAGCTGACGCATCAAGTCACAGCCAGTGACTTCTCCAGACAACTTAGTTACAAATAACTTCTATTCTCACCTAATTGCTGGTCCTGACTGCTCAGAAGTCATGTTATTAGTTTAATTGATATTTTATTCACTTTCTGGCTTCCAAGTTTGTAGGGTTTCTCACACGTAAGATTCGCAGATATTTTTTTTGCGTCTGCATCCCCACAGGTTGTCACTATTCACATCGATTATACAGGCTGTTATAAAGCTGGAGGGCATGCTTCTGCACCTATGCTCTACCCTTTTAGGCAGGCTACAAACAAATAAACAAAGAGAAGTACAACACTTGGACTAAGAAGCACCTTGTTCTGGGAGTGGATTTCAAAAAGCCACGTTATGCTCCAGCATTTCCTATGCTGCGAATGCAATTAATGTGCACTTGAATAATAGATTTGCAAGAACCTGCTGACTAGGGGCAGTGTCTAAACTGGTCACTGGCACACTAAGAAAAGGTTGTGGCTGAGATCTGGCTTGCCTCCTAGACTGATGCCTGGTAATTGTTTGACTTAGTGAATGTTCATTAGTGAGGCACCTATTCAAAGGAAGTAGAGAATTTAAAGAAGTGGCAGCTAACAAAAGTCACGATGAAATGACATTTGGGTGGCAAGACTCTTCTCAATTCTACTCAGATGGAGCTATGTGAACGTGAAGCATGAATGTGGAGTGACGGGCCATACAGGGCTCCAAAAGTGGGCAAATACTTGATTCTCACATGGAATTCTGTCTCAGCCATGCTTATAGATAAACTATAGGTAAGAAATCATAAGACAGGTGGAATAAAAACCGAACGTGTTACGGAGTCCACTTGAAGACACTGACATCTGGTATAGACAGCCCTCTCAGAGGAAGAAAAGTTAAATTTGGCAATTACATTATTTGTTGCAAACAATTCACTGTTACAACAGCAACAAAAGCAGTTTGCAGTGCTGACAGCACTTCTGCAGATGAGATCTGTGTCAGAAATAGATAAGGTGCTGAAAGGTAAAGCTCACACTTGACTGCCTGATGACAACTGTGGATCTAATTGTTCCAATGTGTGCCATTCCCAGCCATCTGTGGTCCTCAAAACACACAGTGGGAAAACACTGAAACACAAACTGTGTGCTTCAGAGACTGTACAGAATGATTTGCTTCGCTTTTGTTGTCTAAAAAGGAACTTCAATAAGGCTGTGAAAAGCAACTTGTATTTTAAAAAATTGTCATTCAGAAGATGAACTGCTGAAGAGGACTACAGTGCTCTACAGATCTCAGAAGTTAGCCTTATATCCTGCTGCTGCCCAGTAAATGTAATGCTGTTCAGTGGCTTCTTGTAAAGTCAAATTAAGACAATAGAATTCTCTACAGTGAATCCAGTGGGGTCTGAAGCATGTCCCAGCTCTGCCATTTTTCAGGTGAGCAGTTGACCTCTGAAGTAGTGTCTAGAATACTTATTTTCACTCATTTTCTTCCATCTGGATAGTCCCACAGCTAAGGTAATTTTATTTAGCTCCGTTAAATCTTAGCTTCCCTTATCAATTCTCTGATGGTGCTCTGTCAGACTGAAAGTGAGGGAAGCCCTCAGTCTGCAGAGGGTTCAGTGGTTCTTTTCTACTTAAAAGACTATCAACAGAGCAAGAGTATGGCTTCCTAATGAAATAAATGCAAGGGTAATACTGCAGAGGTCCTGAATTTTGAGAGCCGTGAAGGAACTCAGTACTGCACAAAGTAGTTCCAGTGATGAAATCTTTCTGGCTCATTTCTGTTCTTTTGACATCCCTCTTTGATAGTTTTAAAAGGTATACCCAAGGAATGGTATCTCAGAAGAAAGAGGTGGGAAAATGGAGTCACTCGTTTTTAAAAGAGAAAAAAAATGTTGTAAGACGCTAGATCCTATATGAATTTGGCTGTGGGAGAAGACGAGTGGGAGGTAAGGTTTGATGGGAGGAAGTGAGTATTGATGCCCCACAAACACTCCGCTGATTATTTACTTTCTATGCAGCAGGGGGAACACAGGATTCAGAGCTGAACAATCTGTACAAATTTTCCTCTGCTACAAATCACTATCTTCATGCCTTACATTATTGTCAAACATGAGCCCGTGTCCCACTTAGGATTTTACATTCAGAAATTGCCCATCACATCCATCCAAATCCTGCGAGAAATTTGTTTTGTTTCAACTTTTAGGCTTTGTAAAACATTAACCCGAGGTGCGCCTCCCATGTTTGTACTTGGCAGCAGTCTTTGTCCATGGATGTCAAAGAAGTAGCCTCTGTGTCATTATAGCTCAATCTATCAGCAATATTTAACCAGGGAGGAAAAATAAATATATAGAGAAATACCTATATTTATACTGAAAATTTGGGCAGCTGTATTTTAGCAAAGTAGATTGAGAAAATGAAGTGCATAGAGTTGTCTAGCTGAGGCTTTAAAAGGTGCATTTTACATTTGTTTCTATTTATTTGAAGTTCAAGAGGTGCAGCAGACAGAGCCTCAGTCAAGTGAGCAAAGACCCAACAAATACATTGCAAAGTAAAACAGGGCAGTGTTGGTCATATCTCATACAGAGTCAGGTTGGCTTGGTTCTTTGTCAGGAATGGTACTGAGGCATAAAAGAGAGAATTGATAGCAAAACAAAGGAGCCACTTTTAGAAGTAATTTGAGAGCCCCTCACCAGCCATTTCTAATTATCTGTTTTTGTGGCAGAGTTTCAGAGCCCTGAGTGTGCAACCAAGGTTTCAAAACAGATTTGGCTTCCCTGCTTATACAGCTCAATTACATTTTCACAATCACAAGGGCTTTTTTGAATGTGGGGAGTTAGAATCTTGTTGAAAGCAGTTGGGTTCCAGAAACTGAAGTTAAATTGTCAGGTTATATTAAAGAGAGAAGCTTTGATTAAAAAAAAAAAAGGCAAAAAAAAGAAGCAGCTTCATTTGAGTCCTGCCTGGTCCCTGTGAAACAATGAGAGAAATACAGCATACTTGTAGTACAGTTATGTCTTTCTCACCTTACCTATTGATACTTCTCCTGTATGGAAAATTTCCATATGCCTTTGAACTACTAGTTTCTTTTCCCCAAAAGGATTTTTTTTTCCTTGGAAATACCCTGGGCTTTTAGGTTTGTTTATTTAAAGTTATTGGAGAGTTTAGGAAACTCCAAAAATTAGGCTTCGCTTCATCTGGTACCAAAAAAAAAAAGCAACAAGCTAACCCCCTCTATGTGAAGCTTCACATTGTTACATGTATTTTGCTCATCCCATGTTCAGATTGCTAGACAGTAAACTATAATAAGGCACGCAGTTATTCTAATGCAGATCTACTCCCACGCAGCACGACAGCACTCGGCTGAACCCTGAATGTTACATTCCCAATCACAGTGGGGGCTTTTTATGTTGCTTCCACTGATGAACTTCAAAGCCCTCTTTTCTTCCCTACTGTTTTATTTCTATCTGAATTACTGTAATCTTGTTTGCTCTCATGTAAAATACTTGTTTTCATTGGAAGGAATTTTTTTAGTAACTCTTTTCTGCAAACATCCTACTGTAAGGATCAAAAAAAAAAGTTTAAGAACATGGCTAATCCTGTTGGAAAGTAAGGGTATCAACTTTTTGTTTTCCAGTGTGGAACCAAGTAGTTGTCTGTTTAACATCAGTAGATACTAAGCTAGTCCAGTTTTGTAAAAGGGAAATTAAAACAGTGAAATTAATTTTCTTGTGCCCAGGGCCAAGGCCACTCATCAGGCTGGGGTGCTTAGATACCTCCCATTCCAGTTCTGTAGTGAACAGCACACAAGAGAGTGACATGACCAGCATCAAACACATTCGCTTTAGTATTCAGTGTAAAAAGTTACGTGTTCGTGTACAAAGGCTTCAGTGTAAGTCTGCAGCAGAACTTATGGCTCTGAATTCACATCAAGACCCTCTGTAATCACTGCCATCAAACTCATAGCAGTGTATTTAGTGTAGAGCACCAAGCAGTAAGAGCTAGGGACTGTTCCAGTTTCAGTCTCCGCTCTTTTGTGGATCTTCTTCACTGGAAGAATTTCACAAACCAAGACTAAGTGGTCAAAAATAGAAAATTAATAGCCAAGAGTAACACTTTCCAGCTTCTGCTGGAATGAGCATGCAGACCCATTTCCCCATGTAGAGGCACACATCATTTTCTTCTATTTTGGAAGTCACAGCAAAATGCTTCTGGTAAGGTTTCATTGCCTGTGCTCCCTCTCAAATTCCTCGTCACATCACTCATCGCTCCTTCTCCGTGGGTTGAAACCAGCAAGTCAGGAATTCTGGGGACCTTCATAAGTTTGATTGCTTTCAGACTACTGAGGAAAGTGATCAACAGGACTGAGCCAAGGTCTTAAGGCAACAAAATTCATATTTTACTAGAGAGGTGTCTCATGTCACAACGGAAACAGCTGATACTAGTACACCCATTAGCTCTTAGCACAGTTTGTACTAAACTTACTCAGATCTGCTACTTGGAGTACTGAGATGTATTGAGATGACTGATAACGACTTCACTGGATTTTTCCAGGCTCATCTCAAAGGCAGAACGCAGACTTGAACATAAGTCCACAGTCTCCTCCATTTGACAGTATTTCATCGGCCTTAAACATTATGATTAGGGAGCAACCTCTTTGCTGAGCAGCGAGGCGTAACCTTAAAGGGCATCCCTGAACAGACCAAACACAGGTCTCTTACCCGCTTCCCCCCTCCCCTTAGAGAAGTAAAAATAATTTCTTTTCTTAAATTTGCTCTTTGACTCAAACCTGTGTGAAAGCAGTAATCCAGCTATGGACTTTTTGCCCCCTGTTTAAACCTCTCAGTCATGGTGACTTTGAAGATCATGAAAGAGCTCAGATGCACAAAGCATCCATGTAGATTGTCTAGAGAGGGATCTCATACTTTCAGTATGTGTCAGAAAGACTGTGGAGACAGTTAGCAAGTTAAAAAAAAAAAAGTCTTGTTCTCCTTCCAGGAGAGTTAAAACTCACTGTCAAGACTGTTTTAATACTGCTTCCAATAAATTTTCCTCATAAATCTGGAGATAAGAGATTTTTTTTCACAGTTGTCATTTGGTATCTTTTACTAGCACTAATATTCACTGACTTGCTCTAGAACTAAACAGAGCTGTCACTGAGGTTGGGCTGCTAGCAAGTGACATTGGTAGCAATTTCTTTCCAAAACAACTAATTCTATCTGCTTTCTTATTCCTTTCCCTGCAGGCACTCACTATGGCACCAATTCAGGCAACGTATGTACCACACCTGGATGTGTTACAGCAGGTAATGATTGTTACTATGAATAATTACTGCAGAGGTGATGTTTTACATGTTGTTAGCTCTACTGAACCTGAGTAAGCAATAGTTCAGGCTTTAAGACTGAAGAAGTTGAAAAGGAATGAAATTTCCCCTTGGGCTAGATACATATTGCTATTACTGTCAAAGGCAGCAAGTACAGCTGTCCTCAAATACAGCTCCATGTGTAAACCCTGAGCAAAAAAACCCTATTCTTCTCCACTGTATGCTTTCTTTGTCACCAGGAGTACCATTCATAAGGAAGTAGTACAGTAAAATTGCCAGTGTGGTCAACAGTTCTCTGGCTCTGGCCTGAGCCACTAGGGTGTGGATTGACCAACACGGTCTGTATCTATGAAGTACAATAAGTATCCCCTTAGACTGAATTTTCTCTCGAAGAGAATGCGTTCCACACGTGGGGCTACTCACCTTCTTATTTTTGGCATCTACTTGTACACCTCCAGAGAGGTAAGAGTCCAGCACAGATGTTCCCAATTGCCCCCTGGAAACACTGACTTCCTAAGTAGGTACCTAAGCTAGGGCCCCAGGTAGCAGACTCATGCCTGTAAGACACTGTGCTATGGGAGAATTATTCTCCCATTCAGAGGCTTCCTCTGTAGAGCAGTACAATTGCAGTGCAAATGTCTGCTGTCAGGTGCTTCCTTGCATTTTTAAGCAGAAAATAGGATCCTTTGAATCATAATACATGAGAATGAGTCTTATCCACTGTAAGCAGTATAAGCAAGGTGCCTTCTTGCCAAGCAGCTTCTTGACAGTGTTTGGTAGTCCCAGAGATTACTGGGCAGTCTGTGGAATTCAACTCTCTAATTCTGATACCTAGCTGCTAGAATAATTCAGAATATGGACCCAACAGCTGACCCTTGCAAGGATTTCTACCAGTATGCCTGTGGGGGCTGGCTGAACCGGCATGTTATCCCAGAAACGAGCTCCAGATACAGCATTTTTGACATCCTGAGAGACGAGCTGGAGATCATCCTAAAAGGTAGGAATGAGGCTACTCTATCCTTGGTCATGCACTTGTGTTTAGTTTCAGATGTTATTTACTGCACGTTATACAGAGAAATAAGCTTCCAGAGAAGTGTTGATTGTGATTTTTTTCTCTAGTCCTTTAATCTCTACATCTCTTACTAGACCCATTTTGTGGGAACATCCTGTTCCCACTAAAAATTAGCCATAGGCGATTTGGTACTAACTTCAAAAGGAGCAGGACAAGCTGTATGCACGTCCTCCTTCCTGACACTTTTTCCATTAATAGCTCCTTTAAAGAGCACTCTAGTTTCACAGTGATTGAAGCCTACAGTAACACGTATTTATCATAGCCCTGAATTCTCAGTGATTTCTATGAAGAGATCAAAGCTCTTCAGGGCAAAAATCTCACTGCAACGGTTCCTTCCCCAGGTGTGCTGGAGACTTCAGATCAAGGGGACAGAGAAGCATTTCAGAAAGCTAAAATACTTTACAAGTCATGCATGAATGAGAGTGAGTCTCTTCTTGTTCCATTGATTCTCTCGTTCAATACCAAATGTACAAAAGTACCAACAAAAGTACTTCTAAGCGAAAGTCCAGTCAATATCTATCTAATCTGCATGGCCTTGCCTGGAAGGCTAATCTTCAGATGAATGAAGATGCCTTGGTACATCATTAGAGCTTAATAGACACATTCTGGAATGTAGAAAGGATGGATGTTGGTTACCTACCTCTGGTATCAATGCAAAACCTTCCCTTCTGAATACAAAAATGTGTCCCATTTCATCCTTTCCAAATTGATTCAGTCAAAATCGGTACTGAAGTCAACAGAAGTATTTTCATTACTTTTCTGAAGACTAATGTAGGAGACACATGATTTCATAGTATCCTATTTTCTGCTACGACAAATTCAGTTTCAGATTTAAACTGTTAAGCCCATTACCTATTTTTCTTTTTTTTTTCCCCTATGAAAACAATATAGTATTTGTTTTTCCTCTCTCAGGTCTTATAGAGCAACGAGATTCATTGCCTCTGCTAGAGGCCTTAATGATGGTTGGAGATTGGCCAGTGGCTTCTGCAGACTGGAATAAGACCAAAGGTAATGCTGTGCCTGAAAGAGTGCAGTAGCGTTAAGTCAGAATTATTTACTGCACTAAGGAGACTACTGTCATTGAATTAGAACCTCCATTTTAACTTTTTCTTCAATAAACAAAAGTCAGGGTGTCATATATATTCAGCACACAGGGATCTCTATAAATAAGACAGTGTAAATGTAATAACTGTGTTATAAGATCTCATTCATGAACAGTGTACATTTTAAGATAGTTCAGAAACCTACACGTTACAAATAATGAAAACAAAAGCAACAGAACCAATATAGCTGTGTTCTAATGCTTGCATATAAACTAGGGTTTGGAGCATAACTACCTAACTAGGCAAGGTCATGGTGATTTATACTATGCATAGACAACTGCATATATATAAAAAAATAAATCATTACTGATTACTTTACATCATTGAGACAGATAAGGCCAGTAAGAACAGTCTAGCAATTTCTAGCCACCATAGGAATGTCCTGTACAAATATTCCCACATCATGTCCAGTCTGGTTATAAACAATTGCAGCAATAAGCTTGCAAACTATGCAACTTAATCAGTCCTGATACATATCGATAGATGATTTATATTTTCCCTTCTATCTCCCAGAGACAAGTTGGAGCATGGAAAAAAAACTCTCCATAATGAACTCCAGATTTAACAAACGTGTCCTCATTGACATGTTTGTATGGAATGATGACCGGGATTCCAGCAGACACATCATTTATGTAAGAAAAAATTGCAGGGAATTATTTATATGCCAGAATCATAATGAATAGTTATTTACGCTGCATACAGATTAGCTTTCCATACATCAGTGGGTATGTACAATACTGGCAAAATGTATGCAACAGTTCTGTACCCCAAGCAGCAGATCTGTCTCAAAGTCACATTGGGAAACACTTTACGGTATTTATTTTTTTATTTCTTTAACTGAAACAAAAAATTATGCTAAAAATCAATGGACCTTTGCTGATTTACAGCATTTAAGGGTTGTAAATTCTTGTGACTTGCAAAATGATGGTGAGGTTTGACATATAGCAGGATAACATGTTTTTAAAATCTGTAAATGATATTTCAGAGTTTGTCCATGTATGCTTATGCATGAAGTCTAGCCCTCAAGTCAAGCAACTTCTTTTCTAAGTTGCTTAAATTTACTCTTACATCTCAATGGTTACTGAAAGATTTTGCTTAATAACCCACACTAAGTATCCATCCTGTTCTTATCTAGAAATCCAGAGACAAAAGTTGTACCTTCCATCTCACCCCAGTTCCTAGAAAGCTAAAGTTCTCTGATTGTTTGGTAAGAGTGTACTATTGTCGTTCCAACACTGAAAGGATGGCACATGCAGCATTTCCTGATGCCTTTGGACAACACCAGTTCCTGTTCATCACTAACTAAAGAAATGTATGATTTCCTTCAGATTGACCAGCCAAGTTTAGGAATGCCATCCAGGGATTACTACTTTAATGGGGGCAACTATCAAAGAGTAAGTATTCCTTGTAATTTATTTACTGTGTGCTACTAAACCAACTTTATTACTTACCCCTGTGTTTTGGAAAACTCCAATATATGAAACTTCATGTTATGTAACAATCAGAATTAGACTGTGACATTCATTGCTACATTTTTTCCTAATTATGCCAAAATTCTGTAAAGTTTACAAAAGGACCAAACAACTGTATAAATATCAAGCCTCCCAGAACTGGCCAATTCATACAGATGAGAAGGTTATGGGAAAATAAAATCATCATGTTTTATAGCTTAAAACAGTCTCTGATTTTGAAGGGTAGGTTCAAATTTTCAGTGCAGGTTATTTTGGAGTCACTTATATCTTCTTCTAAAGCCACTGGTTCTGGATAATATTTTACAAGGTACTGGAAAGATATGGGAAAAGAATTGTCATACAATACCCCAAAATACAATCTAGTATGTTCAAATATATTTTGTTGAACATCAAAATATTCAGAATTTTTCACATGTTCATTCAGGGGGAAAAAGTTAAAGTGTTTTACATGGAGCAGCAAAAGCTATATCAGTGGAACAGATACTCAGCTAGTAAGAATCTGCTGCCACTTACTCCCCCCTTTCCCCAAAATTACATGAAAATCGTGAGATTATTTTCTAGCTGCTTTTCTCTGCCAATGCTCAGAGCAAAGATGTGAGGGTTTCAGTAAGTACATAGAAAGCTGTTGCAAACATAGCCAGATAATTTATCAGTTTCCAAGATGAAAATACTCTTTTAGTACGTTTTATTTTCCTCAATTATGTCATACTAACAAAGAGCATTTGCAGCCTAACATCAAACTAATTTTCCTAACACGAATGGAAGGGAATACAGAGAGACAACAATCAGCATTTTTAGACTCTTTTGTCTAGTGGTTGTAAAGGCAGATGAAAACATCAGTGAGACTAGTTTTCTTCTTTCTTCAATGTATTTGACTATATTCTCATATATAGTATAGTCTAAAATATAGTCCTGTGAAGTTTTTCTGAGATTGTTTCCACACCTTCTGGACACCTTTATAAACTGCCAATTTCTGTTAATCTGTCTCATGATACAAAGCAATCTCCACATAGTTGTGTTGGGAACTGCAGATAGCTACTGAAACTAGGATTCTGTTCTACAAGTTTCACCTATATAGCGGCAGTTACAGTAGAAAAGAGATATTTATGCGTTGTTGCATGAAAGTCAGACTTAGATTGACTTGTAGGAGGTAGAAAATCAGGTACAATACACAGATGATCCTAAATTAGCAAAAGAAAACCAGTACTGCTTAATACAGTTTTAATTTGAAGCTATAAAGAAGAAGGGCTAAGGCTGTGTTTTTAATCTTAATGAATAAGTAGGAGACACAACCCCTTTTTATTTGCTATTTAACAGCTCACTTGCCACAGACAATGAACCAAACTCTGATGACCTAAACTCCCCCTGTGCTCAGTCCAGCATCTTTTGGCAAAACTTATACTGAGGCCTGTGGGAGTCTGGCCTGATTAAGGCCTCAGCATTCAGCCTAAAAACACAAATCATCATCGTGTAAGTGCCCAGACTCAATTTCACAACAGTTACTGTATTTATCTGGTTTCCAGGGTCTATGGAGGAAGAAAAGTATGCAAGAAGAATAGGTAGTATTAAGCTTTCCTGCATCAGAGATCAGTGCTCCCTCAGCAGCCAAACATTTATGCCTCAGAATGGACTTTGAAAAGATCACAGCCATACCCTCCTATTAGAAATAAAGCAAAGATATCACTGGGAACCATCTGAGACAGAACTTTTCTTTCAGACAGTAAAAGCAGAGAGTTTACAAGACTTACGGTATTACTTTCAGAGAACTTAAACCTTCCATGTTTACTCTGGTATTTTGGCTAGTAGGGATCACTATTCTCATAGTGCAACTCAAAGCGCAGAGCTTTCTCTTTGCTCAAGTAGTCATTCTAATCCAGAATGCTGGAGAGTTAGATTGCACAGGGAAGCAGAAAGCGTTGCTTTTACTATGTATTTTGAGACTGGCAACCGCACTGTAAGGTATTCCAGGATGAACTGAGGTCCTGGATATTGCAGTAGTATCTATTATAGCAGAAAAAAAATATGAGAAAAATGGAGTGGGGAGGGTTGCATTGGAAGCAAGGGCAGAGGCTGTGACCCCTGGGCCAAACTTCTTCACAGCACACTGTAAAGCTAAAATAACAAAAAGAATGGTTCACTGAATGAGAAGTGATAGACAGCAAATCTTTCCTTTGCAATGCTACACACGTTCTGTTTCTCGCATGCAGGTGAGAGAAGCTTACCTGCAGTTCATGATCACCATCGCCAAAATGATCCGGGAAGACAAAAATATGTCTAAAGATGATTCCTTTGTCCAAGAGGAAATGACAAAGGTTATGGAGCTTGAAACAGAGATTGCAAATGTGAGTATGAAATCAGGAACTTCTCAGGATGTTGGGGGGGGGGCAAGGGGGAGAGTCTCTTGCTCTTTTGTGCAGCAGTTTTCAACACAGCAGAAGACTCATGGCCTAGAAGAAAGCAGAGGGAAGAAGACTTGTTGTGCCGTGAGCAGTCCAGAAATCAGAGCCTCTGTGTGTATGCCTACTGTATACGCGGCTGCTGTGCCTGCTCTAGTCCTAGCCATACTTCTTTTTGGAAGTCTTCTAAAGCAGGGTAATCTATCTTCTGCCAGACATACACTATGATAACACCAAGGCTAGCTCCTCTGCATCCTTCGAAGTCTATAGCACCCTAAAAATCTCTAGAGAGCTTAATCTTCCATTCTAAAGCGGACAGAGGGAACCACTTGGCTCAACATATTACTGAAACATTATTGAATCGGGGGGGGGGGGGAGGGCTGAGTTCCTGTACTGAAATTTAGAAAGCAGCACTGGACACCATCAAATGAGCTTTCTTTTCCAAAATAAACTGTTTTATTCACATATTATTTGAGTGTGTATACATGCATGCATGTGACTTCAGCCATTGACGCTTGTGTCAGTTGATTCTAGTAATAACCTTGTGAATGTCTTCAGGCAACTACCCCAGCAGAAGAAAGGCATGATGTAACCTTGTTGTACAACAAAATGACCTTAAAAGAGCTACAGGAAAAGTTTGCATTGAACGTAAGTGTTTAACGAGCAGTCTAATACTTTCAGCCTCCTCTTATTACCATGCCAATCGGAAATGGCTTTGTGAATTTATCAGTGATGCAACAGAGAGATATAAAATCATTCCCATTTGTAATCTTGTCTTCAGAGTCTCTTAAAAAGCATTTTTCTACTGAACAACACTACAACTACATTCAATGCCATAGACTGTACAAAGTCCAGACAGTTACTAAGGCACTTAAACACCTGGCATTGGTATGTGTCTTTCTGTCTGCCTAGGAATTTAACTGGACCATCTTCATCCAAGGTGTCATGTCTTCAGTAGATGTTCAGGTTGACCCAGAAGAAGAGGTTGTTGTATATGGCACACCCTATCTGCAAGAGCTGAAAGCAATTATCTCAAAGTACTCAGCAAGGTAAAGAAACCCGAGAATATCCAAGACAAAAGTTACAGAAGTATTGTGGAAATGTAAATTATTGGGCCTGCTTGCTAGTTCTGCCAGAGCTTCTCTGAGAAAAGTGACACCACTTCACCATAAGATATGGGTAATATCTTCTAAGGTCTTAGGGTCCCAAAGTACTGTGGTACCAAGTGTCTCACCTGCTCACATGCTTAGAAAAGGTTAAATAGGAAGAAAAAAAATGTGTCACAGGCTTAGCTTTTGTTACACTCTAGAAGGGGAAAAAAAAAAAAATTAATCCCTGAACAGACATGGTAGTACAGTCCTCAGTCTGGATGTCTCTCTAGTTAGCCAGCCTGTTAAATAAGAACAGTCACCTGTAGATGCTGTGACTGGCAGCAATCAGTTGCTTTCTTACCTCCATTCAAAATAAAGATCCCGCTCTGACTGTCTGCACTAGCGTTGCTTTTTACAGGGGATTAAACTCAGCTTTTCTTTCCCACACAGCACCATCCAGAACTACCTCATTTGGCGATTGGTAATTGATCGAGTCAGCAGCTTGAGTCGGCGTTTCAAGGATGCTCGGGCCAGCTACAGGAAGGTATTTCCTCTCTTCCTAAAGAGACCACAGGGCATAGTACTGGAAGAGAGTCCCACAGTCACCAAAACAAGTCCTCGTCAATACAATGACATTATTATGTCATGTAATCCCCAAAGAAATCTAAGAACAGCAATCACAACAACGGAAACCTTTGTCTTAGGTTAACCTCCTCTTTAGGCAATGATTTAGAAGAGAGATGGGTAGGCAGAATTAATCCTGTGGTGTTTTGTGTTGCAGGCACTTTATGGGACAACGCTGGAAGAAGCCCGCTGGAGGGAGTGTGTGAGTTACGTCAACAACAACATGGAGAACGCAGTGGGAGCAATGTATGTCAGGGAGACATTTGCTGGTGAGAGCAAGAGGATGGTATGTAGTTTACCCTTCATACTATTGTATATCCACAATGTCTACAGTGCCCGTTCCCCTCCATCTGATCTCCCAACCTGTTTTGTCTGTTAAAGATACTAATCAGCCAAGAGTCAGAAGGCGTAAGAACTCATTTATGATGCTCTTTTAAATGCTGAATACCATGTTTTAGAGCACAGAATTTGGAGACATCATCTTTCAGTCAGAAGCTTTTCACTCCTCCTTAGCTGTGCCTGGGAAAAGTAGCATTTAAATAATTAATTTCTTACTGCCTCTCTTTTAGGTCCGAGATTTAATAGATAAGATTCGCAAAGTGTTCATTGAGACTTTAGATGAGCTACAGTGGATGGATGAGGCATCTAAAGAGAAAGCTCGTGAGAAGGTCAGAGATAATAAGGAACTTCAGTATTCTGTCATGAATATGAAATCTTTGGAATTTTGTAGCATCACTATTCCCAGTTCCTCTACAAATGAGAGGGAAGAAAACTTTGATGTTCACTATCCTGTTATCCATTATCCTGTTACATTGTCCTTTTCTTTTTAATCCTTTGTTAGTTCACATATATTTTTATTTCCTTTAATGAGTCTTGTGAACCATGTTATAAACGAGAAGATTACACACAATGCATCAACTAGAATGACAACTGAATACAATGCAAACCCCTGAAGAAAACTTTTCAAACTTTTCATTGACTTTAGGACCATCAGCACTGTTCCAATAGCAAGAGGGGAAAAAAAAAAGGTACTAAATGAGGGTTAAGCCCAATTCCTGTTGGATGGTGCTGTAGGGTCTGCAAGTCTGCCATAGTGGCTGGACACCAGGGGATGAGGGGAAGTCTATATGTTTCATATTTAAACAGAAAGTCTCACTAGGCAATAGGGTGCATTTGAACATGGTCTTTAAATATTTGCATCCAGTTTCTTACAAACAGGTGAACAACAGCAATAAAGGATTTGAACTATTATATGTATTGAAACTTAAAAAAACACACACACAATAAAAAAAAACACAATTAAGAGGAAACATTGAACTCTTTTCTTCTAGGCAATGGCAATTAAAGAACAAATTGGCTATCCAGATTATATTTTGGAAGATCAGAATGAAAAACTAGATCAGGAATATGCCAATGTAAGTATGCTGTGCATACCTCAATAAGTACCTCAGTGTAAAAGCCTACACTTATTTCTTGCCACTTGGAATACTTATACCTGTGCAACTGTCCTTTCCAAGTGACTGGACAGCATACAAACTTGATTGTGTTGAACATTTTATAAATAAATGCATGCAGAGAGCTAACTATTAAGTAATACTTTGCAATCAAAGCTTTTTCTCGAAGATACATCCAGTGGCACGAGGAATTCCTCTCTCCACATAGCTTGCTAATATACTTGGATATCTGTTTCTTTAGTTAAACTTCAGTGAACACAATTACTTCGAAAACATTCTGGAAAACCTGAGAGCTGGAGCCCAAAAGAGCTTGAAAAAGCTTCGAGAGAGAGTTGACCAAGACATGTAAGTTTGCAGACTGCATGCTACAGACACAATCTAAATTCTGACATAATGGTTATTGTGTTTAAGTCATATGCTGTGGATAGCCAAGAATGCTTATGTCTGAGACCTTTTAAGTTATTTCCTGGAATTAAACAAGTAGTTCATTGCCTCTTGTGGTACGCATTTATCCAGTTCTCTTGGAATCCCTCTAATCCTTCATCAAGCTGCTTCACATTCAGATACTACATTGAAGCTACTTAACACAAAAGCAGTGACAGATCTTTCTGACAACTCAGCAAGGAAGAGATGAGATAAGCAGTATTATGGAACTTCTAAAAATCTATAATCAGGGGAAAAAAGCTTAAGAAATTCTGGCCAGAATTCTGTTGGAAATATGCCCAATCTTGAGGAAGTTGAGCACCAGATCTAACTTATGTCCATTTCCAGCAGATTACTTCACACCGCACCTAGTAAAGTATAAATGTATTTTTCAGGAAGTGCCTGTCATAGGTGCAGGTTTGGCTGCTTCACGAGCCCTTCTTTGACTCCATGAATGCATCCCGAGTAAGTCTCAGGTCTTAGCCAGTATTGCCCTAGCTGTTACCTCACAGTTCTCTACTCCTAGGCAAATCCTCAGCTAGTGCTAGTCTTAAAACAATCAGAAGCAGCACGTTCATAAATTGTTACTCACAGCCCCAGGGTGAGCAGTTGGTGTCACTACCCAGCAAGAAGCATTACTACACAACATCACCAGGACGACCCCTCCAGTCCTTCAAGGGCAGCTGAGCTCCTGCCAAGTCCATGACATGGATACGTCCCAGAAGCCCTGGCTTGCAGCAAATGCCTTGGAATATGAGCCGATTTCCAGAGCTATGAGCTAGCCAATCTGAACTTTTAATAGTCCAGTTAGCGGTGTTGGAGGTGTCCAGCTCAGGAAGCTGTCTGGCAAAGCTACTGCTGAATACATTAGTGACAGATAGACTGTAATGGAAGGCAGAAGTAAGGAAGCTAATACCAACTTGATGTGTTGTTCACTAGTAGGCTTCCAGCCTGTGTGATGCTGGAAGAGAATGTCTTGAGAGAAAGGAAAGTAGATTCCAGTAAGAATTTCAAACACCTCTTCACAAAATGTAAAATAACACAGAGTTATTAATAACCAAGCAAACAAACGCTCTCCAAAGGGAAGCATTAGTCAAATTAATTGTTGTAAAGCCTATTCATTTTTTCTATCCCTCTTCCTGTGAAGTGGTTTTAACTCAAAATGCGAGCACACAATGCAGACACTTAGAAGCCTCCAGTGAATTACTGATGAATAATTCACCAAGGGAGTTTTCTGATCAGTCAGCTAAATAACAGAGCATTTTTTCCTGTTTCCTCATTTCTTGAGGAATCAGTCATAGTGCTCTTTATAGCAAAAGAGTCTTGCACAGCATTGGTGTTCTTAATCCACAAACTGTGTTATAGATCACTGCTGCCTTTTACAGTCTGTCTACAGAGACGGATGGTAGCCCTTTAGCCAAAATTCCCAATACCTCTGCTCATTCTAGGTGTGGTTTAAAGCACATTGTGGGAACCTTTTCACGGATTCGTGAATTAGGCCTTCTTTGCCTGGTAGTTTGATGATATATGAAATACCAATAGCTTGCACTTTTTCCATAAAGAGCTACATCTTTCTAGTGATGTCTCTCCAGCAGCTTGAAGGGTTTCCCCAAGGAGGCATAAACCCACTTATCACTCCAGATCACTGTTTAATTAAACTGAAGGAGAGTATATAATATTGCTGATAGTCATTGCAATTAAGAAAATTAGCCATTGTTCATAATCATAGCCTTCTTGGGGTGTGTGTGGGGGTGTTAGTTATTACAAGCTACCTGGCCAGCTACAAACATTTCATGTCAGGCACGCCAAGCAGAAGCTTACAGACCAAGAATGTGTTTTCCCAACAGACTGGCCTTCAGAGCAAAACTGTTTTGAAAAATTCTCATGTACCCCCTACAAATTCAGGAACAGATTCCTACTCCCTCTCTATGCATGTGTTACACACAGGTTCATGGCAATATCAGCACAACCTATTGCTACCACTTATTCCTGTTCCCAGGCTGCGATGAGCAGTCCTCTATTCTGTTAGTCCAGAACAACCAACTTTTCAAAAACTGAAAGATAGAGACATGTGCTGTATTTCTTAAGCAGGAAATTTGATTCCATTCCAGAGCAGCCCACAAGTAGTCATGTCAAATTAACAGCAGATACAGCAACAGGGCATCCCAAGACACTATAAGGACAAGAGATGTGGGAAGAAGAGTATCTTAGGCTGAGGCTGCTGAATACTTATCATGAGTTCATGGCTTCAGACTGTTATTGCGTGGTTCATTAGGGCAGGGTGACTAGGAGTGTATGACAGAGGTAGAAGAGAAGGGGAGAAGAAAGAGAAATACAAAGAATAAAAAGTTATCAAGCGATTGGAGAGAGTTTCCAGGAGTAGCCTACTTAAAAGTTACTTCTCAAAGTTAACACTCATTATCTATGAAATATTGGACTCCAACTGCAGACATTTATATATCTGTCTGTGATTATTCAGTTTTAATTTTTCAAAGTTTGGTCTTAACTTCCAATTTGAGTAACTGCCTTCTGCTGCTCAAAATGTCCTCTAAATGCTAATTTTCTTTTGAATGTAATCTATGCGTTTCTTCTCAAGCTCAGATAGCGTAGAGATGAGCTGGTAAACAGTTACCGCATTCCACTCCAATGTGGCTGTTCAATATTCAAGAGCAAAAGCATTTCTCACTTTAACTTGGCATTGTTTTGGATGAAAGGTGCCCATAAACGAGACACCAGTTAGTTCCTGGTATTAGTATTTCTTTACAGCTGTGTTCAATGGCACCCTTCTTCCCTACCTCAATCCTTTCCTTATATGCAGCCTGTGTTTTTTTTAAAACAATAGTAATTCAATAAAAAGAATGTCTAAAAAAAAAAGTCATGACTAACTTTGCGTGCAACATTTATTTTTAGATGGATAATTGGAGCTGCAGTGGTCAATGCGTTCTATTCCCCCAATCGGAACCAGATAGGTAGGTTTACAACAGTTTTAAACAGCTGCATGGAACTAATTAATCATTTTTTGCACCACAAGGATGCAGGTCTGCTCTCCAGAGGCAAACCTGCCTGTGCCCTTATGGAAATTCCGGGCAAGGCAGACAGGCTGTTCTTTTCAAGCAGTCGCTTTGTTGATGAGTATTCAGCTCCACCCACCCCACCCCCACTTGGCAGGCATAGTTTATATACTGTAATTGGAACAGCCTTATGTTTGAAAGCCTGAGACAGTAACTGCCACTATATGAGTGCCAGCTTCAGAGACCAGAGAATGCTCACAGTGTGTTCTGGGCTGTTTGTACTCATGTTTCCACATTCCTGATAAACATATGGGCAGCTCTCCAGTTTGCTATCTGTACAGATGGTACTGAAATTATATTGATAAGAAGCATACCAGACTAAAGAAACCTGCCTCTGCTTACAGAACGTCAGATCTGCGAGTTTTTGCAGAGTTGCTAGGCTGACCTTTCTTGTTCTTAGCAGAAAAGATGATCTTCAGACTTAAGACATCGTGAACCTGTTTGGCTCTCCATGCTCGCTGATCTCTGAGCTGGTGCAGGTGGCCAGAAGGTCAGGTTAAGCCTGCAGATGCTGTAGAGTCTTTGCTGAATTCTGAGCACTCCAAACAGGAGAGGAACCAAATAATTTCTACTAAGTAGTGCTTATTCAAATTCCCTGACTGCCAGGAAGCTCTACCATCCAAATACTGCCAAATACCGTAAGAGGAAAAATCTATGCCTTTTTTAGACCAGACAGCAACTGTATCCTGCTCACAGGGCAAAGGCCAGCAATGGAAAACAACCCAACCGACCAGCAGTCACAAGGGAAAACTTGGATAACAGCTAAAAGCAGAAACATTCAAAGCCTGCATAATTTAGCCCTCTAGCCTCATCAGAAAGAGCTGTTTTCCATTTGTGTAGCTTCCACTTACCTCCATATTGTAGGTACAGTAAAAGCTGTGACTAGTCCTTCAGCCACAGCAGGGTCCTCCGTCAGCTTGCCCGTACCTATGATCTTGGAGCTATACCTATAGTCAAGCTCAGGCTCCCTATTTATCCAGAGTGGTTTTACGCTGATCGTAATCAGCTGTGAGCCAGCTTTCCAGGCAGGGAACCCAGGTCTTAAAGAAGACTGGTTCCTCTACAACTTTGCCCTTATAAGTAATATAGAAGTAACTGGTTTATGCAACTTGAAGATGAATATGCAAGCCAAATATCCAAGCATAGCTACCCACAATAGTGCAGATGTCAGTTAAATCCTGTTTCTTTCTGCCTGTAGTTTGAGGAAAATAATTTTCCACACTACTTTCAGTTTCCTGCTTCTGTCTTACTGCAGTCTGTCTTACATATTTCTCCCCAAAATTGTACGGATAAAACCTTCTATATAGTCAAAAAGGTTTTTGTCTCTAAATGAAATATTTGCTATATAATTTCAGTATCTCACTTCTTAGAAAGTAATTGCTTGCAGTCTTAATTCCTCTAGAAGTGTATATGCTTTTCATCTTATGTACGTGGGATGAAGACTAAATCCCATTGTTTCTATAAAAGGCTTTTGCCAGTAGACTGAAGAAGGATAGACCTCCTACCGCCCGCCCCGCCCCAGACTGGCATCCAAGTGCACTTGGTGGTCTGTAGGAATTACTACTGCGCATGTTTTACACACCGAGTATTGTTGGTAATCAGCGTATGATTGCTAACCCTTCTTTAACAAAAATAAAGCAGTAAACCATCCATTAGTTCCCCTATAAAATGGCTCTAAAACACAAACTGTACTTACCTCCAAGAGGCAGTTACTAAACATTTTGTTCTTGACTTACTGCAGCATACATTAGAGATCAAATTAGGCTAAAGTTGAAATGTAAATGATGCTTGGTTCTCAAACCAGGAGATACTGCAGTCGTGGATGTGCTAAATTAAACCTTTATTAACTTGTCATTTTCCATTTATCAAGAGAAACAATTTCACATGAGGAGGCATGATGTTGTTTCTAATCATTTTATATTTTATGTTCCTTCCTGATCCTTAAACCAAGCAAACAATCTGTCTGCAAAGCATGCAAAAATAAAGCTACCTTACAGTATCTCCCTCTCTCTTCCCCTCTTTGCAGTTTTTCCTGCTGGGATTCTACAGCCCCCCTTCTTCAGCAAACACCAACCACAAGCCCTGAACTTCGGAGGGATCGGGATGGTTATTGGGCATGAAATTACGCATGGGTTTGATGACAATGGTGAGAAGATAACTGAGAAAATATTATTCTTTCAGTTGCACTCATGGCACTGTAAGAAATTAAAAGCTACACACTGCTGTGACTGAAGTATCCGTGCGCACACGATCACCTACCCGCTAAGTGACTGTCTGGGAGCAATCCAGGCACACTATTAACATTCTGTTGAACATCTTGCAGTGAGCGTTTCATGAACTAAGCAGGTCACACAAGAAGCAAGCAGATGTTAAAAATAAATTGAGTCAATGACAATTCTCAGGAAAAGCTGTTACTTTTACAGCACCGTCAGATTGGAAATACAATGCAAGCAGATATGCTGGCTCCTAAAGTAAAATGAAATCTGTGAACTACATTCTTGGGATAGAAGAGCTGTCAGTAGTGTCTTGAAATCACAGGAGACTTTTTTTTTTCAGCATGAACATTTGAAATAAATTGGCTTTATTATCTTTCTAGAATGCTACGTAAAATAGTTTTGGGCAAAAACTCACTTCTGATACTGTAATGTCTTACACATGGGTTTTCTTCAGTGTGGTTTTTTTTATGTTAATTAAGCTTGTGCAGATTACACATAAGCACACAATACAGCCTCAGAAATCTAGCTCCATAGCAAATAAAAAGCATGCTCTAGCCAGAGAGCTGAGAACACAAACACCAGAACTGGAATTCCAGCTTTCTCCTGCTGTGGCAAAGTAATTAATTCTCTATGAACCTCAGTTCTGTCACACGGACACACAGAATAAGCACCTTAGACACCTCAAAGGTGGTGGTAAGTTTTGTTACATGATCTCTGCATAATCCAATCTGAAATAAAACTAGGCCTTAGTGCTACAGGTGAAGTCAGGGCTGCTGACTGAACAGGAAACCACGGAATAATAGAGAATAGAGAGGAAAGGACCACAATTCATCTTGTTCGTTCCCTTGTGCCAAAGGAGAATCAACTGTGGCAAAAACATTTCTGATACATCTCTGTAGCACAGACCATCTGAACCAAAGGAGGAAAGAGGGGAGAAGTGCAGCTCTAACGTTAAAAAGAAACAAGTGCTGCACTGGAAGAACAGTTGCTCTAACATAGTCTCACTCAAAACTTTCCTTTTTTCTTGGGTTTTCATACAGGTAGGAATTTTGATAAAGATGGAAATATGTTTGACTGGTGGAGCAATTTCTCAGCTATGCGTTTCAAGGAGCAGTCTCGTTGCATGGTTTATCAGTATGGGAACTACACATGGGAGCTGGCTGGAGGACAAAATGTAAGTAAAGACAGCCATTTCCACACCACTGGCTTTTTATACAGAAAAATAATGAATGTAAATGGAGAATCTCTGCAGATGATAAACATAAAACCCCCCATACTACAGGATAATTGTTCGGGAAATAAGATGATAGGGTTGTTTCTTGTAAATTAGGGATACCAGCGTAGCCTAGAAAACCAGCAATATCTGTGTGCAGTTGGGGCCCACGTGTGCTTTTGCTGCCAGCCCTATGAGGTTTTCTTTTTGCAAGGGGGAGGGAAATCTCGTGTTTGCTACCATATTTTGCCAGTCCTGCTAGCATATATTCTGCCCAGCAGCCCATATTCTGTTCATGTTATGTTCCCATATATTCTCTCTATTCTAATCAACAGCTTTTACCCTATTAATTTTTTATATTGATTCTCTCCTTTATTTTCCCCAGCACAAAGTCACTGCTTCCTTCTGTTCCAGGCATGACTGTCTGTCTGCGATGTATGACTGTGCTTCAACTTGTGGTTCTTAGGGTTGCAAACATTACTGACTATAGAGTAAATGAATGATTATTCTTTTACAGGTCAGTGGAATAAGCACATTAGGAGAAAATATTGCAGATAATGGAGGAGTCCGACAGGCTTATAAGGTAACTTTCAAATATACTGGGAGTTAACTTTACCCCTTCAGCAATGGCGTTACCTACTCTGTCATAAGAAAATTGACAATTAACATGTTATTACCATATTCAAAAACGTAAAGCCTCAATTATATATCTAGAAGCTTATGTCCCCATAGATCCAATCACAGTTTAGGATTGATGGCATTTTTGCACCCAGGAGAAGACCACCTAATTCTCCCAGCTATACTTCGATGTACTACAATGCTTGATGCTGCATATTTCTGTCTCAGGTAAACAAGGGCAACGTTCATAAATAGGCACAGTATTAGCTAGGAAAAAGGTAAAACACCCTCTATTTTCTAAAGCCCTTAATTCTGAAAATGGCAGCTACAACTTCAAACAGCTTGTCACATGGCAACAGAGCACTAATTTCTTGGCAACACACTTTGGTGGTATTATGAAGCAGAGAAACTGTTTTTTCCAAGTTTCTCTCTCTCATGCTTTTCATCTTTGATCTCAAAAGTGACACGTCAGGTAGGACATGAAAAGAATAGATGAAAATACCATCTCTTTCCCAAGAGGGATACAGATCAGATCTACGAAAATACCTGTCTCTAAAAGCCTAGCTCCTTTTGTTGCTTTCTTTATGTGTTTTCTAAGCTTTAGGAAAATTGACACAAAGAAGTCCCTTCTACCTTGCTGCTATTTATTTTTCATGCAGCTAGAAAGCAGAATAAAAATGCAAGGACTGATAATCTCAGAACTGCCTGCCTCCTTCCAAGGTAAAAGGTTGCTTCAACCAGTCAGTTATTTTCAAAAAAAGAGAAATGCAACTGATCTATCAGAGCACTACCTCCATGCTGTGGTTGAAAAACTACATTGTTCAGCATGGTTTTACCTGTTACAAACACTATTGCCTATTGCCTTATTTCTCCCGCTCTACCAGGGGAAGTCAGCTTCTAGACTCAGGGAAGTCCAGTATCTTTACTTCTCCAGGTTTACAAACCATCGTTATGAATAGGAACACAATATTGAGGGGCCCAAAACTGAACACAGTATTCGAGGTGCGGCCGATTCACAGTATTTAGGTGCATCCTAAAATACTATTCACAGTATTTAGGTGCATCCTAAAAGATGTCATGGTAAAACTTTTTCTCTCTGGTGTTTTGAATACAGCAACGGTTAAGGGTGTTTATAGAAGAATATCCTGAATTTTCAGAAGTCTAAACTGACGATTCCGACTCTGAGGGATACCATTAAAATTAATTACTTCGTTAAAGTGAATAAGCACTTTGTTCTAAAAGCTATTACAAATGTGGAAGAGTCGTGTGGTATGACATAAACTGCCTGCACACAGAATCCTCTGATGTGCTGTGGTGCTGAATATATTTTTACCCTCAGCTCTACCTTTTATGTTTTGTGTGCTTTGGGACTATCTCAGCAACTAAGAAGATAAGGTAATAGAACGTTGGAAATTAACCAGCGTGAGGGCACATTAACTTGTCTCCATTATGTCAATATACCTAAAAAAAGAAAATTGGCCAATTAATGTGTAACAATAACAGGTAATGGATTTAACATTGAGCAAGGTTATTATCTGCTATTTTATGAGAAGTAACCTGAAGAAAGAAAAATCATCACCACAGAACTGTGGAGAAGACTTAACACTTTATTTCCAGATACAAATTCCTATAGAAAAAGTCACGTGAAAGCTGATGATTTTACCTCAAACTGCAGTCACGGGCATTCAGTCTCTGTAGCGTTATTGATTTAATATATATCACCAGCTATACTTAAACATGATATTAGCAGTCACACGTTGTCATGCTTGCTTGCTGAGACACAATAGCAAACTAATGGTCTGTCGGAGTAGCGGCATACCTTCCGCTGAAACAGTGTGTGCCACCTCGCTGAAGAAATTCAGAATAGGTCTCCAAGTGACTCTGTAAAGAACACGCATAGCGCATTCATTGCAGGGAAGCTCAACTGGCCAACAATAACTACTGCTCTAAAACTCCACTTCCATATAAGAGTTTGGTAGTTTTTCCCATTTTATAATAGTTTTCAGTTCAGAGATTACTGTACTTAAGAAGCTGAATGCAAATCACCTGTTTCTTTTTTTTACTAGAAAAGTCAACAGAGTACTTATGATGACAGCTTTTTCATAAAATTAGCTGTACTATTTGTATTAGAAAGATAAAAACTACAAAAATACAGAAGGCAAGACATGTTGGATTCACATACATTGTGACTAAAATCTCTCACCCCAAAATAACATTCAAAATACCTATCATGCCTGAATAGGCCATCCTGCTGCTTCCCTGAATTGAATCTATGATCATTTCTAGGCCTACTTAAAATGGCTGGAACGGGAAGGGAAGGAGCCAAAGTTGCCTGGACTGAATCTGTCCCACAAACAGCTTTTCTTCCTCAACTTTGCCCAGGTAAGAACACTTGGATGCAGCCGCTACCTGCTGCATGAAAGTATAAATTAGGTGATCCTAAAGGTTAGAAAGCTCTACTTGGGACAGTGATTGACCATTGACTGCACTCACTCATCAAAAGGTCCTCAAGACAGACGTGAAAAAGATGGTTTAGTGATTAAAAGAAAGAGTTTTCAATAACTTTTCTGAGGGCACTACTGAAACATGCTGGAGTGAGGACACAGAGAAACAGGGCATCTACCAACAAAAAGGTGTGTCAGACAACAACTCATGGGAGACAACTTTCAAGAGCTTGCCATTTCATGTAAATATTGGTTCCAATAACATTTATGAGAAAACTCCTTTTGCTTTCCATACAGACAGGGTTTCATCCATTTTTTAATATGTGGAGAAAACTGAACACCTGAGAAATACCAAGCCAGCAGCCCTGAAATACATACTCAGATCACAGATGTTGCTACAGATTCCATTTATTTTCCTCTATAGCACTTTATTACAATGCAGAAACAATTAAGTTTGCTGAGTTGAATTTCACCCTTCAGCCTGGATCAGAAACCCCCATATGTTTATATTTTTAGAGTAACAAACATTTAACAGTAGGTCAAATATTTGACAGTAGGCCAACACACTTAGCGTTGTGCCTCAGACTCTTGGTCTTCAGCTCATCTGTTCGAAGAAACACATGGGTGAAGTCAAGAGCTAATATATCTATCCCAAAGCATCACATCTTGATTGAAGAACTCAATAAAACAAAAACTAATTAGTAAATAATTGTATCTATTCTGCCTTCTCTAGAAAATCTACTCCAACTATATTGTAACAAATTGGGATGGCTCTTAGGAAAAACTTCAAAAAACAGTGAGAAGGTCCCCAAACTGAATTCCCTTTAGTACTGACCCACTAATGATTAATCCTCCTTGTCTAGGTTTGGTGTGGTTCTTACAGACCAGAATATGCTAGCCAGTCAATAAAGACAGATGTTCACAGCCCTCTGAAATACAGGTGGGTTTTACGAACTGATTTATGAATTGATAACTTACTTGGTTCAACCCATTGCACCAATACAGCGCAAAAGGAGAGAGTGGCTCATTGCTAGCAGCTATATTCTAACAGACAAGATAAATCTAGACTAACTTGGCAGAAGTTCTCCCATAGCTTGTAGGACGCTGCTGAAGAATACAGTCCTTTACTTGGCCTGGTAAATTTGCCAATCTATAGAGAATGGACCAGAACTCACTCACTACGTGCTCTGTTTGTTCTAGCATTTCATTAGTCATATTAGCTATATTTTTCTTGCATAAAGTATCCCATATTCTGAGACTGTAACTGCGTTATGAGATTCTGAATCACTTTATGGACGTGGCTTTCTGTTTTCCAGAGCAACAACCTCCGTGCACTGTATCCATGTAAATAAGTTCCTTCTCTTTGTTTAGGGTGATGGGATCTTTGCAGAACTTTGAAGCATTCTCAGAGGTGTTCCACTGTAAAAAAGGCACAGCCATGCATCCTGCAGAGAAGTGCAGAGTGTGGTAACCAAAAAGAACACTGGTGGGAATGACACATACTCTGGTGACACAACAAACAGTTCTTGCCAATGATGTGCCTGATGTTCTCCCAGTCAGTCACAGCCAAGGCTAATGGTGCAGCTACTGTAGTGAGAATCAAGGAAACTACAGCACTGAAGCTCGTACAGTTCCACTGGGAAGTACCCAGGTATCTCAGTGACTGATGGGCTGTGCTGAAAGCCACAGTATGCTCCAGAACATAAACGACTGTTTCAAATGACATCCTGACTGTTATTAAGATACCGCATCAGGGTTACAAAGACTAATTCTTAAATAAAAAAGAAAACCAACAAACAACTATATATCTATTTTTCAGAAAGGAACAATAATTTTAATATGTCTTACAACTATGCCTTCTGAGACTCAGCAAACCTGTTTGAGATGTTTCACTGAACCGTTTTCCAGTATTCTGATTCAGTTTCTGGTGCATTCTTCCCAAATTCAGGTTAGAGCTAGTTTAAACTCTCATGCTGTCTGTATACGTGCACTTTGATTACCGCTTTGTTGTAAGAGATTGCTATTTGTCCTGGTATGTTACACAGTGAGCTGTATGTTTAAGATGCCTGTTGGCTGCTAACTTAATGCAAAGCTGCACTCTCCCACTGCACTTGAGTTCCTCTGCTCCAAAGAACAACTGTAACGTGACCTTAACGCGAGGTATTACTAGATAGAAAGATCACATTTTTAGGAGTACAAATTCTGTCGTTATGGTTAAAATTACAGGGTCCCTTCCTTCAGAGATATATTTAAAATGATGCTTATTCTTGTAGAAAGCGTATAAAATATTTTTTGCCAAATAGCGAACGTGTATCCATGGAAACAATTAAGCTGGTTTTGATCCTGTGCCTTTTCATTTTGCCATAGGCTATTTTTCAGTATTTACACTTGAAAATGTAACAAGTATTAATTTTAATAAAAAAAACAACCCACAGTAGCCAATTCAGCAAGCATTTTACTATAGCGAGTTCTGGGTGGCTTTCCTCAGTAAGCATTCTAATATAACGATAATATTTTAAACTGCCAACACTTAATAGTGAATTTTAAATACTCTTTCAGCAAATGCTTTTCCTTCTAGCACAGAAATCACTGGAAAGCAAGATAGTAACTACTAGTGCTTAGCTTACCAAGTGCCAAATCCCACTATTCATTTGCTTCACGGATTTCATTAGCGCACCACTAGCAAAAGGTTTGATTGTCTAAACAACAGGGAAGGAAATGAAAATCAGCTTTGCTATAAGAGATGGCCCACTGAATTATTCTGGCCATTTGACGATAAGAGCTGGCTAAATCACTGGATGAAACCCTCCTGATTTTTGCATGAATTTCACCAGCTAAAGTGAAATCAGTCTACAGATAAATTCCTGCTTTGACTGTAGCTGAGAATATAGAGTTCAATTACATTTTATTTCTATCTTAAAAGTAATCTCGGAAGGTAACTTTCTCAGAGAATCAGTGCTACCTCAGGGATCAACCACTCTTCTCTGCCCTTCAAAGTCTGAGAGTTAAGTACAGAAGGGAGAATAGTAAGAGGGTTTAGTTGCAATTTTATTTATTTAATCTCTCTTCAAAAGACTAAGAGCAGACTGTTCAGCACCCACCAGTAGAGTTGCCTACTGCAAACAAATACCACACAATGGATAGAATCTGGCTTTCAACACAGTTAATAGTGATAGAAAAAGTGGTTCACATCTAATTCTTTTCTGTGCTGCACCTCAGATGACTACATATACAGACTATACTATATATACAGACCTCTATAAGGGAATGCAACCTGAATTGCAGTTTGGTTTTGTGTTTATTTCAGCTATGTCTATTACCTGAGGAGAACTGCACTTGACCACATTAATTCTAACAAAGATCCTGATTCAAGGCAGGTTAAGTGGGAGGAAAGGATTTTTTTTTCAGATGGGAATTGTTGGATTCACATATATAAGTGCCTGAAAACCTTAGGATTGACCCACACTAAAAAAAAAACCAACAAAAAAATGGTGTCTAGGAGAGTGCATTAACAAGCTCTGAGAGCCCTCTTAAAAAAAAAAAAAAGTTACAATATTCTACACTAGGATTAAGCTCCCCTTTAAGTGACTTAAAAGCCCTTAAAGGAAACCTGGAGGTACAGAAGCTGCCACATACGTGTCCTGCTCACGCCTCCATGCTGTTGAAGTGCTTCAGATGTTAAAACTTTTGGTTCTACTGAGACACATAATGAGATGTTTATAAGGTACTGTGTGCTCCTGGTACTTTACCTCAGAGCTGGGTTAGCTTAGAATACAAACCCCCCCAAATTCACAGTAGCATTACTATACTTAATGCTTCTCCCTTTTGGTAAGTTCCAGTTCTCTCTCATACTGAACACCAAAACCTTTTGAAGTCAGACTTAATAATGCTACTAAAACACAACAGAAGCAATTTCATAGAATATCCTAGTAAATCATCCATGCGACTCAAAGATTAACAAAGAGGATACAAGATAAGCTAGTTAGGAGGTAACACAGACTCTGTAAAACACAGATGGACGGTAACTCATTTAGACATGAAGGTTCAACTCAAACTATGACTAACTATGAGCTTTTGGCTCCATCCAGGACTAGAACCATGTAGTTAGATTGCAGATGTAGCAGCGGATTGGTGAGATTCTGATGTCCTAAAAGGCTTCATGCCAATTATATTATTTCTGCCTACCATCATTAGAGAGGTAAGAGGCCAATATATCAGTGATCTGGTGAGAATTAGGAAGCCTAAGTATTGTATAACAACAGTGCTTTAAGATGTTTGCAACTCGATGTTGAAGACAAGCCTAATTATGTTCCATTCTGGTTTTTATTTGCTTTGAAAGAGGTTTTGCTCTTGAATTAACCAAATGCTCATGTCCCATGCCTTGTTAAAACTGACTGTCATACAGACTAAGTTTGTATTTGCTCCTGGATTGGATTGTACATGTAATAGGCTAGGGACTTTATTTTCCTAAATTGCTCTTTATCTGTATAAAACCAGACATGATCTACAGCGCTCCTTAGTATGAAATGCCCTCCAAGCTTTGTTCTGGCCATTAAGTGAGGGTCACCTTTCTCATCACATCTAAAACTGATGTTCATAGAACGGTCATTTGACTACTGTTTCCTATTGGAAGGATTTTAATTTGTTTTAACACTAAATGACTGGTTACAAGACAGTCAAGTGCTCTGAAAAATCAGCTTCTGTTATTTAATTATTTGTGTATGGTGGCAGGCAAAATAAACTCTATTTAACTGCATTTTGTCCATCTTCACTTACTCAGATTTTCCATGCCAGATTGCATGCATACAGTAAAGCTAAATTTCTTAGTCAGCTAATAAAACCTTTCACCCTTGTGTAGCTGCTATTTTCATGTGGCACTTCCAGTAAGCTGAGTTGGCCAAAGTGCCTTTCCCCCCTCTGTCCTCACACGCCTTTAAAAGGCAGGTGTTTACAGTGCAACGGACTCTCCAAGAAAAGCGTCCTGGCCTGAGATGCCTTTAGTATTTGCCCCCTACATATCATAGTGATAGACACCTACTTTCTCAGCTTGTTCTGAGAAAAAGGAGTTGTCCTAGGACTCCTCAGGGGAGTCCTGCTGTGCTGTGAACGTACAATTCCTTTTGCCAGCTTCTGCTCAGAGATTCACCCTAACAGTTAGGTCTAGATTAGCCTGACAATCACAGATTTCATAACAAGTTCGGGTAGTTTGCCTGCCATCGTGAAAATGTTTTTATTCTAGGGTTATTAAGAAGAGGGGGACATTTTAAATACTACACTGCTCAATAGTTTAACTTGTCTATTAAGTCGCCAGTAACAGTACTTCAGGATAAACTACAACTGGAATTCTTTAGGGACGGAAAAATTAGGTAGCCTACATCTTTTGGTGGAATATCAGAAAAAAGAAGCGAATTTGAGGAGGAGCTTTTTAATGTAAAATCCAAGAGACAATATATGAAGGGAAAAAAAAGAAATAACACAAAGTATGGATTGCCAATATGAATAATACCACAAATTCAAGGATAGAATCTGGCACAGTACCTTTTACATATGACACTCATATTTGCAGTGGTCCAGCTATCATACAAATGCAAAAAGGCAAGTTCACCGCAAATAGGGAGTAATAGAACAAAGACAGTCCTTGCCAGCTTCATTTTTGCTTAGATATTTCATGCTCCTGGTTTTCGTTATCAGATGTAGACCTCTTCATTGCACTGTAAGAAATACAGAAGTAATTATGGTTGGGGAGCAGGGTATATAGCCCAGTACATTCCCAACATGCTGGAAGGGTCCCTTGCTCACGAGACGGGTCAGAGTTACGCACAAGAACAAAAGCATGAGATTACGGAAGAAGAGTTAACCAAAGTTGTGACCAGTAATACAGCGCTATTAACTGTTTTAATTTGACTACAACAGCTACAAGTATACTACAACTATTATCGTATTAGCGTGTACTCTACAGATAACAGAAATGGTCCTAGGGCTAGTCAGATTTGCATATAATCCTTCTCTAAAAGTACAAGTTACTGTTCTTTGTTACCATATTCATAGGACAGTTTTGGCCTTGAGAATTGCATTCTTTTATATTTGTTCAATTAAGTCTTAGCAGAAGGACTGTGGAACTGTCTGATACTAGACTGCTAGGCAGTCACTGCCTACCATGAGGGAACTCAGGAAAGTGACAACAGTATATATATGCCAAGCAAGGGAAACGGCATACAACCATGTAGAGGTCAGGTGGAGGAGGTTCACATGGTTGACAATTTAATTACTCTGCAAAATCATTAAGCTCTGGAGATGTGCTATTAGAAGTTCTGGCATATGCAACTGCTAAAGGGATAATTACAATGTGCCTGGGAGGTTTTATTCCAAGTTATTATTACAGCACATGGAAGTTACTTTATTTTTTCATGTAGGTTTATTACGCCTCCCACCTGCAGGAGACTCTCCATCTGTCACTTTGCGTCTGTGCCAGCACAACCCAAATGCATAAGCTACAACCTCCCTGTACAGTCCCACACGTCCTTTTATTTTACCCCTACTGCATTCACACCTCCCCTCTCCAGTCACAGCCCCCTACATCACACTAGCTACCAATGACCTTGATGAAACAAGAATAGAGATAAGGGAGAGGCTCAAAACAACGAGGAAATGGCACTCCCTATTGACCACTGTGTTACTTTTCCATAATCCTACGCATGAGGGTCACAGAAGAGGAGGAGATGCGCTACCGTAAGTGAGAAACAATTCCAGGTGAGGACGGGGGCAGCAGCGGAGTTTCACTGACCTTGGCCTATCACTGAGTGAACATCTACAAAGAGATAAATGCAGAGGACTTTCAAAATAAGATCGTGGCTTGTTCAGCCGGGCCTGTTACTGTGCACTTAGTTCACTACATGGCATTAGGTTTCCATCTGACACCTGTGCCATCTGTAAGCTTCTCTTCCATCTAAGTTTAACGCAACTGCCAATTCAAAGTTCAGAGCAGAGATGATAATACCTTTCCAGGAAGATCCAGGTCCCAACCAGATGGAGCTTCAAAAACCTTCAGTCTGTCAAGTAAAATTTTCCAGCACAGCTTCTTAGTGTCACGTGGTGCAATCAACCATCGTACTGTCCAGCCATTCTGCTCGACTGCCTGGCATCCGACCTTTATGTTGCATGTTGCTGGTGGCAGCCGCTGCATACTCAGTTTGTGAACACCAGTGGTAGTGACAGAAGACAGCTTTACGAGCATTCTATGTTTGAGAGCCGGCGTTGGTAGTAGAGGGCCGGTGTTGGCAGTAGAGGGACCATTTGCTGTGCTCCTAAGACACCGATTATTATTTATCCCATGATCAGGTGAAGTTTAAGCTACAACTGGTTTCTCCATTTCAAATCAGGGCAGCAATTTCAGCTACAAGCAACACCTGCCCCCACCTGAGGTTTCATACTTTCTTCAGCAGTTGTGATGACTTTTCAGTTACTTTCAAAGGAACAGAGTCACCTGGGGAGCCCTGTACAAGACCATCTTTTTCTCCACCTGCACAAGTAAATAACGTATTTAGTGTTAGGTAAGAACGAAACTGTTTGTCCCCAGAACAAGGTCTGTAATATTTTTTAAAGGAATTCCCAATAATCCAGAACTTTCACTACTGAAACAGGGCTTATGCACTCCAGGAAGGAACAAGATGCATATTCATAATCTGCAGAGCTTTCAGACATGAAGTATTCTCCACACAAATACTGCCCTACCCAAACCAACACAATCTGTCAGACAGCAAGACTGACACACACACACAGTACTTTTGTCATTTACAGTCGCTTCCAGGCTAAGTTATGTATAACATGTTTGTCTGTCTCAGTCAGAGACTCTGGTGAACAGCCTCCATTTTAGCCCCCTCTAACACCTCTCACCCCCACCCACAACAGAGCACCTTAATCAAAAACTAAGATAGTGGACAAATACACGTAACCGGACAGAAATTAGCAGATCCTGCAGAAAATACTTTAGCCTAGTGGAAAATTCTGTACCCGGAGGTGTTTTCCTGCAGATCTGATTCCATTTTGGACTCGTAGGCAATTAAGCGTCAGAGAAGCTTTATTACATACTTCGGAAAAGAAGAAAGATGCAGACGTTTGCCAGAATGAGGGGAAAATGAAGTCTTTCCTTCTCCCGTGCTGCCACCTCGTGACAAATCAGACTCCAACTTCTAAAACAGACCAAAAGACACATCTAAACATTAGCAAGTTTTTTCAGACTCCACCAAACACACACTTGCTGTAGACATTAAACACACCGCTGCTATGGCAGGCACCCAAAAAACCATTTTTTTTCAGTTGGTAGATCGCTGATCCTAGTCTGATGCTGCATCCCGTCTCTTTACCTGACTTTGCAAAGCTCCCGGCTTATCTACAGCATCTTCTTCCAACTGCAACTGAAGTCATAGGAACCAAGAGTTCCTACCCAGGCCCAACTGTCTGACAGTATCTTTTAAAGGGCCTTTCCAATGGTTAGCAGGACAAACTTGGTTTCTCAAGTCAACAGGAAATACAAGCTGAAATGTTCTTTGTGGTGCTGGCCCCAGAATTCTAATCATAGTTACCTCTTCCTACAAGTCTTGCCTCTCCAGTCTCAGGAGTAATGAAACAGCAAAGTTTCTGTGCTGTTTTAGATAACGCGTCTCAAGCTTCTGATCATCTAATAATTATGGAGCTGGAAGACAGGTATTTCTTTGCAAAAACATCTTTGGAGCAATTGCTGCCTAAACACTACAATAAATCCCTCCTCCGAAGGACAACACTGAAGAACAGTAATATTTAACTCCTCTCCCTTCTTAAGATCTTCATCTGCTTTCACAGCTGTTTAATTAAAAGTTCAGCTCAGTAAAAAAGTAATACTGAATAACTTAAGATCCAGAGTATGCCAATATAGTAATTGAAAAATCACAGACTGTAAGGCAACCAGACAGCCCATGGTCCAGCAGCAGCCTGTCGGCACACCTGCAGCACCTCTAAGAGGTTTATACGTGTCTAGCACCTGTCCACTGAGGTTTACAAAGTGCTTTACAAACTCTAATTAACCCAAGGTGAGAATTAACAGATCTGGATTATGCAGAGACGAACGGCAATGAAATCTTCAAAACCTGAATACCACCATACCAAGGGCAAGCTCTGTGCCCACCAAAAAGCCAGGGACCTTGTCAGAAATGTTACTGCCAGGTCATGAATTGCACAATTCCCGTTTTTGGAAGAGAACAATGTACACATCAGCCAGCAAGGTACGGAGTAACACCTGCTACCTGTAAGCTGAAAGAAGTACTGAGAGTTGCAAAGGTGTAAGATGTGAAGACTGTTCAAAGCCACACCTATCACTAGTGCAAGTGCAAAAGCAGGATGCTACCGCTGCCAAAGCAGGCCTTCAACAATAAGATTAAGTCATTAGAAGGTAAGAAAAAGCTAGAACTTACCCCTAGGTTGGCAGGTAGCACAGAGAAGGCTGAAGTTTCCTTGTCGCTGTTCTCTGAACTCTCTCCATTTGGGGTTTTGCTTTTGTCTTTAAAGTTTGCTCAAGAAAGCTTTTTACTAAACAATGGAAGTAACCCTTCGTACACAAGTATTGCAGAGGAACAAGCAGTGGTTAACAATTAGCAAATTCGACAGTCAGCCAAATGTTAGCAAACATCCAACCCCATGAAACATTAACCAGCTACTGAAGAACTAACCTAGAGAAAAAAGCCTGGAAGAAGAAAACTGTGTTTGCTCAATGCATATCTTCACTGTTCATTGGGACATACTCAGTAAGTCCTATCAGACCAGCCACAAAACTGGCAAACACAAAAAATAGTAATGCATTTGCCGGGTGCCACTGGTATTTTCAGAGTGTTAGAACTGCCTTACTGACTTGTCGCATATTTGACTACTGAAAGTAAAACTGCTTCTAGAAACGCAGTGAAGTCAGGGCTTGTTAAGTTTGTTTTGTGTGACTCTCAGCAGACACGCAAGAATCAACAAAGGCTGTATCTCTTTTTCAGATACTTTCACAACTTTGACATTGGGATTGTAAATACCGTGGGCATCCTTTTTTATACAAAACTAGCTAGAAGTAAAAGAAATTGTAGACAGTTTGCCCTTCTGTGATTACTGCAGTGTAAAGGTTTTCATAAGCATGACTTTTATTGGGACTTCTAAAAAACCACTAAAAATCACACCATTTTTATTCTTAGAACTTTAACAGAAGGTATTTCTTCATGGACAGATCTACATGTATACAGCAGAAACTTTAAAAGGAATTTTAAAGCGTTCTCTGAAACCTTTAACTTTCCATTGCTTGCAGCTTGATTTTACAATAGAGCTGTACTTTTGTATAGCTACCTTTCTTACAAAATGTAATGTTGAGTTTCTAAAATGTCACCTTATTTTGCAAAAAACCACAGAACTAATTCTGCTGAACAGACTAACATAGTTTAAAAAAAAAAATGAAGAAGTTGTCTATCATATTTTCCCTAAGCAAAAAGACAACCAGTTCCCATTTTCTTCCATTCCTCATAGTCATATGGGGAAGAGGTGTACGAGTTTGTTGGTCAAAGAGCAGCGGTCTCTAGATCTGTGGCCTGGGTGAACATGAATTCAGAGGGACTGCATTAATGCAGCAAAAACATAGGCAGCCCATATCAATTACCGCAAGCTGTTCTCCTCCACTCCTCTGCTCTTCCTCAGAGTCATTCAAAACGGAAACGCAAAGACATCTCCCATGTCAGCCTCTCTCTAATTCCACTTACAGCTCCCTCTGCACCCTGCGCAACACAAGCTTCTCGCCCTGCCACTCTGATGCTTTCATAGTACATCGCGGTATCTGCTGATTCCATCAGCCCCAGTACCTCCTCCCGGGCCTCCCACTGCACTGATCGTGTGTCTTCTCCATGCCTCTCCCCATCTTCTTCCACATCTCATTTTAGATACAATTCTTCACCTCAGGCTCAGCTGATAAAGAAAGCATTACTACACTCACCAAATCCTTCCTCAAAAATCTATGTCCACCATGATGCTCTTTAAGAATGCTGCTTTTCCTCAAGATAATGCCAACATGCCAAGCAACTCAGTGTTTTCACTTCTTCAGGTAACAGGGAAGTCCTTTTACAGAGAGAATGTGTTTTCCTTCGTAAGAACTTTATTTCTATGCACATAGTTCACATAAGACCTTTTACTTTCTTTAACACGTGATCACAGATTAGAGCAGAGGTGACTAGCAAAAGACAGTAATTGTGTATATGTGATTCATGACATTACTAAAAGCTATATGTTTCTTGCTGTGCAAGATTTCTTTTCCCATTACTATTTTCTTTGCTTCTAAAAAGGAAAAATTTGTACAAAATGCATTTGGAAAATGTGTTATGTATTAGTTACGTGGAATTTTTAAAATGAAAAAAGCTATTTTTTCCCACTAACAAACAGTCCTTGGAATAATTACAGGCATACCAAATGATAATTGTCCGAGTTGGTAAGTAAGAAAGTCCAGGCATACCACACAGAGCACAGCTCCACAAAGCAGGGATGTAAAAGGAAAGAGCTTTACAAGCCCTGACAATACTGACCAATGCCTTGATCACTCAGCTATTTCAAACTTTGATGCTTCAGAAGATGCCTCTTGGCTATTTCCTTAGCTTCTTTGCAGACCCTCCTTTTCATTTTCAAGCTGTCTTTTTCTCCATGAATATTTGGAAAAAAGGCTGGGCTTTTTTTTGTCGGGGTGTTTTGGGTTTGGGGTTTTTTTGGGGGTTGGTTTTTTGTTGGTTTTTTTACCACCTCCATTGTCTACAATAATTCAAACAAAAATGGCTATTCAGGCCTGTTTTTTTCAGGATCGGCACCGGTTTCCTGCACAGGAACAGTTGTTTGATCCCCATTCTCCACGGATAACATCAAAGTCTGATCCTGCTGTCCACTCTTTAAAACATGTCAAAGGAAAACACAGGGTATGAAGGTCAGCTTTTATTAGCAAATGCCTGCTATTTTCACTACTAACAGCTAGACTTTTGCTTCTTTCTTAAGATCAAGAGTCGCTGTAGGTCCCCTCTCAAATCAGAACTGCAAATTATACGGTCCATTCAATGTTTTTCCTATGAAACACATCGCTGTCTGCACAGATACCAGATCTCGCAAATCACTAACAGGAACTTTTAGGGCATACATAATACTGTAGGGTGGAGAGTAAATAAACACAGTTACGTAAGTCAGACTCGTATTTCTTAGTAGGAGTCCATCTCCTAAATCCCCTTAAATATTCATTCTTAGGCAATGTCAGGAGATAATAATGGCCTAGGGACTAGATCCCAAGCCTCCTAATGAGAATCACATAAAATGAGTTTATACTGTGTAGTTCTGGGGATTCTGGAACTCACAGGCACTCCCAGTATCCACAAGCCGCTCCAGCACGCACTGAGCCCATCAGACACATAGCACAAGCAAACACGGAACAAAAAACCTACTTCAGATTTCAACATATTACAAAAAAAAAGAAAGGAGAGAGAGAGAGATACTCACCCCTGATTCCTGCACCGCTGCAAAGAAAAGGAAACAGTCCCATCAAAATGCAGTAAGGTGAACTTTATACTAACACATTTTTCTCATCGTGTTATCTTGTCCTTACATGTATGTAGGAGTGGTTCAGCGGTGAGCCGGCATAGGCACACCCCCTAAGGGAGGCATCATTACAGCAGGTTAACTGTGGCACTCACAAATGTAGAAATTTCCTTGCAGTTCACCTCTAATTGGCTGTTAAGGTTTCAGCTCAACATCTAGTGAAACGAAGACCACTCTTCGGAATACTAGCTATTACAAAACCACCCCTTTATACACATGCTCTCCGTACTTACGTGGCACATGAGTTTTCCTTTTCTTCCTTTGCCAGATATATGTAAGGCCAACTGCAACAACCAGCATGGTTCCAAGAACAGAACCAACAATTGCTGTAACAGAGGAATCTGAGGAAGGATTCCCGTCCCCTCCTGGTACCCAGCTGTTCTCCTTAAGTCTGATGTGAGAAAAGAAATAATTGTGTTCTTAGAGCCTGTGAGCAGACCTTGCAGGGGAACTGCTGTACTGTTTTTAACATCACACCTCCACATCCAGGGGCATTCACAACAGTCTTTCTGATTTGGTGGGTAATCCAAGAAGGAGCTGCCTTTTACCTCTTTGTTTTAATGCTTGTAAATGCAAATTGATTCCCCTCAGAAGCAAACTCTCACCTGTTCTGCTATAGCTAAGGGATGTGTCAGCTGAAACCCAGGTACCCAGAGGAGTCCACTGCTCTTCGTGGGTCCAGATCCAGCTCTGTTAGAGCTGTCTGAGACTCTCCTGTGCACTGACAAGTTATGACAAGAGGCTGAAGGCAAAATCTGTCATGTTAGTGAGTTTATAAAGAGAGAAGTTAAGCTGTTCCCAAGAAGGAGTGGGACATAGCAACAGGATTCCACACTTGGTGCCTTACTGGAAGCAGGAAACTGCTGTTTTGAAGACAGCAAAATGCAGACCCAAAAGTTAAAGAGAATAGCCCCACACCCATAAAGAGTAAGAGCTGCTTACCTGGGCCACGGTGTACAACTGTAGGACATGTTGGCTATTGAGGAGGTTCCGGGAGGACAGGCTTCACACACATTGTCAGTGGTCTTTGTGCCTGTAAGGGAGAAGACAACAGGATTTCTATCTGCACCTATGGCTAAGGAGAGCTTCAGTTCAGCATGATCTTTGTAAACGACCAAGTGATTACTGCAGAGACTCTTCATTACAGACCAAAGCTCACACACTTCTGTCTTTGCAGACAGGAAAAAAAGCATTCTTGGCCACATCAGCTACCTCAGCATCTAGGACTTACATGGATCGTGCAAGCTTTCAGCTGTGCACTGCTGCTCTGACAATTACAGTCAGCACAGTGGACCAGTATACATCATAGCTCACATGCGCTGGCCCTATCCATTCACACTGATCCTTCACTACTTTTTTTCTGGATGAACTGACAGCCAGCCTCCTCAAAAATCAAACTCCAAAGGCACTCCCCATAAGAAAGTTTGGTGTTACTGATGCTATGTTGGCTTACCCCTTTCTTTTACCATAGTGCCAGGAAAGCAGACAGTGTAGCGTTGACAAAGTTCGCAGTCTTCAGTCCCAAAATAACTGCAGAAATACCCAGGCAGACAGCCACACACAGTATTCTTCGTATAGGTACAGGCCGCTTCTGGCACTAGGTTGGCTCCTAAGAGAAATTTACACGCACAGCCACAGTGTTTACATGGGTACAATCAACAGATACAAAAGCAAAAGTGAACATTTAGCCTTGCCTTGATGCACTGGTGAAGAGCACCAGAACTAACAGGATTAGTGAAGATGACTCCTTTTTTGATGTATAAAGAGAGCCCAGTTCCTCACAGACACAGCATCTTGGGTCACATTTACGTCTGTCCGAAGTGACTTCATGGCAAAAGCAGAATACTCCCAACTGAACTCTGTTTTTAAATTAGCTGTCCTGGTGAAGCAGGACAGCTCCACCAGGAACTCTTTCAGGCCTGAAATTCCAAGCATTCCAAGACAGCTTTTTAGACACCATGCTTCAATCTAAAGGAGCCTTTAAATCACAGAATCATAGAATGGTTTGGGTTGGAAGGGACCTTAAAGATCATCTAGTTCCAAGCCCTCTGCCATGGGCAGGGACACCTTCCACTAGACCAGATGGCTGTCACCAATCACCTCCTTATTTTCCATGTGCCTTAGCATAGTTTCCAGGAGGATCTGCTCCATGATCTTGCCAGGCAGAGGTGAGACTGATGGGCCTGTAGTTCCCCAGGTCTTCCTTTTTTGCCTTTTTAAAAATGGGGGTTATGTTTCCCCTTTTCCAGTCAGTGGGAACTTCACCAGACTGCCTTGACTTCTCAAATATGATGGATAGTGGCTTAGCAACTTCATCTGCCAGTTCCCTCAGGACCCGCAGATGCATCTCATCACGTCCCATGGACTTCTGCACCTTCAGGTTCCTTAGATGGTCTCGAACCTGATCTTCTCCTACAGTGGGTGGTTCTTCATTCTCCCAGTTCCCACCTTTGCCTTCTGCAACTTAGGCAGTGTGGCTTGAGCACTTGCCAGTGAAGACTGAGGCAAAAAAGTCGTTGAGTACCTCAGCCTTCTCCATATCCTGGGCAACCAGGTCTCCCGGGAGGGCCCACATCTTCCCTAGTCTTCCTTTTATCACCAACGTAACTATAGAAGCTTTTCTTGTTGCCCTTGACCAGATTTAATTCTATCAGGGCTTTAGCTTTCCTAACCTGGTCCCTGGCTGCTCGGACAACTTCTCTGTATTCCTCCCAGGCTACCTGTCCTTGCTTCCACCCTCTGTAGGCTTCCTTTTTGTGTTTGAGTTTATCCAGGAGCTCCTTGTTCATCTATGCAGGCCTCCTGGCATTTTTGCCTGACTTCCTCTTTGTTGGGATGCATCGCTCCTGAGCTTGGAGGAGGTGATCCTTGAATAATACCCAGCTTTCTTAGACCCCTCTTCCCTCCAGGGCTTTGTCCCATGGCACTCTACCAAGCAGATCCCTGAAGAGGCCAAACTCTGCTCTCCTGAAGTCCAGGGTAGTGAGCTTGCTGTGTGCCCTCCT
>NW_008824410.1:242742-244074 GCF_000699105.1 Pygoscelis adeliae | reverse complement strand
CGGCGCAGCCTCTCCCTTCAGCAGCTCCGACTGGGTGGAGGCATCGGCCACCGCTGGGGTAGATGGTGCAGACCCCCCAGCTGGAGCTGCAGCCTTTGCTCTCGGATGAGTGCCCACCATTCTGCCTCAAGGGTCAGGGAGGATGAGTGCCCTTGACCTGTGCAGGTGCTCACAGAACGGTGCTGGGTTGCTGGGTTATGTGTACTCCAAGTCTCCCACTCGGCCAGTGGAATGGCCCTTTGAATGCACCCTCCCGCACGAGCTGCCGCGCCACGCCCTGTTCGCCCGTCCTGTTTGCAGCGCTCCTGGTCGCTGGTGCTCCCTGGGGCTGCCTTTTGTGGGACCGGGGGGGGGCCATCCCCGCCCACGCCTCGTCAGCCACCCTCGTGAGAGCTGCCGGCTCCCGGCGGGGCCCTGCGCTCCCCTGGGGGTTCCCCGGCTCAGGAAACCCCCCCGTACGCCGTGATCCCCCGCTCCGCTGCGGGACGCGCCTGCACCGGAGCTGATCGCCTCTGTGAGGCGCGTTAAGAGACATTAAGAGAGAGGCTGCAGATCAAACTTGCACTGGTGCCAGCTGAAGATCTATGCGAGTTTTCCCCTTCCATCACCCAGTAGATAGCATTCTGAGGTCTGCACAGTGAGATGAGCCTCTCTGTTCTTCACACTCTAACCAATTCATCAAGCAAATGAGGCAAGAAAGGAGAAGGGGAGAATGTATCCACGAAAGGCATGAAAAATCCATTTTAACTGGTTCTTTAGCATCCTACTTACCTTTATCACACAGTTTACATTTCCTGCAGTGTTCTAAACCATTGGGATGATCTGTGTATGTGTCCTCAACACAAGGTATGCATGTCGTGCTGGAATCTGCAGTGCAATGCTTGAAAACCCGAAATCCTAAAAACCAGAAACAACCCCCCCCAAAGAAGTGGCTCCATTAGCAAAGCTTACCTGGCCAGGGACTGACACTGGCATTAAACCACCCGTAACTACTATAAATTAACTACAAGGACCTCAGAAATACCCTAATAGCAATTGCAGAGATAATCCTAAAACAGAAACCAAGACCCAAAATGAAAGTCCTTGGAAACTGTGAAATTACCAAATACCACGGCAGAGAGATTCTGGCAGTTGTTGCTTCCACTCTGGAGGCTCCAAAGAAAGCGACAGGCCCTTGCGCTGTTCTAAGGGGGGGTGAATGCAGGCTAGAGGAGGACATTCTGGCGTGATGCTCACAACTGTGAGTTGCAAGACTCTCGTCAGGGTGCAGCGGGCATAGCCGGCTACAGCAGAGGAGGCGGGTCACCCCCGTGACCCGCTGCCATGCCGAGG
>NW_008824410.1:242445-242732 GCF_000699105.1 Pygoscelis adeliae | reverse complement strand
CCGCAGCTGACATGGCGAGCGAGCAGCCCACAGTTACCTACCAGCAGCAGACACTGGGCAGCACTCGGCACCTATGGGATATTCTCCCAACCCACAGTCACCTACCAGCAGCACACATTGGGCAGCACTCGGCACCTATGGGATATTCTCCCAACCCACAGTCCAAGGCATCCACACGGTCCAGCTGCATGACCAGCACAACGGCAAAAACCTTTAGGCACGACAAGAACGGATTTCCATTTCACAGCTTGCTCACAAGACGCTCGCCTCTCGAAAGCATCGCCATC
>NW_008824410.1:228790-241901 GCF_000699105.1 Pygoscelis adeliae | reverse complement strand
AAAGGCCGAGCGGGGCGGGAGCCGGCGGCTGCCCCGTTCTCGTACCGCCGCTTTCCTCGCCTCCCGGCTGGTGAGACCAGCGGAGGCTTTGGCAGGGAGGGCGCCGGGCCCGAGAGTCAGTAAACATCTCAAAACCTGGCTTAGGGCCCGCGCTTGCGTCTCCGTACGTGGAAACGCGCCCACGAAGGCACGCAAGGCCGACCAGGGAAGAGTCAGCTCTTGGCGAAAGGCGTTGCAGGTGCCTGACTGATAAATGACTTGACCTAAAAGCAAAACGCCCAAGTCTGCCGTTAGAATTGGTTCAAGTTCCTTCTGCGGTAGAATTGGTTCAAGTTCCTTCTGCAGCTCTTGCGTGTTTTTCAGCGTTGGCGAGCTGGATTACTAAGCCAGTTGAAGCTGACTAAAAGCCAGAACCTCAACCTCCCGGCAGATGTTTGGATTACCAAAGGCGTGAGCAGTAATTAAAACCAGCTGCTGTCATGAATATTAAAAACGTTGTTGAAATGGGTCACTGTTCCTCGAATACTACGGGGAAGCAGTTTATGTAAATGCAGCTTTCCCCCTCTCTCTTTTTGAAGAAAAAAAAAAGTGGTAATACTTGACTAGTTTCTGAAATTAGTAGGCAGCATTTCTCGCAGCAGGACACAGCATGGGAAGAGTGTGAAGAGATGAGCTTTTTGTCGAGGCCTTTGATGAGTTCAGAACTGCAGCGAATCTCTCACGGAGCAGGCAAGCGGACTTGCAAGAAAAGGGAGCTGTACATCTGCTCCTCTGCCAGGATGTTCACCCACTAAAAACAGCTCAACTAGAATGTGTCGGGGATTGTATTTTCAGTCCACATCTGTTGAAAGTCGGTTACCTGCCTGCGTAGCGAAGACAGCTAGCTTAAGAGGCATCGGACTCTGTTATTAGTGTTTCATGATTCTGCTGACACCTAAACTCTTCAGGGCAAGCACACCCGGAGTCCCCAGTCAGTTTAACTGGCACCAAGCAGCAGTGCTGCTGGAAGAAGAGGTCCGTCTCCTTTCGGTCCCATTCCACCAGTCCCACCGCACCACAAGTGCACATGAAGCAAGTGGCAGTCGGGAAGTGGCTGAGGCTAGAATTAACTCTGACGAGCAGGTGGAAGGGTCATCTATAGCATTAGTTTCAATCCTGCGTTCCTCGGCCTCTTTCACTATGTGGCCGCAAAACAGTTACGGCAGCTGCAGTAACGGGGAGGTGTTGGGGGGTGGTAGCGATACCGCTTTCCTGCGTCAGCGCGTGTTTGCTGGCTTGTGGCGATTGCGAGGTGGGATGGCAGTGAGTCAGAGAGAGGTAGTGCCAGCGCTGACTGTGGAGATGCCAGGGATGGCCGGCTCTGGCACACGCTCGGCACACAGAGCGTATGTGGCCAAAGGTCTGGGACGTGAAGCGCAAGCCCAGCGGCGCTGTGGCCTTGTTATCAGCCCTGCCTCTAACTTGTGTTGATGGTGCACCGTGCGTGCAGTTTGTTCAACTTTTCCTCTGATTTTTCAGGTGATTATGCTGAAATGCTGTTTCATAGTTGTTTGGGATGGACAAGTTAAGCTGCAAGAAAGTGAAAACTCCTTTAGACATGAAAAGTAGGGAAGTACAATTGTGAAATATGAATGTCAAGCTTCCTTTTTTCATAATGACGGAGTTTGGGGATTTCTAGATTTGGTGGCTGGGGGACAGAGTTACTTACTTTTCTCCACTGTAAAGTGATCGCAGGTGGTCTCTTGACATGAACTGATTTTACCATACAGCAGCTGCCTCGGTTTCCTACACATCACCACTTCTTTTCCACTGCTTCAGGTTTCACTTCCCATGGCAGATCTTGCTTCTCTGACAGAGGACAGCGGCTGCTCATGCGACAGGAAGGTCTGAGCTTGCCTCGCCTTGCCCTGGAATGGGTTTGACAAGTCAAAATGAATTGGTATTATCACATTTGTAACAGGATTTTCGCTGTTAGAAACCTCTCGGGCTGTGGCCAGCATTCAGCGACAATATAGCAGTAACTCTTTAGGTGAGAATTCAGTAGTGCTGTCTACCACCGTGATCTAACAGCAGCTGGGAAAACCAAAGGGCCGTCCTACTTCAAGTGCAGTTCATGGCTGGGTGGGAAGTACGTATTTGGCTCAGCAGTATTCCTGTAATCAGGTCATTCCCGACTTATCTCCCCAACTGCGGACCAAGTTTTTTTTCCATGTCCCCATCACCATTTCAGAATGCAAAAAACGTGAGCCTGGTGTAGATTCATACCAGCTTCCATCGGACTCCAGCAACCACAGGTTGGTTGTGCCTGGTTCTTCACAAGCAAAAGGACTTTCCTGGGTGTTAAGGTACAGAAACACTGCTCTGGACAGCTGAAGGACAGTAGCTATTTTCTTCAACTAATTTAATGCTGATTTACAGGATGTAAGAAAAAATAGGTCCCGAGAGAAGCCTTTCATAAAGGACTATGAGGAGAGCAAAGACCTTCTCCCCCTCCTTCAAACCACTAATCCCTTCCTTCACACGTGCGCACACACCTTTCTCCAGGATTTACCTTTGCAGGTGCTGTGTATACAGATAATATTCAAAGGTATCCCAGAGCTGTGTGCCCTTGATCACCTCTCGGAAGGTTAAAAACCACCAGTTTGATTCCTTAGTTTTGTTGTCATTGGTAGAAGACATAGGGAGCCTGGAAGTTAAGATAACAACAGACGTTTCATGTTTTCAGATTATTTTAACCACTTAGAATTCTATCAGTCTGTTTGCTTTTTTGGACTGACACATAACAGCTGTGCTCTCCTGGGGGGGAAAAAAAAAATATATATATATATAGACTTAATGCATTTCCTATTGTGATCAAATATGCTTGTGAGCAGTGGAATTTACAAGGACAAGTTTCCTGTAGCTTTATGTCTCACACTCAAAATATTTTGTGCCTGATAGGGTACAAGCTCTGATCAAAGTTTGTCTTGTGGTGGAAAGACTCGTAACATTTCTCTCGTCTCTGAATTCTTCAGTATACAGCAATAAAGGTGAGTTCTTGTTGCTGTCTTTCCCTTAAGGGACTAGCAAATTTGAATCTCCCTCTCTACCTCGTTGCCTATTTTCCCCAAACTCACATCAACGTAATATTCCCGAGACCTCCAACTGTCTTTTAGGTTTGGTTGAAACTGCCAGTCAGTCTCAGTGGTTTTTCTGCTCCTGTTTTGATAGCAGCACCAGCATGGCATTGTGCATTTCAATTTCCCCAAGCAGGCGATGTGAGGCTGAGACATAGAAGATGTCTCTATTAGACGCACCAGAGACAAATGAGGTCTGTGGCATCCTGGAGCGACCAGACAATTAGTTCCAAATTGGTTACGGTTTTCCTGCTCTTGTGGTTTTTTTCAGTAAGCATCTGAATCACCAGCTCTTGGAAGTTGTTACTGCAGTTCTCCACTTCCTCTAGGAAGGGTACTACAAGCCTACTTAATTTATGCTGACGTCAATTCCTACTGGCCAACACACGTGCTGTTTCCTCATACAATTGGCCAAAATACTGAGCGATGTTTTTATTTGAACCACGCTATGCAGTTCACATGACACTGTCAGTCAGTAGGTCCTGGGACAGGACTATTGGATTTATGAGGCAAGGCAACAGCAGTCCTGTAACTAGAGATCCCAGTGTCAGGTTTGGGAAGATCTACCTCCGTGCCCTTGCCCCGGAGCTTCCACGTAGCAAGGGCATTGCAAGGTGGGGAAGGCAGAGCCCCCGTCAAGGCTAGAATCTGAGCCTTCATTGTTAGGAGAGAAGGAAGAGGGGGAAAGTAACCCTAGATCTTGGGCAGGGGATAAGAGGGATTAGGTCAAGACCAAGTAACGGGAAGTCTGTCTATGAAGATCTGTTTATGCATCTCCTAGTGTTCTCGCTTGGTCGCCAAGCTGACGGGGGCCAGAGCCACCGTTCATCTGCACCTGTCTGAACCTAAGTGTAAATGGAAGCAACAGACCTGCAGAGTCCCGAGTTTTACAGCATCAAGGAATTGCTTAAATTATCCTTTACAGATACAGTTCAAATACTAGTGAGAGACGTGATAGAAAGTAGCTTATGCATCAGATTAGTCAACTACATTTTAAAAGAATTCTACTCCAGTACTGCTGGAAAAAATAAACACTCTGCATCACTTTTAAGCTTCATCAAGTTACCCTATTCATCTGCCCACATACAAACAATTACAACGTCATACACAGAAACTGGGAGGTGGAAAAGATTTTATAAAGTCTCCAGCACTGACTGACATCTGATCATTAAAATGAAGGAAACAAAATCACATGGAGCATACACTTGAAAACCCCTAAAATTCTGCTTGAACTGACTTTGTTCATCCAAGGGGAAATTGTTTTTACAGGAACTGTGACCCCTGGTGGCTAAAAAGAAAAGTTAAAATATCATTTGTAAACTTTGCAAGGGCTTTAGCTTCATAAAATCGTATTCATACTGCAGTATTAAAAAAATTGTCTATATGTAAAGAGTGTTTTCCAGTAAGAACTTTTTAGTGTTCTAAATACTCGTTTTGCATAATTATAGAAGTTTATATAGCAAGTTCTCTGTATTGCAAGCCAATTCACTTGCTGGATGACAATAACAATCATGTCATTATTACTGTTACTATTGACATTATAGTAACATCTCAAATCCCCAAATGCCTATCGCTTTACAAAGTTACTGCCACGAACTCCAGAGTGAAAGAGCGCATAGGGACTCTGTCACTTAGTGGTATCTCCCACCACAGACCCCAAATTCCCTGTTGCAATAAAAAGCATGTATGTGACAAATCAGTGGTAAAACGTGGCAGAACAAATCATTGCTTGTCATAACGAAAGACAAATGAAAACCTGCATAAGCAGCAACGTGTGATTTCTGGCTGACATAACTGGATCATGTGTTTCTAGCCAAAACATTTTGTCACTTCATATGTAAATTGCAGAACTATCACACTTCTTTTATCAAAAGATAATGGCTTTCACCTAAGTTTGTGCTTGCGCAAACTTTGTTTATTATCATGATTGTCACAGGAAAGGAATTTGCAGTGAGCTGTAGGTAACTTCCCTGCTCTGGGGACACATCCGAGGGGTGTAACTTACTGCTGGCTGAGGCACACCTCCCACAAACTCTGATGAGGGATGCTCGAGGAGTCCTAATTCAGGTAGGTGCAACAGCAACAGAAGGCCTTACCCAGGTTTGTGTGTCCCTACCAGGGTAGCACTCACCCATCCGCGTCTGCAGGACCTCCGTGGCTCTACCACCGCTGCTCCATGCCGCAGTACCGCTCTTTCCCGAGGCTTTGCGGGACGGTTTATTTGCCCCTCCGAGCTCTCAGAGAAGAAATTGTGGGGAGGCATTAGAGGATACACAGCACTGCAGCAATTGAGGCTGTTTCCTCTTGGGATCAGGTGAAAAAATCGTGTGAAAGGAGGACGCAAATTCCAGCTGCTGCCTCCAGGGAGGCCAGATGGCCAGGTTTAAGGCTTTGTTACTCAGGTGAGAAGGTTTTGTGTGGATAGGAGGGGCAGTGACTAAGGAAGCGCTCAATGTGATTCAGCTGAGAGAATCCATGTGACAGTAGCACTCGCTTACTTCTTGGAGTTAAGGGTGTAAGGTACTCGATGGGAGTCATGCGAATATATAGAGCAGGTGACAATGTGGGATCCTTTTGCTTTACAAAAAATCCCACTTCCGTGGAAAACCAACATACTAGTCTTTTTCAGGGGCACAAGTGGCTGCGTATCCCTCAGAGGGAGAGGACCCAGGCAGAAGTTGCACACAAATGCATTTTATTGCTCTCTACAAACACAGAGACGCATACACGGTATGCATGTAAGCCATAGGGCTGTCCCAGTAGTGGGAGAAACACTATCCACCATGAATTAAACCACTCAATACAGACAAAAATCATTATTATAATGAAAATGCTAGAAAAAGCATAGCTTACATCCAAAATGTATAACATTGACCAATTAAGCCTTTACCTACTACCTTTTCTTTAACATAAAGCAGTAACACACTCTTTTTCTAAATTGAAAAAAGCAGCGAAATAGTAGAAATATTCCACATAGTTTCCTAGCTTCTGTTCATCTGTCACACTTTATGTACTAGGACTATGAAAGGGTCGCTGGGGAGAAATCCAAAACAAAACAAACCCCATTTTTGATGCTATACAAGTTATAAGCAAACAGAGGGAAACTGATTTTAATCAAGTGTGCATGAACCAAAGGGTAGTAAATTTATCCTCTGGAGTGACTGAGCAAACAAGCGTCGCTAGTCAAGCCAGAGCAAAGCTGATGGCTCTTACAAGCAATATTAGAGAAATCTCTCCTACAGCAATTCTTGTCCGTCACAACTGTAACATTTACAAAAATACCCTCCTTCATTTTGAAGACATTCGCCCCCTGACTGGGCAGCGTGCTGTGTGCTGTTATCACCAGCGTCTACACAGCTTCAATACCACTCGACAGAATGCCTGAACTTTTGCCAAAGGATCCCATAAAAGTCAAAAGTATGCCATTCTTTTCACACATAAATAAAATACAGGGGGAAATAAAATTCCCTACAGAAGAGAGGATCAGAGCTGGACTATCAGATGCAGTCAGGTCCTTCCTCTGGACTGTAGAAGGCAAAGGTCCGCGAAGCAAGGACTCCCCTGACTACCAGGGCCTCCAGAGAGTACTGGCATCTTTCGGAGATGCTTGCTTCAGGGTGCTGGGGTTCCCGGGGGAAAAGGTGACCTCCGTAGCAGCTGACTGGCTCTTCTGGAAGTGGCTTAACAGTTTGGTCTGTGTTTCAGTTCGGACTTTATGAAGAGAGAGGAAATGGAAAGCTTCTTGCAAACACCTAGAATAGCCCTCTCTGAAGTCAAACTGAGAGCTTTTCTGGAAGGATCCTGCTGCTAGAGAAGGGAAGAGAAGAGGGAGGGGAAGAAAGAACGGTTTAGAGCAATTGTTCGTGGCTAGAGATTCATAAAACTTTGCAGATTTGCAGATTTGCAGTAAGCTAGAGACTGAAACACAATTCAGTACTCACTCTTCATCTGCAGCTGGCTCTGCTGTTTCAGGTAGCTGACGGTCATCTCCAGGATGTCGGCTTTCTCCAGCTTGGAGTTGGGCTGGTGTCTCTGAAACTCCTTCTCCAGGAGCAGTTTCAGCTGCTCGATGCTGCTGTTAATCCGGTCACGGCGCATTTTCTCCACCACCGGCTTCCTCAGCTGTAAAAAGCAAAGGAAAAGAGACCTATTATTAGGAGGATCTTCTCTCTGCCATTTCACAGGACTGTTTGTGGCCCGTCACTGTTCCTAAACAATGTGGACCAGTTTCTCGGCTGGCGTAAACTGCTACGCGAACAGCTGAGAGCGTGGCTCGAAGCTGCCTTGCTCTGCCTGGACTTACTTTGTTTTTCTCCTTCGGTGTCAGCAGGTTGTCGGGCTCCATGAAAACAGTGCTGGGAGCCATCCGTCCTGAGAAAGGAAGGCAGGTCTCAGAGTGGAAGTCCAGGAGAAAACGTGTTGCGGGAAGCTGCCTCTGCCTGATATTTATACCGTGCAACCTCCCTGAGAGTCTGTGGGTCTCCGGCTTGGTGGAGTTTCCCACACTCTACAGCCAATCGGGAGATAGGCAGCACAATAGGAGAAGCATCTATTCTTGCATGCTCCATTGCCAGTGAATAGCCTGGGGATAATGACCTTCTCCCAGATGAGCAGGTGGGGAGTGTGTGGTACGTGAAAGGCTGGGATCAGAATTACGTGTCAGAAGCTGGGAAAGAGCTGGCCTTCAATGGGAAAAGGCTGCTGACTAATGCCGCAGATCAATAGCATTCCAGACGCAGCCTGGGGTTCACATGCGTGGAGGAAGGAGGAGGTCAGCTGCCCGTGGCGGGAAATAAACTACTGCGGGCAGGCTGCTGCGTGGGGCTGCGTTCCTCTCTGGGGACGCACGGAGGCACACGCTTAAGCATGCACAAATGCACATGCACACACGAGCATTTTCTGGCTTTCTGAGATAAAGAGCAGAATTTCTTTAAATCCACTCACCTCGTTTTCTCAGTAAGCCAGGGCCAGTTGCTCTCCCTCAGGTGACTGGGGCACCAGTTTTGCCCATGTGAAACAGAAAACAGCTTTTCCAGTTTGGCTTACTGCAAATAAACACATTTAACTGTAAGTACACACAGTTATTGAAAACGTTTTCTGTTTTGATCTTCATTCTCTTCCCTTAATACCTTATGCACCTCTTTAGAACACTCTCAAGCCATGTCACAAGCACGTTATGTTTCTGTTTTCAAATACCTGCAAGATAAATCCACAAGGAGAAGGATCTCGGAGTGTTTTGGGATCAGTTCAGTCTCACACGCTGCTTTCTCACTTCCTCCCCAAAATGTGTTTTATGCTAATTATTTTCACTTAATCTATGCACAAGGGAAAATCGAGTGCAGAAGAAATTCACGTAGCCCATAAAATTATTAGAAATCGAATTCCCGATTCCTCATTCTCCACTGGGGCAGTTTCTATATTGAGATGCGCAGTCTTTGCCCAATAGGTGCCTGCAGCTGGAAGAGTCAACGGTCTTGCTATTTCTATCCTATAAACACACAGCCAGAGATTCATGTCGGAAAACTTGAACCAGATCTGCCTGCATTTATCCTGCAAGTAGTGCTTTCTTTTATGAGCTCTAACCTCACACGAACAGCTGAGGAAGGAAATGGCAGCAGCGTGTTTTCTGCATCCTCTGGACAGGCACCCTGGGCTGTGCGGAGCAAGGCTGGCAGCAACGTTGCCCTGTTACACCACAAGAAGGGCGAAGCGGGCAGGCGGCAGCATTAGCCACACATCTAGAACCATGTGTTCCCGTCCCAGATTTACTCCAAACGTGCTATGTGACCTAATCAACGCACTTCTCCGTGGGCATCAGTATCTCCCTCTATAAGATTCAACACAGGAGTAATAATAATCAGATAAATTACTGTCAAGTAATGTTAGGGCTTACGTTTGGGGATCTCTTAGTGAAAAAGAAAGGGTGGTAAGTAAATACCGTTTGTGTTTACATTAATATATGTGTATGTGTGTTCATGTATATATTAATATATTTGTGTGTGGTCATGCATGTCTTTTAAAGTGAATACACATACACACGGACACATTTCTCTCTCACTCTGCAACTCATTATTCGGAAGACCAGGTAAGGCTTAAATGACCTCTTCCAGGATCTGCCTTTCCATCCCTATTGTACTGCTCTTGAATAGGCTCCCTTTTTTTCGTACAGAGCAGCAGCTGTTGAGCTCCGAGTCTTTTATGTCAAGTTGTGGGAAAGCTTTTGTGACACCATTTCACATGTTCTCCTCAAAGCTTGTGGATTAGCTTTGAGCCCATGTAATGCCACCTCTGAAACCAATCTTCCGCTCCGTGCATCCCTCTTGGGGAGATTCTCTGAAACAGACACTCCTGAGTAGTAACTCATTTCTTGAGCTCTTTAATCAAGTGCATGAAGAAGAAATGTGCCAATCCCGTGATCAGCAGGGTCCACTAGCAGTTTTGCTAGACACAGTTTCTGTTTTCCAGAATAACTCACTAACAAGCAGCTATAAGAACAGCAATAATTTCCCCTTCCAGCACAAGTCACAGAGACGGGCACTCCGGTTTTAGTCCAACAAAGCTGTTTAAAGTGTCAGATGCCTGCCCTGCAATTACCCGCAGTACACAACAGGAAACTAAGCCTTCTTCTCAGGAATCTGTGCATTATTGCATTACTGCATCATAGGACTTTTATTTTGGGGGAGGACAAATTAACTTTCCATGATAAAACTGTAGTAGAGCAGATGTGTGACTCGAGTGACTCGGTCTGCCTTTGGCTTTCTTCCGTCACATTCGCGGGCTCTGGCTGTTTCTGGGATTTGCCCAGTGGTTCTGCAGATGTGAGGGAGAGAGGTAATAGCCCAGAGTGGCTGTTGCTGCCTGCGCTGGGGCAGCTGGCTGCAGCCCCTCAGCCGACCCAGACCAGGCCGAATGCATTGCCACCCACGTCTGCCACTGCTGATTCCACCTGGGATCTCTACAGCAGGATTTTTACACACAAACCTCTTATGTCTCCACTTAGCACCCAGGGGATTACGAAGTTAACTCCACGGGAACTGTCATGCTAGCCTGAACCGCCTTACTCTCCTTGGTCTTGGTAGAAATTTTGCTTAATTCACTATTGCAACATTTAGCTCAAGTTAAAAGAGAACGAAAACCTCCATCTCCTTTCTTGCTCCAAGAAAGTAACTTGCATGTACCTTCTTGAAGGAATTAACTGTACGGGATAAAAATTCCTACTTGATTTTTTCCAGAATCCCAAGCATCAAATCCTGTTCCATGTCTGTTCACTGTGTGTGCTTGAGATGTGATGGGCCTTTTTTTCTCCCGCTGTTTAGTAATTACATGGTTAGGCACTGTCGCTGTAACCCAAGCCTTCAGACCTCCTGCCTTTAACTCTGCCGCCGACTCAGTTTCAGAGCAATGTGAGCTCAGGTCCCTTGCGAAAAAACCACAGTCCAGCAAAGGCAGTATCAGCTTTCCTAGCAGGGATTCCAGAACAGCTCCCCTGCCCCACGTTTGGCCAGTCCAAAGCCAAATGGAAAGGAGACAGTTGTGCCAACACTTTGCCCGGTTGCACTGCGGCAGTGGTTGTGCACTTGGCACAATCAAGTGGTCAGCGCTCAAAATTTCTTCTCTGTTAGGATCCAAACTGACCTAAAGCCTGCTACTGAGCAGGCTGAATGCTAAATAGTCTTCCGTGGCCTTGAGAATTTCACTTAACTAGAGAGGCTGGAGGCCCCACATATTTAGAACATGTCTGGTAATAAAAATTACAATATTCAATGTATTATTGTGAGGTCAATGTAGCAAAATCTCCCCCAGATGGTAAATCCACTGAGGTTCCCACTTCCTCACCCTGTGTCACACATTAACTTTAAAGCATCTAAAATCAAAACATGTATTTAAAATAGCTTTTTATTTTCTCTTTGGTTTCACAGTCTGTGAGGGGAAAAAATAGCCAACTACTGACCATCTTGGAAGAGTTACTCAAATTAGATGCTCAGTTACCCAAAATAGATGCTCTGCTTCTGCTTTGGTTGGAAATCCTAAAGAAAAGCGATAACAGAAATTCCTCCCTATTATAAAGTTAGCAGAGTCAGTGGACTTTACACTAAGGATAATGAATTCTGAACTACACACCTTGTACTAGGGTTCCAAGCATACACAATATCGCATAGAAAACTTACTAGGGTCCCAAGATACTGGATCTGGATAACGTTTCAAATACGGCATTAGCAATAGCCTTTCCCCAGAATCTCTGCCAGATGTTAGCTCTTTAGGAAGACTTAAAGATGCTGCTGCTTTCCCAAGTCTTGAGAGATGCTCATTGCTCCCATTGCTTCTCTCCTGATAAGTGCTGCCCAGATGGCCTTTTGGGAGCAGGGTTTCCCACTGAACACAATGCAGAGGCAAGCACCGTTGCTAATGTGGTTTGTAGTCAGGCACACTTCCTTTGTGACAGGAATGAATATAGTTAAGAAATGGTGTGGGAAACTCAGAGGTACGCAAACTTCCATAGCCTTATGGTAGTAAGTCATTTAGAAAGCTAAAACGCTTAGGAGCAGGGACAGAGCAATACTTCTGAATAGAGAATGGGAAAGACAGCAAAGTGTAGGAGACTCAATTAGTGCTGAGTCCTACAGACCATCCTGAGGTGAAAAATAAAATGGGTCCAATCCTACGAGCCTTACTTGGATCCTCACTGAAGTCAACAGAAACTTTGGACTCCATGAAGGGTGAAGCGGACTGCTAGATTTGGCCTGCAGCTTTTGTACCCCCAGAGCTATTTCTGGATCTCCGGTAAACTGGTGTAAGTACAAATTACCTCTACACCTACAGTGGAATTTATCAAAATCCTAATCAGCAAAATTTGAGCCTGAATTTTCACCTGCCAAATACCAATACCAGAATCTGGTCTATTGTTTCCCATTTCTTTCATCCAAGCAACACAGAATAGTTTAGAAGTATTAATGAAGAGAAAATCTTCCCCAGAGTATTACTGGTATAAAATCTGATTTAATTTTCTTAAAAGCCAAGCCCAGCTCCTGTAGCTCTATATGGGGCATACAAAAGTATCATGATATCCTCCTGGTCCCTAGGAGTCTTCTTTTTCCCTTAGCACTGTGCAGCAAAGAGGCGCAAAAATCCCATTGCAAAACTGCAGTGATGGCTGCCTGAACGGGCCCTGCGTTGGCTGTGTTTCCAGGCTTGGTATTTCCAAGTTTGCTCAAGGAAAGCACACCAACTGACACGTGGAGCTCGGGAATCGAAGCCCTGCTGTCCCATTAGGGGTAATGTGCTGCAGTGGTTGCCATCGTATTTGGGCAGGCCAACCTTTGATAAAAAGAATAGCAAGACAGAGGTACTGAGCAACCTGGGGTACGGGCAGGCTGACTGTCAAGCGATACCCGGTAGCAGAGTCCCTTGGTATCTGTCAGTGACTCTATGGACAGTCCTAGCAAAAAACCACATTATTCTTCTGGGCAAAGCTGAACTGAGGCAATGCCTCACCTACAGCAGAGGATCTCCAAGCTGGCAGGAGGAAATCGGTCCTGTATTTAAACCCCATATTTAAATTACAGCAAACAGCAACTCAGATTAACATGCCAGGGCAATTAAGGATTGGAGGAGCTTCTGTATCTGTTTGCAACAGTTTGCATAAGCCTACAGGCAGCTTGCTAATATCAAGGGTCTGTGTTTCCCGGGACATATTAAACAAATCTGGGGAATTAAAGAGGCAAACAGAATATGTGGCTCAGAAGTCTTAGCGTGGGCCAAAACGGCCTCTGCCACCTTCAGTGGGACAATTTTCTTTGGCCTTACTGGTGGGTGAGCAAGATTCTGCTCCTGCAGCTCCTTTCCCTGTCCTTTCCTCCTAGCCCTCCTCACTCCCCTGTTTGAGTCTGGCACAATTTCTGTTTGTCTGCATAGCTTCCTTCACTTTTTTCCTTTTACTCGGGGTTTATTTTCCCTTCATGAAGTTTTTATAATCTGATTTTTCGTTCCGTCACTCT
>NW_008824410.1:209569-228762 GCF_000699105.1 Pygoscelis adeliae | reverse complement strand
TTGAGGACAGGAGTGTCTTACAGACCCGCAGACTGTGTGAGTTTGGAGTTCCTTCCAGTTTCCCACACTGCTCTCCTATTCACTGCATTCAGGCAGAGGATAAAGGAAGTGTGCCATGCTACAAGCTGAATTAGAAATGGTGTTTGACTTCCCTTTGTACTTCACAGAAACCTTGCTCTGGGTAGACCATCTGCATAGCACTCACTGTGGAGAAAACCATTGATCAAGGCCTGTCAGCCCAGCTGGGGGAACTTGGGAAAGTAATTCCTTGTGCCACTTCAGCTCTTTAGGGCTTAACATCTGGCTGGAGGGGGAGGCGACAGTTGATGGTTTAACAATCTTGCTTCCTTTCAAGTTTGGGATGCTGTTTTGATCCCCGATAAGCCTTTCTGAAATCCTGATTTTAATAACATGGAAAGCATCCAGAAGACTAGGAATAATGCACTGGCTTTGCATTTTCAAAGTGCTTTACAAATCCGGCTAATGAATTCTCAGCAACCTCCTCTGTGAGATAAGGATGTATTATCAGCAATGTTTTACAAAGGAAGAAAAATGAGGCAGACAGGAGAAAACCAAAATTGCAATATTTCAAATAGCCTACTGGTTGCAGAGCTCCTATTGCCAAGTAGCTATTTGAGACATCTGGTTTGCAAAGATGCTCAGCACCCTCTTTTGTTTTAATTAGCCCTGGCATCTCTGAAAAGGAGCCAACTCCCTAGCTTGTGGGAGAATTTGGATTACCGGCCTGGACCACACTCACAGTCATGCACCACCTAGATAAGCAGATGTAAAAGTTCTCCTTTGTACTCAAGTTCAGTAGTGGTTTTTGAAAATGTTATTTAGTACAATTTGTTCCAGCCCGTGAAATGGCTGAAAAGGAAGATGCACTCAAATCCTTGATCAGGAAATACTTAATGATCTATTCAACAGAAATCAACTTGATCTCTCTAGAAAGTAAACTAAGTTTTAATTTGTTTATTCATGCTCCTGAAGCCCTACCAAAACCTCAGCCTTAAGCTGCAGCTGTCCTTAGTCCTTGTGCAGGTCTGTCTGTCAGCACCATCTAATTTTGATCAGCTGCCTCCCAGCAGTTACGGTTATTCTGGGCTTGGGGCTCCTTGGAGGAGAGGATGCAGTGTGCCCTGAATTACATGAACTCTCTGAGTTTATAAGGGAATTCAGGCTCTAGACACTTAGCCTGGATAAAACCAGTGACTTAGGAATGAGAAAGGAGCCATACTGCTTTAGTTAACAAGTCCAGTGCTATCTGCAGCTACGGTGTTGTGTGCTGATCACTGGTTGTATGCAAAAGGTGTCTGCACAGTCTCCCGGTGGCAGCTCCTGGGGAGTTCATGTCAGATTCCCGGTACCTAGTGCTGCAGATGATTGTAGGGCACTGTTTATGCTGCCAGCTACACTGGAGATGTTCTGGGGGTCCTGGTCCTATTCTTACCCCTCTCTAGACTGTTTTCTTTAGAGTCTGGCTCTGTTTACTGCACTAGATTCCCCTGATCCTGACAGCTGACAACGTGCCTTGCCCTGTGGCATGGTGATGATGGCATCCAACTCTGCCGTTTATGCCTTGTGAGGACAAAGGTCTGTCACTTCTTGCATGTGCCCCTCTGCTAGTCCTTTGCCTGGCTCAGAACTAGGTTATCTAGCTTTTGAAAAACCGTTCTTGCCTGCAAGGCAGGTGCCTGCTTTTATCAGACATGATCTCTTCATTCTACTGCCAGCTGAACATGGCAAAGATGTTCCTCAGTCCTTCGCAATCCATCTGCCTGGCAGGGCAGGACCGGACACCGAGCCCCAAGACACCTTCATCAGACACACGTCCATTGTGCTCCGCAGTGCGGTGACTGACAGCCACCAAGCCTGAGAAAGTGGATTCCGGTAGGAGCTGACATCCCAAAACTCAGGCTGAGCTCAAGGGAAGGGGAGAAATTCCCTGGGGCATACGGGAGAATCAGCTTCAGGTTACAAACTTTTCCCAAGGTAGGGAACAATCAAGTGAGGCTCAGGTGATGCCAGGGAAGTCTGCAGCTATTATCGCCCCTCTCCACCGCTGCCCTAGCTAGAGTTGAGTGATTAAATATCTGACACATGCAGATAGGATTAACTGCTGCTCTTACAAGGGGAGAGGTGACTGCCCTCCTATCTGGCACGAACACACCATTCCCAGCTTGTCAATGACAGCAAGTGGTTGTTGAGGCCAGACCTCACGAACCACACTCCCAATTCTCAACCTGCTCCTCTGAAATATTCTCTCTGCAGGATACCTTCTCCTTACAAATAGTGCTGCCGAGCATTTTGGCAAGTCTTGTGATTTTTATCATGAGACTTATGATACTTATGGCCTTCAGTAAGACTTCATGTCCAAGCCTCATGATTCTATAAAGAGAGAAATTTAATTATATCAATGCAAACAAAGTCCAAATGCTCAATAATCAAAAGGTCAGTAAAAAAAAAAAAATCCATCAAAATACTTTTATTTTTATTAGAAACATTGACATGTTTTTGTTAAATCTCTATGACTTTCAGTCCATTTCTTGGTTTCTTGAAGCCCAAATTTTGATATTTGAAAGGCTGGCAGTAATGCCAGATCCTCAGAGATGCTGAGCCCATTGTAAGAACTGAATACCACCGTCTTCCAAAAAAAGCCACCCAAAACAATGAAGGAAGTGCATGAACTCAGCAGCTTCTGTGTTTGCTCCCTCCACTCCATTGTTAGTGACAGGCTGTTCTCCCTTGGCCAGAGCCAAGTAGGTGACTGACTGATGGAGTCTGCGTATTTCAGAGGACTCTTGGGGAGCGTGTGCTCCCACTGAAGTCAGCAGTATCTGGGGTGCTTTAGAGCAAAACTCAAAACCACCTGGTAGCAGGTGTGAGATAACTGCTGGGTCTCAGCCCTGTTGCTGAGGTGGGGAACAGTTACGTTACTGAGATCACAACTAACTTAGCACCGACCGGTGAAACTATAAAGCAAGGTGTAGCTGAGTCCCCTGGTAAAAGCAGAAGGATAGGACGTATTCTGTGGTTGTTTTATGTGGGTTTCTGAAGGAGGAGGGTGGTAAACACATAACATGGTGGCTCCCGCAAAGCCTGCTCCCAGGGCAATGTGTTCCTTTGAGACATAATTGATTCCTGCCATCAGGCACCAGCCTGCTCTCCCCCAGGGTCAGCGCTTTCCCACATCCAACCCCATTATCCCACAGACCATGCCTTTTGTACAACACACTCCAGCTATTCATGTGCAAAGCAGCTGTAATCCCCAGACCTTTCAGAGTCAATATACCAGGAAATAATAAATCCCTCTTGTGCACTCTTGAATATGCTGAAAGGTGACTTGTGGGAATTTCAGCTGGGCAGAAAAATAATAAATTCTCCTTAATTTTTAATTATTTGGAATACTCACTGTAGAAAGACTATGTCATTGGTGCATGACTATTTCAGGGTCACCGACACAAGCAGCTATAGAAATTGCTTTTGCCTCTAACAACCCTGAAAATGCATATCAAATTGTCTCATATGTTTCTTAATGATCAAAGTCCACCTTCCTTCACTTATGCACCTGGGAATGGCAGTATATTAAGCATTCTGGATCTAAAGAAAAACTAATTAAAAAAGGTTAAACCTGTGAAGAACGTACCTTACGGTAATAAAAGATCCCTTTTTGCCAGGGTTCTAATGTCTAAAGGAGGCAAGATAACGCCATTTTAATGACATTTAATGGAATATTTTATACAATAGATCTTATTAGACATACAACATAACCTTTTCCCCTGAAAGAGGCAGATTTCACTACACTTCCACTCCGTTGGTTCAGACAGCAGAATTATGCTTGGCTTGTGAGAGCAGAAGCAGCCAATCCCGAATAGCAAGTTTGGCAGGATAATTTCTTTATATATTGCCTCCCATGCCAAACCATTTTTTAAACTGTTTACTGTGTAGAAGGTAGTATCACTGAAACACCCTGAGCAGAACACGGTAGGCAGGTTTAGGTGCACCTGGGGGGCTGGCAGAAAGGATCTTCATCCGTGACACCAAAGTAAGCAGTGGCTCATAAGTTAAAAACTGTCAAAGGATCGTTAGGGCTCACCTCAAATAGGCAGTACCCTGTCTTCTCAAACCTTATCCAAGAAACCTCTACGCAGCGAGTCATAAGAATATGAGGATGATGAAGGGATGTGGTAATATTGCAGGGATTTGTGATGCTAAAATCCAGGAATCGTAAACATTAGGACACGTCCACCCAGAAATAGTAAGGTGTGAGTGTGGCACAACATGCAGACCCAATAGTTTCATCACGCATTCACAGATAATAATTTCCACGCAGATGTGGCAGCACAGGTCTACTTGGGACCCTGGTAGGCGTTCTCATTGCTACTGTCTTCCTTGGTGATACTGCTACTAGCACATTACCTGTGAAAGTGAGATCAGAGCTAGCTTTGTCCTAAAAAGCCTTCCATTTCACCTGTGTAAATAAGCCTTTCCAGCAACGCTAACCATGGGCTGGCCTGAGGAAGAGACAAAAGCCCACTTGAGATCAGACTGCACAGAGGACAGATCCTGCAAGGCTCTGCTCTCCAGGCAGCCGTGATGACAAAGGGGTATCCCAGGGAAGAAGTATCTCTGCCAGGCTCCCAACAGATGGGGAGAAAAGAAATTCCTTTGCAAGATAGCGAGAAGAGGCCACCCTTAGCACTTCCACTGCAGAGGAGCACTGTCCCCAGAGATGCTCCTTCTCCACTTTGTTCTCGCAGGTGTTCAGCAGTATCCCCAAGTGGTGCCAGAAAAGCACGAGGGCCACTTCAGCCCTGTCCCTATCTCCCATCACAGACACGGCCTCAGCTCCTGATTCCAAGAGGGCTCTGTGAAAGAGTTCAGCAGCACCACTCCCATTTCTCAGAAGAGCAAACTGAGGCGTGGTGAAGCAAACCAGCAGCCCTCGGGACAGCCAGTGCTGCGGCTGGGCGCGTCTCTTCCTCGTGGCACTGTGTGTGAACCAGTGTCTCTGCCCCCTTGCCCCAGGTTGCCCCTTTCTCCTGGTAAACACACAACTCTGAGAAGCTCCTGCCTGCATGGTGAAACATGTGCTTTTCAGCCTTACTCGGTGAAAAAGCCATGTGAGTTCATCGTGCCTTGACAGAAGTGCAGGCTCCACAAAGGAGTTATTAGCACCAGGCTGTGTGGGTTTGAATTTCTCGGCGTTTCCCATACTTTTCCCCTATTGATAACATTTCTTGTTGGGACAATAGAAGTGTGCCTTGCAACTACTCACGACATTAGTGACGGTGCTTGAGCCTGAATGATTTAAAGGGAAAGAATCCAACTCCCAAAAGACCATCTGGCTATCAGTTATAATACAGCAATAAAGGTCAGGGCTGCTTCTCAGGAGTTGGGAAAAAGATGTTTTTTGACACTGAAGAGTCTCTTCAACCAGCTTGGTACATGCCTACCTGTCAGCTCCTAGCTTCAAGGCCTGCCACCATTGCTCCCTTGCTAGGAAAGGGATAACACAGGACACCAGCTTTCGGAGGAAGGCCAGCCAAAGAATACAGGAAGAAGGGCAACACCTTATTATGGCTGGCAAAAGCTAGGGCATGGTCTCTGAGCTGCATCTTATTTTGTATCATAATCCTTTGACTGCTTCAAAGTGTTCATGAGATGTCTTGTCTCCTGGCTTTCCCACAACACAGGGAATAAAGGGCTCCAAGGACAACATCTGCCCTTCACAAAGAGCTAAGCCCATTCAGGCCCACACAATGAAAACCACGAAGCTGGCTATTTCAGCGACACCTCCCTCCTTCCTGTCGACTGCCCATTAAACTCAGGCTTCACTTCAGGATTTCCAAGTAAGAAATTGTCTTTGGCTTTCTTACCTCACTGCACACTTCCCTCCACCATTTCCATTTCCAGATTCTCAGTCACGCTCCTGTGCACAAGCGGTGCACTGGGAGAAGACAAGCACACCTCTGCCTCGGGCACTACGGGCTAGACCCTCAGATGGCAGGATGCAGCACAGCTTTTCTTGGGTAGGTTCTGGGTTATTTTCAGTGCTGCCTCAAGAACTGTATCCAGGCAGAGATTTTTCTCATAAAACAAAATCAGAACTGACCTAAAGTGTCCACAGAACTTCATTCTTCTTCATGCCTTTACCACAAAAGAAATAATGTTTGTTTAATTTTTATTGACATTTTCATGCAAATACAAGCAAGCAGCACTATCCCCATTTTCCAGATAAGAAAATGGAGTGGGGATGACAGGCTGAAGGTTACACAGGGAGGCAATTATGTGGTCTCTCAGATCTCATGTTCTGCAAACTGCGGCAGGTCCAGCCTGCAGTAGGGCAGTACGATGCTCCTTGGTCAGATGAGACAGAGTGCACCAGAAATCTCAGCAAGAAGCAGAACCGACCTCCTTGCTGCGGTCCGAAGATGGGCCACAGCTACTAAATCCCATTCACGACCTGCCTCTGACTTCCCAAGGCCTAGGGCTTCTGGGTTGAATCTGATGCTATTCTTTAGCCCATCTTAACCATCATTCTTGTAAATGTCTGTATGAGAGTAGATACGGGAAAAGAAAGAGCTACGGGGTGACTAGGCATAGGCCCAGTTCTGCTAGGAGGTGTGTGGCTGTCCTTAATGAAGGCAATGGGAACACTGGTGCAACGGGCTCACAGATCTCGGTGTGTGAAGAGAAAAATGGAGTTTACCATTTCCATTTGCTTCCCATTCCCCATTTATTCACCCTGCCCATCCAACATCCCACCATCCTGACTGTAGATTCTCCACAGCATTTAGAAATGTCATGCAAACAAACCTGTCGTTTCACACCGATAACACTTTGGCTCACCCGTTAGAAGTGTAATGACTGTATGGACAAGCGCAAATGCACCCACACTCTGGCAAACAGCACCTGGGAGGCTGGCTGTAAAGTGCCCTCTCTAGAAAGACTAGAGAGATGTCCTTGGTGCTGTGGATTTTGACCCTAACAGTGCTCCCCTTCTTCTTCTTTTCCCGCCTTCCCCCAAAAGCGTGCCTCCTCCACGCCACAAATGTGACTGGCACATGCAGGGACTCAGGAATGCAATTGATCCCAGACGACCAGCTGGAGGGTCAGTGTTTTCCCAGATCCCTGGGCAGCCCTGAAGAGCCACGCTGCACACTCCACCAGTCAGCGTGGGCAGAAGGTTATTCTCTCCAGGGCATTTGCAATCAATGTACCATGCACTAATAGATGCTTCCTCCATTGTTCAGCTGTGTGCCTGGATTGGCTGCATGGCTGTGGGAAACACCAGCAATCCCCAGACTCACGTATCTGCTGAAGCTCCCTGATGTATAAATAGGGGCAGTCGGTAACTGCCAAAGCATAGTCTTATGCTCAGCACAGCAGCCCGACGTGGGGGTCTGTGCCCAGGACTGAGAGCACTAAGAATGGCTCCCAGTAACACTCTCATGATCCACATGGAGGAGAAACTGCTGCCAAAAGAAAAGAATAAAGTAAGTAGAGCCCTTGACAGGGTTGGAAAGGCTGGTCTGCACTCTATGCAACGGGCTGCCTCTATCAAACAAATACTACATGGGAAAAGATGAGATAAGGAGGGAGAAAGTGGTCTGGGGGAAGGCAAATAGGTTAAAGAGAGAGAAAGGAGACTATATAAATTTTTAAAAATGGAGTGGGGAACAGGTAGGCGGCACCACAAAGCTCTCCTACCAAAAGAAAGCATCTTTGAACGTATGTGTATCAGGGCATCAGAAGGGAAAATTAGGTCAGGTCTCAGAAAATCCTTAAGGATCTGCTCTACCTCTCTTACAGCTGAGGAAGCCGGTGGTGGAGAAAATGCGCCGCGACCGGATTAACAGCAGCATTGAGCAGCTGAAACTGCTCCTGGAGAAGGAGTTTCAGAGACACCAGCCCAACTCCAAGCTGGAGAAAGCCGACATCCTGGAAGTGGCTGTCAGCTACCTGAAGCAGCAGAGCCAGCTGCAGGACCAAAGTGAGTGCAGAGCATGTATTGCACACCACAAAGCCTACTCCCACAGGCCTTTGCCCTCCCGTGTAGCCCTGGCCCCTGAAGCATGCAGGGGCCATAACGCACCAGGTCTAGTCACACTGGCTCATGGACTCAGGCCCTTGAACGAAACTTAATGCATCAATCACCACTGTCCCGTGTTTTGGTCATGATCTTAACCCACTGCATTTGCTTCTTTCTTTCTTTTCCAGCATTCATTCACAAGAATCTAGAGCAGGACTTTAACAGCGGATACCTGCGGTGCCTCAAGGAAGCTATGCATTTTCTGTCCTACTATGAACCCAAGAAGGAAACTCAAGTGCAGCTAATCAAGCATTTCTGCAAAGCTCAGATGGGTGCAGATGTCATGTACTCTCCTGCGCTGCGTGGTCCACCTCTGTCACCCTGTCTGTTTGCCAGAAAGCAACCTGCCCAGAAGACTGTGGCTGCTGCTCCTACCATCTGGAGACCCTGGTAGACCTGCTGAAGTTTCCTTTATTCCTATGTTTTGCTACAAAAACTAGAGGGACCTGTGATTTAATAGTTCCTCTTTAAAGTAGGAAACATTGCTTTCCAAAGGTGGGAGGGGGGCAGTTGTTGTTTTTCTGTCACAAGAAATGAGGGTTGCTGAGTAGTTTCCCTTCATAGTGAAGGAAAGTGTTTGTATCTTGCAGCAAATTTGCTGCTTTTACTGGTGGCTCCTAGCCAAAGAGAGGACCAAGTTCTGCGGTGATTTAGAGAGCCAAATGCCGTTCAGTTTCCATCAACTTTTGCTTGGCAAGGCTGCTGAGCCTGTGGCTGTCAGTGGAAATCTTCCTACTAACTCCCTGGGTCACTGGTTCAAGTGCTCCATTGTCTCTAGATAATGTATTGGCCTTCCTAAAGAAGGAGCGCTTTGAAGAATGTATTTTGTATCATAAAGAGAGTATTGAGCCTTTATCTTTTGAGTGAAAGTTGTTATTAAGAAATGCTGATTCTTCTATGCTATTTTTAGTATACCTTCTTACAGAAAGTTATGATGATAACAGATAGCTCTAGGGAAAATTCTCTTAATGTCAGTATGTGCTGCTCTCAGTTGAGGGATAATTGATGCCTTTTGTAAAGGAAATGCCTGTGATATACCTTAAGGAAAAGGGAGAGGAAGGGAGGCAATAAGTACTTTATAATCATTCACTGAACATGCTAAAGAGCTTAAAAAGCTTTTATAAAGTTGTGATGTATTCATCCTGTGTGATGTTCAACCTTGGTGTCTTCACTGTACAATACAATAAAAATGGTTTTAGTCATTAATCCTTTGGTTTGAAATTATTAAAATGGCTAATACTCCTGGACTAAGTGTTGCATGTAGACTCCTCCTGCAGTGGGGAAGCTATCAGGAGATGTCATATTTCTGAGCCCTTCATTCCAGTACATAGCTTATATTTGTGAAATTCATTTGGCAGAACAGGATTTCAGATCCTGCAAAGAAGCAACCTCTGGAAAAGTTATCAAAAATTAAAACGGAGGTGAAATCGAAGGGAGATACTGAGAGGTGTAGACCCAGTTACCTAACAGCAACCTACTCAGACTTCAGCAAATCACTAATTTCACAGCCAGTTGATTTCCCCCCCATTGCCCGTTAATTAGCCACCAACCTGAGTTCAGTCTTACACTTTCTGTCCATTTAGGAGGTAGCAACATGCAAAACTCCCAAAGAGTTTGGCTCCTGACTCTGCCTGGGGATCTTGCCCTCCTCTTTGAAACTACCCGCAATGGCGTGAACTAGTTTTTGATTTTAGCACCTTCTGTTACCTAAACACGAATTCTGTTAGGCAGTAACAGAATTGCTTTCTTTACTGAAGTGAAATCTGCCTGTATATGGCTAAAAGTATGCCTGATTTGATAGCAAACAGAGACTGAAAAAGCATTTCCTCTCCAAATTATTTCCCCATGTTCTTCTTTTCTTCAAACATTTTATTCTCTTTCTCTGACATCCACCTAAGGGTCCAAAATGTGCCACGAATAGGGCCTGTGCCTCAGAGTTGAGAAACCGCCACGCTCCACCAGGCTTTTGAGGTTTTTTCTATCCAGCCTGTTGTAGAGATGGTCTCTCTGCCAAGTATCTTTTAGATGATCCTCCCTTGATTTTTTCACCCCGCCTCAATTCAGAAAACAAATCTAGCATATCCTCTTACACGGAGATGTACAACAGCCTGCCTACCTGGCTTGCACCAGCTGGGTGACCCGAAGTAAGCAGCCTGGGCTTCCCGTGAGTTGCAGGGAGAGGCACTGTAGCATCCATGCGCAGCCTCCGCTCGAGCCCTGTCAGACTCTTCTGCAACTCTCCGTGCACAGGCCACGTGACTCCCGTCTCCTGAGGATGAAGTCAGCTGCGCTCTGGTGATGCGAGGAAGATTAGCACCTGTTGTAAAGGATGTGCTTGACCTTCTCCCACACAGCTACACAAAGAGGGAATGGATGAGGTGAACAAGCAAAAAGGGATTCAGAAGGTATTTGGGGAAGCAGGAAGAAAAGCACGAGAAGGGGATCCTAAAGCCACCCTTGAGCACCTTAAATACTAACAATCTCTCTGAAACACAGCAACTTCCCCAATAACATTCACTCGCTCTTCCTTAAAAGAGTTCCCGTTCATTGCTCAGTGGGGACTATTCACCTTTTATTTGCCCTTCTCTTCAAAGCAAAATAAATCTGCACAAATAATCAGTTCACAAAACTATTATCTAACCACAGTAACACATTGATTTGCATATATGACAGGGAACTCTCTCATTCTTCCAGAGATAGAGTAACAGCATGAAACACCATTGGTCAACAATTTCAGCTCTCCTCAGATTCCTTGGGAGAGCTGCTCTTGAAAAGCTTCGCTTCTAGCATATGCTTTTTTCCTTAAATAAAAGGAAACCTAGAATATCTGATCTTGTCAAATGGCTGCTTAGATAAGCACGAAGCAAACTCAGATCTGCTAAGCTGACAAGATCAAACTGCATTCAAACATTGCTAGCTGTACCTGGCCAGTCCTCACTTCATTTGTGATAAAACCCTTCGTTACACGTATGAAAAGGCCCAAAAAGCCTGCTAGCCAGGTCAAGAACATATTGCTCTACCTCATTACGGTTGCATGGATCATTTTGGTTATTATTTTACCCTGAATGCACGAGCTGGTTGAGTGCTTTTCATCTGTCTGCCAATGCAATACAAGGTGGGTTTTTGGTACAGTTCTGCAATTCATCAGGGGCTGATGCCAATGCTGCAGATAGATTTGTTCTTCCTAATGAACTACTAAATAATTCAGAAGAGATATTTCTAGATTTTGTGGTTGCTTAGTGATCTTGAAAAAGTCACTTCACCTTGCTGCGCTCGACTTGTCTTTGTCAATTAATACAAGCTTCTGAATCCCAGCAAAATTCAAGCTGTTCATCCATGCCTGTGCATTTTTAAAATCAAGCGTAATTAAGGCAGTCTGCAGATAGGAAGTTTGGGGGAGTTCAGACTCAATCAAAATGCAATGTACCCCAAAGCATGCTGCAACCTGACTGTGCACCACAGGGACTGGAGATGGCACGGAGAAGTCTGCTGCTGTTACATGGACTGGTATCTCCTGCAGCTAATGTGTTACCACCCAAGTAAAGCACGTTGTGACTGTCACAGTTGGCAGCATCACTGCAGTTTGCTTAGAACTGACAGCATAAACGGAAAAGAGAAAAGGAAACCAAAGACGACCTGCACAAACTGAAGACTGTTGGATTTGAACCCAGTCCCTCTAGTTCTAGGCTAACACAGGAACAGGCCATAGAAATGACAACTGCGCAAAACTCATGCGAGATCACAGTCCGACTTCTCAGCCCAGAACTCCTGCCACCCATATCGGCATAAATCTGGAGCGACACGGCTACTGTCATTCAAACCACTGATTCTCATTTACACTGAGGCCATATTACATTACTCTGGCTATAGCGGGGGAGTTGATCATGCTTAGCTGTTAGTGCACACGAGATTCAGACCTACTGTTTGCAGAGTGCTGTAAGGGACAGAAACAGTAAGCGCCTCCTTTCTGGGCAGGGGGAAGAAACCAAGCCCCACCAGAGAGCCTCCATTTGCTCAAGGGCGTCAGATCCATGGCTGGTGCAAGTGCACCGCTTCTGTTTTTTGCCAGCCAAAGACTTGCCCCTCTGGGCGTTAGTTTACCAATTACTTGAGAGTTAAAAGCCAGACCTCCGGCTTCACCAGTCTTAGCGCAGCAAAGGTTATGTTTACAATTTATTAATTATTATCACTTATAATAATTGAACGCAAAGCTTCTTATTGCTCCTCTGTCCCCTGGGGTGACTCTCCCCTGCTCCAACACATTCCCACCCTTAGGGAAGATGTTGTTTATTATGCTGATCCCACAGCCCAGGAATACTCTCCTGACAAAGCCCTTATTAACCTCAGTGTGGGCCTGAGTTTCTCAGAGTTTCCCACACTTTCTTCCCTATTTATGACATTCAAAGGGACCACAAAGGAAGCGTGCCTCACAACAGCCCACATTAGTGACGCTTTTTGGCTCTGCATTGTGATGACCAGCAATTCCTGTCCCGATAGACCATCTGGAGAGCTATTTTCCCAAGGAGCACATTGATCGATCAGTATTATGTGAGAGCCCTTTTAAAACTTGGGAACGTTATGCTCTTTGACACTAAATAGGTGTCTCGAGAGGGGTTGTCACAAAGATTTTAAACCATTTAAGGAAGGCACATAAAAAATAAAAATTGTAATTATTTCTTTAAAAACACCATCAATAGCATTTGTGAGACAGGCTGACATGAATGTAGGAAATGGTCTAAAATAAAAATGCTCTAAAAGTGATATAGAAAGGAAAGCTTTAATCCATCACAGTGTGCTGTAAGTACAGCCTCAGACGTACAGGAGCACTGCTTTTTAGATCTGCATAACACAGACAATGAAATTCTGGTTTTCTGTACTCTTCTCCGACAGTCCACCTTCCTCCGGACCTGTTGCTACACTGCAATACACTGGGTTCCCTCCACGGAAAGCGAAGTATCAGATGGGCTAAGAAAGCTGCCAATTGGTATTACAAATAGTAAGCAGCTTTTGTGAAAACAGCATGTGTAGTAAGTCTGCACCTGGGCTGAAATCACCCCCTACAAACCAGAAGCAGAAAGCTCCATGGCCCAGTACCAATTTCCTAGGCTAGCGGTCCCCCGGCTGTTTTCATTTATGGACTATAATGAACACAAGCCTACTGATGATAGTCTTGGGGTTGGTTAGTTACCTTTCCTGGATCCTCTGTGGTTGTTCCGCAACTCAAAGCAATCTATGGCGCACCGATTGCACGCCATAGCTCAGGGTCAAATGGTGAGCAGTTGGAGACAATTAACATGGTGGTTCTTGCCTTAGGAAAAGCTAGGACTCCTGCCTGACCTGCAAGGTCTGTAAGTACAGACATTGACAACTGTTTGCCGATTTCTGTTTCCCCTTACGCTCTTCAATATCTGTACCAAGTGGGAGTGGAGACACCTCCCTGTTTTCATGTGTGATTTTGAAGACTGCATCTTCATGATGCAACTCATGACTGTGATGCGATTTACAGAGGAACAAGGCCACTAAGAAAGCAAGCCTCTTTGTCCACAGCATAGCTGTCACCTCCCAAGAGCGGGTCCAGATTCCGCACCATCCTCCAAAGAAGGGAATGATTATGTCACATTATTGGGTCAACTCCACAGGTTTGGCAGTTTTGGGGATTTGTTTCTTTTAATCCTTCATTCCAAAAACAGGGAAACCCCTGCTTCTGAGCCTCAGACAATCAACCTTTCATTCTGGCTCTGCAGTGACAATCGGAGAGAGGCACAAACTCCTCCCACAGATATGAAGGACAGCGACAAGGATTTGGATCACAAACGTGTTTCAGTGGGACAGACTATTGCGCTAAGAGCTGAATTTTAAAAGAGCCCAAACTGAGCAAACTAGTTACAGACTTTTAACGAAGAGCAGCTGGACTGCCTACAGCACAGGATTATTTTTCCTTACTGAAATCCTTGCAGAAAGTGCATACTGCACCCAGTTCCATAGGGAATATATTCTAGGGACAGCCTTAGTCTAGACAATTTATTATTCTGCAGCATCAGTTGGGAAATATTGTTGCCATTAAGTTTTCAGGCCTTAATAATCAAACCACAGCCGGGGGCGGGGGGAGAAGATATTTGTTTCTCTTTTATCCATCAGCAGTATACAGAGGGTAGGTGAAGCAGGCAAGGGGGGAACAGAAGATTTGCTATCTTTTCAACTGACAGAGAGAGGGGGAGAGAAGCTGGGAGTTTGTGAGCCCAGAGGGCTGTTGTTTTGTGTGCTCGCTGCAAGGCAAGCATGCCTGGTTCACCATTCACATCAGATGGTGAGTCCACAGTTCCGAGGATTTCCCACATTGCCCCATTCACAGTGTTAAACTGTCAACAAAAGAAGTGTGCCTCTGTGGGTCCTGAGAAGAAAGCTAACGCCTGCTGCACCATCTGCCCAGCACTTAAAGGAAGGGATAATGCTTTAATCAGTGGGAGCTGGTTTAGCCCTTTGGAGTCCGGGGGCATTGTGCTGGGGATAGGATGGCATTATTTAAAACCACTCATTTCATATTTCCAGAACTGAAAATTGGGTCAAAGCTTCCCTCCCATCTCACTGTGCACGCTGCTGCAAACATATTCCTTCCCATACGGTGCGTGGCAGGACCTGCTGTCCATTCCATCTCATGTGACCCCTGAGAGAGATGCACAAAGCCCTGTGCTTGACTTCAAGCTCCAATAATGGCACAAGTACATGCAGCCAGGGATTGCCCTGGCTGCAAGTAATACTGCTGACTACAAGCTGACAAAATAATTCAGGGAACTGACTCTGAATAGGACTCGCACTCCCTGTTCAATTATAGGTTTTTGACAACCACCGCCAATTAAAATTGTTACACCCTAAGTGATCGATCTAAATGTAAAATGTCTTTGGGCGGGAAAGGGAGGAGGGGAGAATGGCTGACCTATGAAAATCACTGCCATGAGAAGGCAGGAAGTTAAAAAGGGCTTTATAAGCTTCAGGTTAATAACTAGTTACAGGATCATCCTTTGCAGGATCATATCCTTTTATGCAACAACCCTACGCGTGCTGGAACACGCTGCTATCTATGTGCCCACAGGCACAGGTTTTGGCCCTGGCTTATTGAGAGGGATGCTGTGGGCTGGTGAAACAGGCTGACTGCAGCTGACAGAGAAATGAAAGGTTTCCTTTCTGCTTTTGAAAGGCAGGCACAGGAAATGGGTAGGGTTTTCATGAATATTGTTGTAGTAAGAAACAGGTATTCAAAAACTAACATCCCCAGCCTGCTAGCCTATTAGTGACAATCTAGGTTTACTCCCTGTTCTAGCCTCTGACCATGGAGGAACATTCATTAAGGAAAAAAAAAAAATTAGGCCCATGCATGACTCCCCTTAAACCCGTAGAGCTCCACATACTACAGCTGAAACAGATGTACCGTAAAGCATAACTGGGAATTTGTCAATACGAGGCCTCACGTGCCTGACTGACAGATCTTAAATGTGACTAGCTTTGTATTGGATTGTGCTTGGGGCAGCAGTAGACCTGAGCAGGCAACCTAGGATAGCCTGGGGGGGGAAAAAAAAAAATCTCAAAAAGGCAGCTTTAATCCTGGATTCTGCCTGGTTCTTTCCACTTTGTTATCTGTGTTCATTGCGATACACGTGGCACATATACTTCTAGATATAAGGAAGAAATTTTTTACGCTGAGGGTGGTGAAACACTGGCACAGGTTGCCCAGAGAGGTGGTGGATGCCCCATCCCTGGAAACATTCCAGGTCAGGTTGGACAGGGCTCTGAGCAACCTGATCTAGTTGAAGATGTCCCTGCCCACAGCAGGGGGTTGGACTAGATGACCTTTAGAGGTCCCTTCCAACCCAAACTATTCTATCATATCTTCTCTTTATCATAGGATAAAGCCCAAGATTGAACAGAGTCACAGGGTATCCTAGCACCTGTATTTACATTCTGCAAGTGGGGTAATACAAGCAAAGTAATAGACAAGAATTGACTTTTCACTGTATCTCAGTTGTCTGTAAAGGGAAAAATATTTAGGTGCTTTACGTGGAGACTCAGGGCCAAGGGAACAGTGAGGCATTTGCAAAGTGGCATGAAATTAAATCGGACGTGTTTGGGAAAGGCATCATAATCATTACATGTCACTGGCTGCCATAGGAAAGTTCAGATTACCCAAACAAAAGCAAGGAAGAGCTCTGAATATCACTTATAGAGGGACTTTAAGTATTTAAACAATGGAGAGGAAAATATTTCAAGCTTAGTGCAAATTGTTTTAAAGGTTCTTCCCTCGATTTTAGTCTTTAGTTGCCCCAAAATTATCTGGTACTGTATTCATCTAAGCATGGTTTAATGTCAATGAAAGGGTTTAGTCCCTCTAATTCTGCATCTTTTCCTTTTCAACCTCTCTTTTGGTCGTGGGGACAGAGCATTATCTCTTCCTGGGATCAGTCTTCTGCGCTTAATTTCGCCACGGCCTGGGAAAAGGCAGCACATTGAGATGTTGACATTCCCAACATCAGGCAGAAGTTTGATTATAATGACGGCAAATGCTTTCCCACGTTCTTACCCCAGCGCCGTAATGCCAAGCCCTATTGTGTCACACACTCCCCAGTCCACCTGCTCCTTTGGGAACAGGGTATTATCCCCAGGCAATTCACAGTCAATTTGCCATGCTGTAATAGATGCTTTCTCTATTGTCCCAGGGCACGCATGGATTGGCTATCGACTGTGGGAAACTCAAACTCGCTTAGGACCCATACATTTGTATGCAGCCACCGCGTATAAATAGAGGAACTCCCAGCTCCCTTCTCCACCCGCTAACCAGCGAGCTCTGAGCTGAAACCAGCACTTGGGATAATGGCACCCGGTGCTCTCTCCCTGGAAATCCTAACACCCAAAGAGAAGAACAGAGTAAGTATCTGCTGCCTCTGCGACCGCGAGGGCAAAGAGCTGAGAAGGGCCGAACCCCTTTAGCAGCAGGTTATACAGAGACGGGAAAGGGAAAGTCTCACTGCTAACTGTCCTCTCCCATTCTCTATTACAGCTCAGGAAGCCCATTGTAGAGAAACTGCGTCGTGACCGGATTAACAGCAGCATCGAGCAGCTGAAACTGCTGCTGGAGAAGGAGTTTCAGAGACACCAGCCCAACTCCAAGCTGGAGAAAGCCGACATCCTGGAGATGACCGTCAGCTACCTGAAATACAGCCGAGGTGAGTACATCCCTGATCACGCTTGCTGCCCTTACTTTTAGGCACAAGTCCAGCCTAAGTCTCCCTGTGTAACGCTTCTCTTCTGCCCTTACAGCTTTTGCAGCGTCCGCCAAAAGCCTACAGCAGGATTATTGTGAGGGGTATGCCTGGTGCCTCAAAGAAGCTCTGCAATTCCTGTCTCTCCATTCAGCAAACACAGAAACCCGGATGAAGCTGATCTGCCACTTCCAGAGGCCACAAGCAGTGCCTAAGGACTCTGGTTCTTCTTCTGCACCCGCTTCCACCCACCAGCCCCCTGCAAAACAAGCAGCACTGAAACCCTCCTGCAGCCTCTGGAGGCCTTGGTAGGCCAAGAATACACTTATGTGTTTCCTGGACATTTGCTCGTATTCCAGAGGAGATCGTGACTTGCTATACAAGTCCCACCACTCCTCTCGTGAGTAGGAAAGAATGTTTTCCCTTTGCAGAGCATTACTATGCTTGGATGTCTGCTTCCCTTCTTCCAGAAGGACTGAAACGATCCCACCACGTGGAGAGAAAGTTATTCTAAAAGAATGTGAGATGTAATCCTCCTGCTAGGATGACTGAGAGGAGCTGTTCAGAGAGGAACACCGACTGTTCTTAACCTTAGTGAGGTTGTACGCGTACATCTGTTGAGAAAGCAGTAACTTCTAAGATGCTCAGGCTAGCATTTTCAAGTGTCCGTTCAGGAGGAGCCCTTTCCTCTGACCTGCCCCACTTGAGACTCCCAAGTGTCCCACACTGTCCACAGCTGTACTGCCCAGCTGCAGCTGTAAGGGCCAAGGTGTCTCAAGCAGAGCAGCTAGTCTAACTGGACACATCTGAAAACCTAGCTTTCCTGTGGGTGCCATAACGGGTTCTATAATATTTGTAGACTGTACTGAGCATGCTCTGAAAATGGTTAAACCATAACTCAGACTATGTAGAGGAAATTCCTCAGGATGTCTTGCTCACAAAATCAGAGTACTGTTTGTGAGGTTCAGGATACGTATGCCTTTTATAAAGGCAAAAGCTCATTTTTATATCCTTATAGGAAAGAAAGTTACGGCTGTGTTGTTGATTTTACAAGAATTATTTATCAAAGTCTTTCATGAAAGGCAGGTGTACAAATTATATTTACTCTTTGGTACCCTACCACCAGGGGAGAATGTGAGTTCATTACTGTCCTTAGAGGACGCTACGACATGTTATGTGTGAGCCGCACCAATTGTATAACCTGTGCCAGAAGGGATCTTGAACTTCAGAAGTTGCAGAAACTTCTAACAGTACAAAAATAAATAAAACTAGTTAATAAATCCAGCAAGTTATTCTTTCTTGAGTAGTTCGCACAGCTGATCTCCCCGTGGTCCCTGGGGTTAAAGGACACGAGACAAAGATTTCAGTAAAAGCAAAGATATTCAGAATTGGTATTTAATTGCCTCACCAGTTCTGTGCCCACTTGGGACCCCAGCAATGCCATTTTCCACAGCAGAGAATACACAGCTCCAAAATACCAAACCCCAGCTCTCTCGCTGTCAGACAAAAATAGAGACGTGCCTCACCAACAAATCCTTTGGAAGTTTAGGCCCAAGAGACTTGTCGAGAAAGGCCACAGAAAGGGTGAAGTCAGGAAAATTTATGCCTGGCTGCGGAACACAGAAAATACTTCCCATTAACGGGCGAAGTTTGCCCACGCACTCCGCGCTGCGTTCCGCGCGCTGGGGGCACGCGTCCCAGTCACGCAGCACCCCGAAACGCAGGGAAGCGAACGTCTTGTCCGAAGGGGAGACGTGCAGCTGCTCAGTACGTGGGTGTGCGCGTAACACACGGACACGCGCACACGTACCGGGCACGAGTCAACGCAGCGGAGGGCAAAAGCA
>NW_008824410.1:165807-208427 GCF_000699105.1 Pygoscelis adeliae | reverse complement strand
CCCCTCGCACCTGGCCGCGGCGAGCGGGGCGCTGCGTGCGCTCCTCCGTGCTCCTGAAGCGGACCTTGAAGGCGAAGGAGGGCTGGGGAAAGCCGCTGTTCCACCTGCCCGGGCAAAGCAGGGTGGCTGCAGAGATGAGCGGGTTTGGCATGGGTCAGGGGCCTGTAACAGCAGCCGGCTGCACTTCCTTCCTCAGTCACCCCCAGAAACACCACACACCCTACGCATAAGCCTGAGGAGATAACATTCCAGGGTGTACAACAGCCTGCACCAAGGGACAGAGAGAGTAACGCACATCAAAGTGACACCTGAGCACTACAGCTCCCCTGCAGGGAGTGGTGCTGGTGTGGGGGGCCATGCTGGATCACAGCTGAGCTAAGCCTGTTAACAGTAGTTTCACCTGTGCAGGGATTAGCATTCATTCCATGGAGATCTGCAAAACCAAAAATGCTAGTTCACATAGTTTGCTTCTGTTTTGCAGTTACTGGGTCAGTGGAGCCATTTAGTAGGGAAGCCAGAAGAAAAAGTGTTCTTTAGCCACAGTACCATGTGGTACTGGTGCCAGCCTCCATTAGTCCTCTGGTTAACACTGCCCTGGGTGATACAGACTTACTGTGTAGTGGGAAGAATATACACACCATAATATATGATCTTGTCATATCAGAAGTCTGCTTAACTCCTTCAGAAGCTACTTGTTTCATGCCTGTTAAAATAACAGCTGGAATTGGTCCTTTCTGTGGGTCAGAGTGGAATTAGAGTTGTGGGATTAGTTATAAAGCCTAGTTACATGTCTCAGCTGGTGTTCTGAATAGATTTAAGTCTTTAAAAACTGGGAGTGGAAGGGGAGAATGTATAAAGCATAGCTTTACATACCGTTTATCTGGTGATAAATTAATTGCTGAAGCGCCTATATCACTATCAGTGTTGTACAAACAGTATGACATTCCAACACAAGCTTCATGATTTCTCCACTTAGGGGTTTGGAAGGAAGCTTTTCTTCATAGTGCTGAGCTACTGAATTTAGTTTTTTAAAAAAACAAACCAAAAGCTAAGAAAAACCTCACCTTTAAGCAATGAGCTAACAGAACAGAGTTTGGATTTTGTTTACCAGAAACTTTAAAGCATTGGCTAGTACACTGAAATAAGATCTGAGGTCAGGAAAGCTTTATTGCTTTTGTTACTATACACATCTGTCAGTGATCACTCTAAGTTGACCTCACTTGAATTTTGCTGGAGAAAGCTGCCTATTTTTCTCCTACAAGTTGCAAAAATTTTCTTGTTTTTTTAAGCACCGTGGAAGAGATGAGAGTACTGTTATACAGGCAAAGCTATAAGCACTAGCTGATTATTTTTCACTTGCCCATGCTGCATTTCTTGATTACACTTGTTTAGAAGGCAGAGTGTAGGGCCACTGAATTTAGCCATTATGTTACGATCTAATATTGCTAGATTTTTATTTACTGTTGGGACTTTAATATTAACCCAGTAGTTGGTCATAATTACTTCCTGCCTTGTACACAGCATGTTCTATGAGGTGCATGGTAAACTTGCTGAAAGGGGTAACATGCCAGATCTTTGGCAAGAGGCAAGTAATGCATGCAAACTTAAACTCAACTGCATGTTAGGCCTGTAGCACTGAGAGGTACAGACCACCTGACTGCCTTGTGCTGCTGTTCTGAGAGCATGGATGCAGTTAGAGCTGACTTTCTGTACAGATAAGGGTGCTTATGGTCTGCAGCCCAGGGTACTTTTTATGCCAAGTTAAAATTAAGGGTTTTTCTCCAGCAGCCAAAGCAGCTTAGAGGTTTATGAAGCAGACTGATACCTTAATTAGATTCTGATACTCAGGAGTAGTTGAAGAGGCATTTTTCTTTCTGAAGGGAAGAGAAATTAAAAGCCTATTTTAACAAAAATAAGCAGGCTTTGACAGCCTCCCACTTTCAGGCTCAAATATCTACTTGATGAAGATACCAGAGGTATCAGAAGCACCAGCAGGTACTCTTTTGTCCTAAGGAAAAAGAGTTAGTGAAGTTACTCAGTCTAACTTCATAAATTCACTTTTGGAGGTCAGATGCAAAGACAGCACAGATAGGGCAAGTGGTTAAGCTCTGTTTCAAGATGAGCAGTGGAAGTTTTATTGTCTTGATGTAAGCAGACTCAAGGCCTGAAGAGAAGAGGGTGATGGGGCTGGTCTGCTTGGACTTGCATGTCGGTAATATCGCTAACTGGTACACTCGAGGAACATCATTCTAAGTGTTCTTTACCCCAGAGCCAAGCATAATCATGCAAAATAGTTATTCAGTACACGGAGTCATCTTCTAACCACCTATGAATTTGTAGCTTGTCCTTGGAAGCAGGTCAAGAATATTTACTTAAGTGTTCCTGAAGAAACGTTTTTTGTTTCATGCATTGCTCAATTGTGGCAAACCTGCTTATAAAATCCTCTTAGAAGCAACAGATTTGGGGGTTTCTATAAAGAGTTCTCAAACAAGATAACAGTGATGTATGTGCTAGCCTAGCCAATTAAGAACTTCCACATATTCCTGCTCATCTTCAGTCAGCCCCACATCGGTTGGGCATAGGGGAAAAGCTCAACTTGTGGAGCTTTTCCCACAAGTAGTGCATTCGGAGTTAACCATGCCAAATCTGTTTCCAGACGAGGGTTCTTTGGCTCATTGCATTATGCATGTAGCTTAATTATATCTGGCTTTAGCTGAGGAGATCTTAAAAACCAAGAACTCACAGGTAAAGCATACATAAACACAAGTTATATTGTTTGCTCTAAAGTGAGGCATTAATCATACTTGTCATCTTTTTATTAACAGGTGGTTCATTAACCAAGTTGGCTTATTATTCAACTGTGCAGCACAAAGTGGCAAGAGTGAGATCCTTTGATCATTCTGGAAAGGTAAGAATTGTATCATTAATCAGTTGCATGCAATTGACTTGTAAGAGCGAAGTACTGGACTGGCTTCTCATAGTAGAATAGAAATTTCATCTGAAACCCATCTAGTAACTTGTTTTATACAAAACTTTATCTAGAACTCTTATAGTTTAAGTATTACCTTCTGTAATGTCTGTTACTCTGAGGTAAGTTGTCACAGCTGAAACATTTATTTTAAACACACATTCTAGTATGTACTGACACTTACAGCCATCCCTAAGCATTTGTACTGCAGCTCAGATGAGCCGTGTGGCTCCCGTTAATAACCCTTCGCTATATTCCAGGGTAAAAGGGCCGTTAGCATGGGTTTGGCAATTACTTTTGCTTTGCAAGCTTAGCATAGCTGTAGATCTAAATTCACATGATGATACATCATACATGTTCTCTTTACTGAAAGACTGCAGGGCTTCAGAGTTGTGCAGCCCATACAAAGGCAAACTCAATTATATTCCTTGCCTTCTTGAAAGTGCTTGAATCACCCGTTAGCATTTGAAATAGTTATTTTCTAGACAGATAAGTATGTTGCTTTTGTAAAAACATACTCCCATGTAAACATAACTTTTCTCATACAGAGATATTTCATGCATGTCTAATGCATAGGAGAACTGATTATATTCTCAGCTTAAGGACTATTAAGGTCTGTTGAAACTATATTCTTCTTTGAAAGTAGCTTAGGATGTTATGTTTTTAACAGCATTAACACAGTTTCAAGGCAAAGGAAGCACAGGTATTGATGTTCAGTAGTTTAGTGTATAACCTTGTTTCTCAAGGAAGGATTTTGAATGACCTATAAGAAATTCTTTTCTCTTTTAAAGGACATAGAAAATGAACCTTTGTATGAAATATCGGTTCAGGAAGAGATTACAGCTCGACTTCACTTCATTAAATTTGAAAACACTTATATTGAAACCTGCCTAGATTTCATCAAAGACCATCTTGTCAATACAGAGACAAAAGTCATCAAAGCTACAGGTGGTGGTGCCTATAAATTCAAAGATCTTATTGAGAAGAAATTGGGGTTGAAGTAAGTGGAACTGTTTAAACTTAGTTGTAGGAGTGTATTGCTTCTTTGAAGAGATTTTAGTAGGCTAACTTTCCACTTTGCCCATCTCCCCTCAAAAGCCATCTACACCACAAGAGTGAAGCAGTAGAATGTGTGGCTGCGTCTTGCTCAGGCCAGGCTGAATGGACTTGTTAGTGAACATAAGCTGCAAGGAGATAACTGTATCATTAACTGACACGGTAGAGGTGCTGGAATAGGGCCAACAGACAGGAACACGGGGTTCAGGAGAGACACAGTAAAAAGAGGAAAGCAGGGTATTATAACAGCTTTTTTCTGTAAAGGATCTAACTTGCACCTACTCTATTTTTAATTTAAGTTAGTCTCTATCAGGATTATAGTAATAGTTTTTACTTTTCACCTCACAGCTAGCAGCATTTCAGTGATGGTATCCTAGCTATCAGTAGCATGCTTTGGACATACTGTTGAACTCTACTGGAGTAGAGATCCAAATACACAAAACCTACAGCAGTATATAAAATGAAGTAATATTTGAAATAAAGTAGTAAGTAGTTAGTAAATTCATTATTAACAAGAATCTTAATTGAGAATCTTTGATCAGTTACTGTGATGAGGTACATTTAAGTGTGTCAGTCTTTCTACTTAAAGTCTAAGGAAGAAATCCACAAGACAACTTCTATTATTAAAAGCCAAAATATTGTTGGCAAACTCTTTTTTCCTAGATGTATCTAATTTCTGTAGTTGCCTAGGTTTTCAAGTTATGGTTCTAAAAGCTTCTAACATTTTTCTGTGCATGCTCAGAAATGAGTAATTAATATGATACAGTAACTTACTGCATAGCTCTTACCTAAATTGAATTGCCAGTTCACAATTGAATTTCCATTCACTACTACATTCTAAACTTCATGCAGAAGCAAAGGCTTGCAGGAGACTAAAGGACAGTCTCATGAATTTACACCCTCATAAATTTACTGCTAAAACATCTTTATCAAATGCCACATGCTAAAAAGCTGCTGTAAGTATAGATAAAAATATCATTAATTTACACCAATGTAAAACATTACCTGATGTTACTAGGGAGAACATCAAGGCATCCCTCATGCTGTAACTCCACATAGCACATGCTTCAGTTCCTGAGGTACTGTGTTCATCTTCTTTTATACTACTTTTTCAAATAACTTTCTTCTTCTGATAGGTAGGATTCTTTTAACTGTTTTTCAAACCAGCCTACATCAGTACCTTATTGGCTGTTACTAAGTATCAATTAATCAAGACAAAGAGGCAATTCCCCCCTTTTCTCATGTGGTGCACCTGGTTTTTGTTTCTTTGTTTTTTATTTGGTAATGACATACTTAATTGGTCCACAGGCCCAGAAAGCAGCACCTTCTCCATCCTGACAAACATAAAGCATTCTGTATTAATGAGATGTATATTTGTGCTTTGTTTATGTGTTTTCAACAGGGCTTACTATATTTCAGGTAAGAAACTTAGCATATTTCATTTAAGAAATTTACCATAAATCAGTAACAATACATAAGATACAGAAGTTCACAGAAGTCAGTAAGCGTTAGCTGACTTAACTACATCATTCATCATATCTATATTATGTATCATGTTCCTAGACTCCATACTCAGGATATATACTGTTGTGATCCTATTATTCTTGTGAGAAGTCTTTTTCTCCTGTGTTTGGTAATCCCAGTAGTAGGCTCCTTGCAGTCACTTTAATCTGTCATAAACAAGTGCTGAAATGTTGAGGGGGACCTTTTTTCCTTGATTGGGAAGGAAAGGTAAGAGCAATAGAAAATTATTCCCTGTTAGTAAATAGTTTTGTTAAGCTGATTTCCAGATAAGTTTCCTGACCTACTTTATTACACGAGTGCACATATACTTGTGCTAGCACTAGGGCACTAAGGAGGCAGTGTAAACAAGCAAACGGGGGAGCAGGATTATTTTTAATGACAGCACGATTAATGTAAGATTGAAGTTACTGTGTAACTACAGTCTAACTTCAGACGGTGTGTTCTGGCATGGAAGATGAGCATCAGAACATATGCAGATGTAGGTTTCATGTTTTAAGAGATCTGGACTTTTGCCATGTGATGTGGGTTACTATCCCCTGTTTGTAAAACTACTGTTCTAAAAACATACTTGCTTATCAATAGGACTATGAAATTTATGTAAGGGGTTTTTTCCTTCCCCCTTCCCCTCAGAGTAGATAAAGAAGATGTAATGACCTGCCTAATTAAAGGATGCAACTTCGTGCTAAGGAACATACCCCATGAAGTGTTTGCATACCAGAAGGATTCAGATACAGAATTCCGATTTCAGACGAACCACCCGAATATTTTCCCGTATTTACTGGTGAATATTGGCTCTGGGGTTTCTATAGTGAAGGTGAGTGGTTGCTAAAACGTTTTACTGTAGAATTTGATAAAGGTGATCTGAAACGTCTTACTGGTTTAGACCTGTAGTTGTTTCTTCTTGGGTAATACCAAGTTTAGAAAGAAAATAGTGATATTTTTTTTTTTTAATTTCCATTTCTTATGGAGTTATGAATGCTTTTCCGTTCACTACCATAGTTTCTTTTTAATCACATTTAATTCGCTGTTCAGAGAAGTTGTTATAGTAACTGACGAGGACATAGGCTGTCAGATCAGAGTGATTTTTAATATTTTGTTTGTTTGTTTGGGTACACTGTCAAGGGGACCAAATTTAATGTCTATATTTAGGATTATTGACCAAGTATTAAATACAAAGATTTCAGAAGCTGCTTGTAGTATAAGTATGTGGAACATGTAGCTCTGGAGAACTTCTCACCTGATATTTACACAATTAAATAGTTCCGCCTACACTAATTCCACTGTTCAAAGAAACCCACACGCTCTCATATCTAACTGTGTGTTTATAGTTACAGTAGGACTTTCTAGACAAATCTGCCTTGTTTTATTGACAGGTAGAAACAGAAGACAAATTTGAGTGGATTGGAGGGAGCTCAATTGGAGGTGGAACCTTCTGGGGTCTTGGAGCACTGCTCACAAAAACAAAGGTATTGAAGTGTCAGTTTTAAGAGGTGTGAGATTAAATGAGATGCTAAGAGGAAGCTTGAAATGTTGGAATGCCAAACTCTTTGAATGGGGAGAAATAATTGTTTTAAGTAATGTTTGTATGGGAAACAGAAGTCCAGCATTAGTGTACTAGAAGATGAAAAATCATGTCTGTCTCTTGGGGCGGTTTACCTTTTATTCAAAGAATTGCTGACCTTGTGCAGAAACAGAACAGGCAGTTCTGCAATGCTCAGGACAATTTTAATACTCTCCGTTAGGTGCTTGTGGTCCTAGACTGTTAGATAACAAGGCTGAGTCCTTGATTTATGTTCATATTTTCGATGCTTCTGATGCATAAAATGAAGCTTTAAATGCAAAGATACTGGTAGAATATGAGGACAAAAATTATAAGATGCTCATCGGTGGCAAAATAGTAATTGTACTTGGGACTCAAGGAGTTTGTCAACAAGGACAAATAATGTCTGTAATGCAGAGAATAGCCTCCTCAATGTGGCCTGTTAATTTTCTGTTCTCTTTGTCAACATGAAATGCCTGCCTAGTTCCTGCAATATTATCTGCAGAAGCAAAGCAGAGAGCACCCAATTACTGCAAAATGTCTGGGAGTAGAGAGGAGGAATTCTATCTCTCTTTGTTACACATTACGGTTTCAGGGGTTCGTCACTTAAATCTCAGGTTGGTAATCTGCCAGAATAAGGCCTGATTTAGTATTGCTCTGCCTAACTCAGCTCTTAAATCATGCTGTTTTTTCCTGTCTCAAAGATCCATGTGGCTTAAATAGGTGTCCCTAAATGTCAGTGGTATAGAAAAAGCTAGAGTTACATATGCACCAAATAAGAAAATGTCAAAGGGAAGACCCATACTTGCAATATTTTGTTTGATGCTTTTAAAAAAGAAATCTTAGAACATGACAATGTCTGCTTTTAATTCTCTCTGATTTTGTAGAAGAAGAAATTAGGGTTAACACACTTATAAATTAAGTATTGGTATAATGCAGATTGCGTGCAAGTTTAATTTCAGGGACATTAATGCATTTCTGCAGCAGTGAAGGCAGACTTAGTCTTTTGGTTTTTAAATATTTTTTTTCTTATGCCTGAAGAAGACATAATTCTCTTTGCTCTTAGTTACTGTGTTTCTGACTTCATTCCAAGATAAGAGATGCTATGAGGCTTCTGACTATTTTATATGTGCTGATCCATCTCTAGTTTTCAGGGGAAATTCAGCAAATTATTTGCAGGTAACTGCTGATAACTGGAGGACAGTTACGCTTTTCATCATTAAAGGAGCTCCACTTAAGATCAGTCTGTCTGATAAGATACGGACTCTGGATAAGTCCTTGTAATTAGAAATAATGTATCTTTTGCTGGCAGGGTTGATTCTAACACAAGCCAAACCCCCGGTTTTGGTCAGTAAAGATGCTGCAGAACTCTGGGTTTATGGGCAAGGTTCTCTGGCTGTGCAGGGAAGCTAGGGTAACTCTGCTTCTCATCCTCAGAAGTTTGATGAATTGCTGCAACTCGCTTCAAAGGGACAGCACACAAATGTAGACATGCTGGTGAAAGATGTGTATGGAGGCGCCTACCAGACCCTGGGGCTAAGTGGAAATCTGATAGCTAGCAGCTTCGGGAAATCTACTACAGCAGATAAAGGTATTGGTATATAAAAGATCTACCCAAGATTTGCTATACAGTTAATACTTTATATTGCCTGTCAGCACGGATTTGCTGCTTGTGCCAGCTTCCTGTGAACGCTTAAATGGATGGAAGAATAGTTGCCAGCTTCATCAGCATAAACATATCTTGTCTTGTCCGTTTCCCTGTGTTATGCATGCTGGGCTGAGAGGGGACATGGAGCACTGCTTGAGTTGCTCCAGTTATGTGGAGTTGTTTGAAACTAATGAGAAGTGGTGCAACCATCTCCTCTGGCCCTTGGGAATCTGATGTTTATAATGATCTAACAAGTAGAGCTGGAAAATAACCACCAGTCCTTTTCATGATCTTGCCTACATGTGTTTTGCCTGCCCAATATTTTATTGATTAAAAATATTATATAGTACTGCCTTACAAGCAGGCATTTGAATTTTCAGTTTGGAATTGCATAAGCTTAGGCAAACGACAAAAATAGCTGTCTAGTTAGCCCAACGTTAATTCATTCATGTGGGAAATATATGTGGCTTGCTTGGTCCAGAAAAGGAACTATGGCAGTGATTTACTATAATTTGCAATTTTATTTGCAGTATTACAATAAAATGCTTGCAGTGCATCTCAGGTCAAGATGGATGGATGAACCATCATCCGTGGTTCCTAGAGAGGAGAAATGGAGTTCTTGCCATTTGCTGTTGGCCTTTCAAGCAGGTTTCTTTCAAGCAATATTTCACAGAGGCTTAGTGTTTTTTTCAGTCAAATACACACTCCTTCTTGTTTGAAGTACTTCTTTAATAAAATATTTTTGGTGGGGGGGAACACCTTTCTTCTACACACATAAAGAGACTGGTCAAACTCCTTTTTTTTTCTCTTTTTTTCTCCAGCTGTAGGCTATCTGTTAGAAAAGTACAGTCCATTTGAGCACTCTTCAGCTGTGTTTAACTTGGTTTACTATTTCTTTCCTTTAAGAATTTTCCAAAGAAGATATGGCAAAAAGTTTACTGCATATGATCAGCAATGACATTGGTCAACTCGCCTGCCTCTATGCCAAACTCCATAACTTAGATAAAATATATTTTGGAGGATTCTTTATTCGGGGTCACCCTGTTACCATGCGCACAATAACCTACAGTATCAACTTCTTCTCCAAGGTAATGAAAACAGAGATTTTCCTAATAGCAAAGTCACGTGTTTAGTTATCTTTCTAGGTTGTTGGGAGACTTTAATAAATGAATTTGCACATGAAGTAAGCTTAGAGGGCTGCTGGGTAGGTAGGTAAGGCAGGGCTATAAAGATCTATTGTGGGAGGGGTAGAATAAATGTGAATTGCCTGGGAGTTCTGTCTGGCTCTCTTTCTCCCTCCCTCCCTCTCTCTCTTTATTACTATTTTTTGATTGACAGCCTGTCTTGTAGCTGCCAAGTAATGGGTTTTCACTATTTTCTTAGATAGCTACCATTGTTATTCAATTCCTCTTGCTGACTTGCATCTATTTCTTTTCATCCCCTAGGCTATGCAATGTGGGATTGTTCTGCTGAGATAGTTAGCAATTAGTATCAGTGGGGTTTTTTGTTGTTTGTTTGTTCAAAAAAAAAAAAACCCCACCCAAAAAAACAACCAAGCTGTAGTTCTTTGCAGGTTTTGAAGCCGTGGAAAATACTGAAGATTTTTCACTAGAAAAATGGTCAAGTCCAAAAGCTCACTTAATGGTTGTTGCAGATAGATTAGTTCCTGCACTTTTGCAATTTTATAGAATAAATGACACAATGGGGTTTTTTTCTCATCTCAGTGCTTCAGGCAAGGGACTCCTGTATGCTGCTTTTTTTTTTCCCCTTTATTACCATTGCAGTCCCTTTCTGTAAAACTTTGTTGGGTTTCAAGAAAACTATTGCAAAACTACAGCTTTAGATTCTTGTAAGAATAGCTTTATGAGTGATTCAAATTCAAACCTCGCTGTGAATTGTAGCTGATCTTTTACTATAGCTTACCTCAGTGTTAACTTTTCTTACAGTCGCTGCTGCAGACGTAGCTGATGTTCCTTTAGAGAAGGCTTTCCTTGCCTAGGAAAGCTAAGGGACCCTGCTGCTTGGTTGGAGGGTGTTCTTATTCTCCCTAGCATTTGTGTATTATATTAACAATTAAACTAATTCATTTGATGGGGGAAATGCTTGCCTATGGAGAATATACAGAGTGTCTGTATGTTGTTGAATGGTAAATAGCAGTGTAATGAAATAATGAGCAATGTCTTGAATGGGTTGGATGCACAGTGGCACACACTTACGTTGATGACCTAGGAATCAGGTGACCTTGCATTTCTGCCTGTTCAAGCAAGAGGAGTTGAATATTCGTGCAATGGTGCAGTGGTCTTTTCTAGTGAAGGCACTGGCTTCCCTCTGCTTCTGTGGTTGTGCAGGCTTAGAATACGCACCACTTCTGCATGTATTTTTTTTCCCTGGCTGTTTAATGATTGTGGAATGATATATGTAAGCAGTTCCTCCTGAAGCTGTTTCAGAAGCACCGTTAAAGTTACTGAATGTGTTAGAATGTAACACAAATGAATATTACCATCTTCTAGTTGTTTCTATTAAATTTAAGTGTAAAACTAGTGACAAAGAAGTACATATTAGCCATCAGGGACCATCCAATTGCAATGTTTCATATTGTGGCAGGGAGAGGTTCAGGCATTGTTCCTGAGACATGAAGGCTACCTGGGAGCCATTGGGGCATTTTTAAAAGGAGCTGAACAAGACAGTAAGTACAGCACTGCTATGTTCTGTATATGCTGTGTTCTGAAATGTCAGTGTAATGTCCAAGTTTCTCTTAAGAGGCTGCATGTAAGTCGTTGCCTAAATTAAATACATTTGGCACTAATAAACACAGATGCTGGGCTTTGATTTTATATATTCTGGCAGGGACATCTTAATTTCTCACTGTTTTTCCTGCTCATCTTTTAGAAGCCAGCAGGATTTGGCTCTTCTTGTTTCTGCATTTCTGCAAAGAGCAGTTATAACTAAATCAAACTGGGGAAATGTGGTTCCTGAGAACTTTCCCCCTCTTTAAGAGGCCAGCTTCTGAATTCAGTTAATGTACTGAAGACAACCAGCATCTCAAAACTGTGTTCATTTGACAGTGAAAAGCCTCACAGACATTTATGAAGGATGAGACACTTCTGTCCAGCATTCTTTGGGTATAGGGTGCTTTGGCTGAATTCTGCCATTTTTATTTTCTTTTTTTCTTGTTGATGTACTAGCAAGCCATTTAGTATATTCGTTATAGTGGAACAGATAGTAAGGTTGTTAATGGTACGTAGTTTTAGTAAATATCAAGTATACCTCAGAATAATGGATGTGGAATTCTTTTCATACCCATTTTATAGATAAGGGCAAGGAACCAGCTACTGAGGAATTAAAGACGTTGCTTCTGCAGCATGTACTGTACATCTGAACTTGATTAAACTTTTTCTCAAACAAAAAAAAAAATTCTAGAAGTAACTTTAGTGTTTATATGAAACTTACATTGTGCTTTGAGAGTTTTGTAATTATATGTTGTTAATAATGGATCTAGATTTAGAAATCAATTATCTCTATGATCAGTGATAGTGCTTTGATGGCACGCTGGTTATAGCCCTTAATGACAAGGAAAGGGGGTTAGAAAAAGAATGATTTTAGAACTTTAATTGTCTTATGTCTCATTCAGGTTGAAGCTCTTTAGAGCTAGGTAATTCACTGAGTGGCTGAAACATTTCTTTTGGGGGTTAGAGGGAAAAATTATGTTTACTTATAAAGATGAGGGAAGATGGCTTTTGTAGTGAAGCAGCTTCTCTGAAGGGATGCTAACTCTAGACTCGCTCATGGGAGTATTTTCAGTTTTATTTTCAGATTATGTGTGTCTCTGTCTTTCTCTCTTCTAGATCCAAATCAGTATAGCTGGGGAGAGAATTATGCTGGGAGTTCTGGTCTTATGAGCACATCACCTGATGTTTACCCTATGCAGAGAACAAGGAGTGGTACAGTATGTGGTTGTCTTTTCTAGAACTAAGTACCTTCTCTTAGTAATGGTGATCTGAAAATAGATAATTATTCTCAAGCTAGTTGCTTCTTGCCCCTGGGACTCCTGCTTATCAAAAGAAGTGACTAATATGGTGTCTTGTGTCGTGTGTGATGGTGTCTTGTCGTGTGTGATGGTTTGGTGTAATGTCTCATAAAAACAGATTGTGGCTGCTACTTTGTCTTAGTCTCCTTCACCAAAGCGGGGGGGGAACATTTATCTCTTACCCTTTCTCTGAAGTAGCTGGATTTTGCTACAGTTGAAATACTGTGCGTCAGAATTTTGAATCTGATGTTCCACTGTCTTTAAGCAGCGTTTATTTACTTCCTATGAGAAGAGAAATATATAATTGGACAGAAGAGCATGAGCCCAGTCATCTTTTAAATACACTGACAATACAGTAATTCCGATTTCACAGTGAAACTGGCATACAGTAAGCAATCAGAAAATACATTAAGGTTCTTAAAATATTCTAATATTGCATCTACTGAAGTGCTTTTGAAAAGAAGCTAGAATAGTGGAGCTCATTGTGTTTTGCTGTCTTTTACCGGTTCGCATGTCAGTGTTTTTCATGTCATTTTTTTTTAAATTTCCTCCATCTTTGATTTATCTCCTCCCAGTTTTCAGGAATTAGTTTCCTTACTTGCTATAGGGTGTGTGGGGGGAGGAGCAGGTGTTGGCTTTGGTTAGTTGTTTCCTGGTGGTTGCTAGACCTTTTTACGCTTGAAGATGAGGTGCAGAACTCTTACTAGACTGGTTTCCCAGACCAAGCCTTAATATAAGTCCAGTATGAGCTGCAGATGATGGATTTGTGGGTTGTGCCTATATATAAAAAATATATCTAATTTTAAGCTCTGCCATGACTGAAATTATTGTAATGAAATTGTGGATTACAAGTATGACCAAAAAAAAAAAAAATAACATGATCCTTCTTAACCATAAAATATATGACAGATTTTAAAAAGTATTTATGCAGATGTAATGATCGCCTGTTGTTTGTCAACCCTTTAATCTGTGAAAAGATTTTTTTTTTTCATGCTGGCAGTGGTACAGGAGTCTCAAACCAGCTGTAATGTACTGTCCACAGTTTCTCCATTTTGAATTCTTCTATTGCTTGGCAGTCACTTTGTTAACATAAAGTGAAATCTCCTTGCAGCAATCATAGTTCAGAAATGTCCACTTTTCAGCAGGGAACTTAATACTGAAGACAATCTTTCTCTAGCAACCACTTTGGTTTATGTACACAAAGTCTTACTACATTGTGGGCTTAATCTTCACTTAGTCTGAACATTTCTAGGCCATGCAGTGTTCACAGATGCAATGCGATTAGATAGTTGTATAAAAAAAAGATGTATGTGCACAGGTTTTTTTAGACGCAAGAAATAAGGCACGCTTTATGTACAGAGCTGCGTAACTATACATATTTCACATGAATTTAATCTCTATCCTTAGAAATTTGGTCCCAAGCGTTGTTTTCACAAGGTGCAAGGAAAAGTTTTGGAGACTCGATCAGGATTGTAAAAGGAAGCTGTAAAGCAGCATAGCAACCTTCCTTTACAAATAAGCCTGTGCTCAGCTCTTCGTGCTCTTGTCTTTGAACCTGATAGCCCAGCAGATTTGATGGTACTGGGGAGGAAGGGAAGGAAAATAATAAAATAGAGGACCTATAGTAAGTTTTCAGCATGAAACTTGATAATCTCTATCTATAGGGTGGGCATAATCCATGCAGGAGAGTGGATTATTTATGATGGCATGTACTCTATTAGAGCTGTCGGCAGATTTGTCAGTCTTAACTGTGGATGGACTTCTGTAGCCCTTGTACTAGTTTAATTTGTTATGAATCAATTTCTGAGTAAGTTCTAATAAACCGCTTTCATTTTTCACCTAGTTTGACATGCTTGAAATGGATAGGTTGGAGAGACCGCTTGTTAACCTGCCACTGCTGAAAGACCCATCAACCTATATTCCAGACACTGTTGACCTCACAGATGATGCCATGGCCAGAAAATACTGGCTCACCTGCTTTGAGGAGGCACTGGATGGGGTAAATGTCACAAAACAGTCATATGTATGAATGATGCAAATATTTAGCAAATAAATCGTCTGTGGACCAACGTGTTTACCCTGCAAAATATATCTGCTGTGTCAAACCTATTGTGTGTAAGTACAGTTCCTCTTTCCCCTGCTAACAGAGGGATTTGACTTTGTCCCAGTCTCCTAAGGAAGCGCTTGATACCTTCGAAGGCAGAAGTGTTCTTCTCTTGTGGTATTTTGTTTCTTTTTTTTTGTTTTGTTTTTAAGGTGTTTTCAAAGCATCTTCTCTCTTAAATGGCACTTACCTCCTCTTTATACAGAGCTGGCAAGCAGGATGGTTATACAATCAAAGGCCAGAAAGGCGAAGGCCAAAGATACTTGCATTGTTCTTACTCTTGGGAGCAGTCCCACTGACTTACAGCCACTTCTGCATTCGAAGAGCATGATTTAATCAGACAAGAGTTATTTTTTCTGCACTGTGAAACCGATTCAGTCAGTGCGTGCTAGTACTTAAGAGCTATGTATACTTAGTAAGCAAATCTGAATCAGAAACTTCATGTGTGTGTCAGGAGGAAAAGGGCTGGGAAAAACACAGGGGCCACACATTGACTTGACCTTACTGTGGTAAAGAGAAAAAGAACACAAGGGGTTGATGTGGACTGTTAAATTTCTGCCTGTTTCTCCTTTTGTGTGTGTGCGCACGTTTGTTATTTTGTCCCCTCCTATAAGTAGTTAGAACTTGTGTTTAATTTCTGAAAGTACAGTCTTGAAAATAAACTTTAAAACTTTCAGGAAGAAAGGAGGTATTTAAAATTACTCTTTGGTGATTGGAGTAAAGGAAAGCTGGAAGATACCGTGTGGGAGGGACTAGATAGTATGCAGGCATGGAACAAGTATAGCAGATGGAGGGGTTATTTTTCAGACTGAACTTCAGATCAGTTACATGGAGGAAGGATTCATTTGGTAACTTCAGTCTTGCCTCATTTCTCTACCAGGTGGCAAAGCGTGCTGCAGCCAGTCAACCAGACTCTATTGATGCACTGGAGAGAGCTGAAAAGTTCCGACAGAAATACTGGAATAAGCTCCAGACACTCAGGCAGCAGCCTTTGTAAGTGTCTTTATTTTCCCTTTTTCATCACTTGCTGCTTCTGTTGAGCAGAGCAAATTAAAAGCTAACTAAAAACTACCTAAAAGCTAAATAAAAGCTAATTAGGTTATGAAGCAGAGCAAACTGAAAGCTAAGTAGGCTGAAGGCTATAGCACGTCGATGTGCCAAACGTCAGGTCCTCTGCACAGAACTTTTGGATCTCATATATTGGAATTTAACGGAAAAATTTTTCTTGGCAGAAAGTTTATTATTAAAAATTGTTACATGGTTATTACAAATGGTAGCATGTTAATTCAAGTATCTAGCTTTGCTCTGAACATTTTCCCTCTCTGTATTTAAAGAAACTGTATAGTAGATTTACCACTTAGAGACGGCGTTTAGCACGTGGCATGTAAAGACTTTTAGCTTAAGTGCTTGTGTGACGTGCTATGACTTATGGAGGAAACAGAGGAGAAAATAACTTTTTTCTGTTTGAAGTAGTTGATCTTGTAGTGGACTTGGCAGTGCTAGGATAACGGTTGGACTTGATGATCTTAAAGGTCTTTTCCAACCTAAACGATTCTATGATTCTATCTCTTTTTTCCCCCCCCTTCTCCCTTTTTAAAGTGCATATGGTACCTTAACAGTTAGAAGTCTTTTGGATACAAGGGAACACTGTTTAAACGAGTTCAATTTTCCGGATCCCTATTCAAAGGTAAGTTGTTTTTTCTTTACAGGGTGGACAACATGTAAGTTCAAGACACTTCTTCCGTACTCTGAAACTTTAAGTAATGGCTTATAGGGGAGAGGTTAGTAACTGGCTGCCTTGCAGCAGTTCTAACCAGTTGGTGGTTGTCACTGAGGAGAAACAGCAATGGGTAATGGGATATAAAGCCTTTGACCTCTAACGTGCTCATGGTGAGGATAATGCTAACCAAAAATACGACCAGCTTCAGTTGTCTGATACACCTGAGAAGCAAATTGATGGCATCAGTCCTGTTCCTGATGAGTGCATGGTGTCTGTCATCAGAGACTATTGTAACTTGCTCCTTCAGTGAGGAGGTGTTCCCTTCAGTTCAGAACTGAGGAAGCCTGCGCTCTTGATGATGGAGTACCTCACAAGTGACCTGAGAATTTCAATTTTGAGGACAGTCAGTTTATTTCTCTTTATACTGAGGCTACTACTACAGTCTGGCAGACTTCAGGAATTTTTCTTTTTTTCTCCTCATTCTCATAATTCTCTTCATGGTGTGGAAACCATTTTCAAATCTAAAGCTATGTGTAGCTATGTAAGTACTTTCCAATAAATACGTAAATTGCAGACAGTTGTAAAAGACACTTGGCATCGTTATCTTGTAGAGCAGTTAACAATCTCAGCAGCTCCATGCAAAAGTCACCAGTGCTATGAACTCACATTTCCGTGTTCCTTTAACCACCTTCAAGCGTGTTATCTTTTCTTTCCTCGGCACCCCCCCGCAGAGGAAGGAAAAGGAAGGGGGGTGTGTGTGTTCATAAGTAGATAGTCATCCTCCCCCACCTCGTCATGTCCAAAAAAGGCCTGGGGGAAAAAAAAAGACCTTCACACATTCCCTTACTTGCTGAGGCAATCTGTCCTTAAACCAAACTGTGCTGCTTTCCTACAATTCGGATTGTAAAGGATTCTTGATTACTTTTGTAATTCTTGAGATACTCAGCAGAGTTGGGTTGAAGTGTATACAAATGCGTAACCTCTAGCTCTTAAAAATATTTGTTGCTGTTGTGCAGCTGTTTACTCTTCGTGTTTCATTCTGTAACATAATGTGGTTGGGGGAGAGGACATGTGAAGTCAGTATTTCTCAAAAATAACTTTCTGTAGGTCTGATCCTCTCAGCTTGTCTGCGTGGACATACCAATAATAACAGTGCCAGTGTCTGGTTAGAGACTTTTTTCTGACTGTTGCTATATTTCTGCAAAATACATAGAAGGTTGTCCCTAGCTGTATGGTCAGATGTTACATTCACTCTAAGAAAGAGGTAAAAAATACCACCACCAAAGTGAGGTGGCTTTTACTTATGTTTGCTTTTTGGTAATTCAGACAAGATATTGCCAAGAAAAGATCCTGATGTAGAGATGGAACCCAGTATCACTTTTAGATTTTTTAAGATAACTAGCTATGTAACACTGATCTCGCTGGAGATAGAAGCAGAGTAAAAATTCAAGAGCTTCTAAGCATCTGGGATGATGAAACTCTTGATGCAAAAATCAAAAAAAGTCTTCCCCAGTTTTTGTAAAACTGCCAGTGGTAAGCCTTCGCATGGTGATTACCTGGGTTTGATGGATCGTGTTACTACTAACATTTTTTTTGTGTGTCCACTTTCCCATTCCCCAATCTGCTCGAGATCTATTGCACCTCTAACCTGTTACGAAAAGTAATTCTTGGGCTACAGATCATGTCCTAGCACTAAAGAAGCTTTTCATTAGAATCCCAGGAAACTTTTTTCTTGTTGATACTAAGCATGCTGATAACAGTAACTTGTTGGTCCATTAGAGGCCATGAACGTAGAGGAGAATGCTTGAACGTGGTCTTGGGACTGAGACAACCAATGATGGGTAAGAAATTTTTGTCTATAAATCCAATGTTTCATGTTTTTCTTACAGGTAAAGCAGAAAGAGAATGGCATAGCCTTAAAATGTTTTCAAAGCGTAATCGAATCTTTGGATTCATTAGGCTGGGAGGAGAGGCAGTTTGCTCTGGTGAAAGGACTTCTTGCGGGGAATGTCTTTGACTGGGGAGCAAAGGCAGTCTCAGAGTAGGTGTTAAATATTTTAAAAGCACCCTTTTAAGATACAGAATATCCAATTGTTCTTTTTTTAAAGAAAATAAAGTGCACCCATCTAACTTTAATTGTAGTTTGTATTTCACCTTGATCAAATGTTGGTTCTTTATTTACAAGCGTTGTTGTGGTGCGGGGAAGTTTACATTTCCACCCTGTAAATCTGGCAGACGTGTTGCTGTGAATGTTTGGATTAAGTGATAGAGCATTTAATACTCTGGTCTGGCTGCTTTGCTTGTAGCATTGTTATTAGCACTGCTTTTGGGTACCTGTTGTACCATGCTCCTAGAACAGAAAATAAGCTATTTCCCTGCAACCTCCAGTTGTCCTGATATCACGGGATATATTCCGTGGGCTCTAAGTTAAGTTGGGTGGTCTCTTTTGATGACTAAATACTAATTATTTTTGATCAACATACATTTCTATTACTATCTGGAGAGCTTTTTTCCTTATATCCTGTCAGCAGCCATGAATTCATTTGAGGATATTAATGCCAACAGCCTTGAAATATTTCTGATTTTTCAATTCTAGAACTTTTTTTGTGGGGCTGATAATATAGATCCAAGAGCATGGGAGAGGGACAGTGTTTTACAGCTGACATTCAGCACTTCCTTTCCCTTCCTGCATCTTTGAGGAGTTTTCCCTCTGATTAAACCAAGAAAAGTCCATTAAAAACAAGGTGATTCAAGGCTACGTGGGCGTTCTTAGTCTTGCATTACTTCTGACATTGCCCACAACCAGAAACGTGAACTGACACCAGTTAGAGCAGTTAGTCTACTTGCCACTCGTGTTAGCGTAGCTCTCATTCTCATTCTCTTTAAGGAGGGAACTAAGAGACACAGACCGAGTTAAATGTCACTTAGTACTAGACTTAAGGAGCTTTAGGAGACTTGACTGGCAAGTGTTCCCCACGTGGTGTCATATTTTAACCGACAGCTTAGAATCTAGCCATCTCATTACGTAAATCCTCATCACCACCGGAGTGTTTGGGGCTGCTTTACTATACATATAGCCAATAGCAGTAGGTTTTAATTCCTTTTTTCCCCACGCAGGTACAACTTTAAAAAACTTTGTAGACCAATCTTCAAATTAGACTTTGTAAAGCACTGTTTTACCATGCAGATATTTTAGATCATGGCTGTTTTATGGTGGTCTGCAGACCAAAGGATGTCTTTTTTGCCTGTAGTCTAGTGCCTGCAAACGTTTGTATATTGCTGAAGCCTTTTTCTTTTAGCATTAGAACGCTAATTTAATGTACATCTGAGCTTTTTGTTTGTAACATAAGCACTGAGTATCTGTTTCTCAGTCATTGGACCTGTCCACGCTCCCCATTATAACCGATGCAATAAAATTGCTGACCACCTGCTAAAGAAATGTTTGAATTATATTTATGCGAGATGAAGTTGCTTAACTGTGTACCCTTTATTTCTCTTCTGATACAGTGTTCTGGAATCTGAGCCACAATTTGGATTTGAAGAAGCCAAGTCAAAGCTACAAGGTACAGGGAGATCGGTGGTGGTGGTTGGAACTGGATATTGTGTTAATATGAGAGTGGAGAAGAGTGTGAACATGTTTGTTGTGGCAGTTCTGCTGCCCAGATGACAAGAAATCATTAGTAATTGCTAGGGTTAGCTGAAATACAGGCTACAGAGTTTCTTGGAATGTTCCTGTTTGTGTTCCAAAGGAATTGAAATCTGAAAACCTCTCTCCTTGAACAGAAGTCTTAGCTGCACAGATATTCAGAGTATCTTGCCTATGCTGTTTTTCATAACTGTTCTAATCCTGCCAAGGAGATAGTGTCCCGGGACGTACAACACCATCCATCCTAGGATGAGTCGTTACGATAGCCAACTTCCGTGATTCCATTGCTTTATTATGAAAATTCCATTTCAAGACTGCTGTAATTGAGCTATTCCCATAATTAAAAGCTCAGGAACTCTTTGAATTGATACGTTTAACATTCAAAACCTGAGCTCAAATGCTTTAGTCCTGAAGCATCTGTAAAGAGACACCTCCTGCTTTTCATAATGTACAGAATCACTGTTTGCCTAAAAGAAATGCTAACATGATTTTGTGTGTGGTACAGAACGTCCCTGGTTAGAAGATTCCTACAGTCAGTGGCTAGAGCGACTGAAGGTACGACTCCACGATTGTTACTAACCGTTGAGCAGTTAAATACGTTAATCATAAAATCACCTTATTAATCTTGGTTTTTTAACGGATTTAACAGAACCTTGTTCAGACAACTCAAAATAAACTCTGATACCACAGTACCAGTAATTCAGCAGCCTTACCGTAAAGGAATAGAAGGAATTAGTCTGACACATCATTACTTACCAAGGTGCTTCGCTGAATTCGTTCAGAAACTGCAGCATTTGGAACCCAGCTGCTTTCAAAGCTTTTCCAAAGTGACCATATTGTGTCCCTTCTTTATCAGGGCACTTGTTTCCATACAACTAGACCAGTAATTTAGAAAACTTGGGTCCAAATGTAATGCTTGGATTGTTCCTCCCATCTGAGTAACCAATCTAAAACCCACATTAATTTAGGAACTTGCTGAAAGTAATTAACCTATCAATTAGCAAAGCTTTTTTTGCCCTGTGTGATCTCTATTACTATTTAATTAAGGTTAATTGAAAAGCTTTTGTTCCTTTGTGTAAATCTCTACGTTGGAAATGATAGCCAAGGTTTGGTATGAGTAAACTGTTACAAATCATTGCGTATTACATCTTAGAACAAAAGTATTGGCTAATCTTGTATAACAGTGATAATTAAGGAACTTCAACCACTGTCCTGACAATTTTTTATTAGGAATTAACCATTGTTCACTATAAAAATTTTTCTGCTGGTACGAACTGGCGTGAACTAAGTTTCCTAACGTCAGCTTTAGAACAAATTAAAAGGTTAATGGAGAATAGGAAATATCTTTTCATTTTAGGATGTCACTGCCCCCAGCAGTCCATCCTGCCCTTTCCTGGCAGAAGGGAATCCTGTTCACCCTACAGCATGCTAGCTTAAAACAGCCACAAAGGTAGGTTTACCCTGGTAACCAGCGCGTTCACGTAGGCAGCTGCCCATGCTGCTGCTTCTGTTTTAGAGAATGGTATTCTCCAGCTGCGTGGCGTAACAAAACGCTAGCCATAACCTGGCCTCCAAACAGTAGGGTTACAGGCCTGGCTACCCACTGTTCCGAAGCCTCTGAAGTACGGCCCTGTTCAGAGCTGCTGGAGTTAGGCAGGTCTGCAATTGGCAGGTGTAGGTTTTACTGCTGGCGTTTGAACGACCTCTCTCAAACAAAGTAACGTAACTAACGGCACTGTGCAAAGACAATGTTAGGGAAACCGATTTCTCCCAAGATCGAGGGTAGGTGATGTTCTGATGAGTTACGCTGCTGCTAGATAACCAAAGCTGCCAGTCGCTTAAGGGCATAAAATGTGGAGTCTTAAAGTGAGTAGTTCTAAATAACAGAAACTATTCACGGAAATGAATTCAAGTGAACTCAATCCTGAATACATTGGTTTTGTCTTACAGGAGGGTCCCCCTCATAAATGTGCCTTAATTTTCGCAGATAACAGTGGAATAGACATAATTTTAGGAGTCTTTCCTTTTGTCAGAGAGCTCCTTTCTAGAGGGACAGAGGTAAGTGGTTTTCATTGCGAATTTGCTCTGTAATGGAGCTTTGGTAATTGGTGAAAGGTTTGTTAACTACCTACCAGCAGTACCCTTTACCAGACTGGCTCCTAACAGCTAAATCAGGAACAATCCAAATCCCTGGAACTCCAAAGTCTAACTTTAAGTAGACTCTGAAAGGTAGCAAAGCAGAGCGAGCCTCTGCCAGACCCAAGTTTGCTGAACGGGGGTCTGTAATGCCAGACAACGTGAAATAGCCGGTTAACTGAGGGAGGATGAGGACTGGGCCTCCAGCCTTTCTCTTCGCACTTCCTCTTTTGTAAAATGTCAGGCAATGGTGATTTTAAACAAACAAGCAGCTCTAACACCATACGTGACTGCATTAATTGGTGAACTCTTCCGGCATCTTTACCTCAGGTTATATTGGCTTGTAACTCTGGCCCTGCCCTAAATGATGTCACCTACAGCGAATCCCTGATTGTTACTGAACGGATAGCAGCCATGGATCCGGTTATTCAGTAAGCATATAACCAGTCTTCATTATGTATCGTACAGTACACAGAAGGACAAAGCAAGTTCCTTGTTACATACTTAGTTCATGTTTAACCGTGTTTATTAGCATCTGAAATCTGCAACCTGGAAGTAAGCTAAGGCAGATCATTTACTTTCATTAAGGTGAAAAATTCAGAGATCACATCTTTCTTGAACATCCATAATTATATTTCTTGTCTGTGTCTTCCCTGATAAGCATGTGAGCTACTAAAACGTAAATTTTCTATGTTAAAAAGAATAGAGGAAAATACATCTATTTCACGTATAGAGCAGCCCTGGTAGAGGACACAGAGCTGACTAAGTAATCCTTTTGCTCAAGGAAACATTATGTTTCTTGGTGAAGTCCTAGCAGGAAAAGAAGCCTTTGCAAAGAAGACTTGGATATTCATTGTCGTCTGGCTTATTACCAGACTTGCATGACCCTGTTGAGGTGGCCGTTTAACATTTTTGTCCTTTTTTTTTTTTGAATAAAGATCTGCACTGAGGGAAGAGAAGCTGCTGTTGGTTCAGACAGGTTCGAGTTCTCCGTGTCTAGATCTAAGGTACGTTGGCAAAGTACCAATTTGTTACTTGTCTCCATCAGCTGCAGGACGTTCAGGGACTTGGCTCTGGAGTAGCTCAGCCACCTTTCCTGATACGAATCACTTCCGCAAAACCGTTAAGAGGTGCTTAGTCTGGATTTACAGACCTGTAATACTGATCAAGCCTCAGTAGTTGTTGGACATCTTATTTATCGCGTCTGTGTTCAGCAATGACCCACTGTCGGTTTCACGAGCAGCTTAGTTATGATGTCAAATCCTGCCTGTGGCCAAGAAATCCACTTGACTATAAGAAGCATTTCACGTTGTTAACCTATTTATTTTTTATGAGTTTCTCTACTGAAGACAGAACTTACCTCTGTTTTCTGGGAAATCCCAATTCTGCATGCATTTAATGAAGCTTTTAAAACTATGTTTCAATCTCATTTTCTTTGCTTTAAAGTATTCCTGTTTATTGGCATCAGTAGTTCCACCCACGTTTTATGTAAATGATAAAGCCCTTAGCACAGCCTGGCTTTCATCTGCAGCGTGTGTAAGGATGACTGTTTCTAAAGCAGACCTCTCGTTTCAGCCGCCTGGATAAAGGTTTGGCTGTGCTGGTCAGGGAGCGGAAGACAGACTTGGTTATCATTGAAGGCATGGGCCGTGCCATCCACACGAATTACTACGCGGCTCTGAAGTGCGAGAGCCTCAAGCTTGCTGTTATCAAAAACTCCTGGCTTGCTGATCGTCTCGGAGGGAAAATTTTCAGTGTCATTTTTAAGTATGAAGTGCCATGTAAATGATGTGGATCTGGTCAACTGGGTGAACAGGAGCAGCAGAATGGACTTGCACTAGTTTTACTTTAACTGTAAAGAATGTATTTTTATTACAACAGGGAAAAGAGTTCACAGGAAATTCCGTATTTATATTGTGCTTTTGTGACTTAAAAAGCAACAATATGATCCACTCTATAGTATACACACTCAAATATATATATGTATATCACTCATTGTTTATTTTGGTAAGTGTTTATTTTAATGCTGCAGTATTTGTGATGAAAAGACTTTATTTTTTTGTTCTGTGAGACATTCATATAGAAATATATTTAAATGTCAATGAAACCTTTTTTTATACATATCTGCCTACTCTGCCAGCAACGACATGGCACATACATACCAAATAGTTTTTGAAGTGCTGAGGGAATCTGACATTGCGTTTTCCATGTCAGCTTTTAAGCTTACCTAAAATGTTTCATGCTCTTTGCGGTTAATTTGATTGAAGGACCGATCCACCTTCTAACCTAACAAACATTGCTTAAGCTGTATTTAAAATAGAACTGTCATGACCTGAGAGCGCGTAGCAGATAACTGAACAGCACTAGTTTACCAGCAGTTGGAAGAACTCGTAACTCCTATTGCTTTCACTCTTTGTTCTTGCTAACCGTTGGGTGGGAGGGGAATTCTGCGCCTGTACTAAATTACTTAGCAGTAGTTGGAAGTTGAGTCTCACTAAGTTACCCTCAAAGCGAACGTGTAATGCTTTATTCAGGAGCACCCAGCTATTTTCCTGCCACAGGCATGTTAGTTTCTGTTGCCTTCCGTTATTTAATGCTGGGACTGATGTGAATTAGTCTCTTTGTTCATGCAGTGCAGTTAAAGCCATTTCCAAGTAACTGAATTTGCTTTTTTTTTTCCTCTGTCAGATGTGCAGTACATAAATGGAGTGATTTAACCATGAATTTGCAAACCAGCATGTGCATGCATCAGTCATTCCCGCTCTGAAATGAAAACAGCTTAATTAGAAAACTACTTAATATGCAGCTGAGAACATTCCCCATGAATTTCAGATTCTTCTTTGAGAGCAAGAGAATGAGGCAAAATAGCCATTACTCCCTGCCTCACCTTTGCCTGGTGAACTTGTACTTCGTTTTAATTGACTGATTACCAAGCTTCATGCTCTAGTACTGTTGGATTTCAACTATCAATCTTCTTCCTAAATAATTCTTGATCAGGTTAACTAGGACAGCTAAACAGGGAAACTTGTCCTATGATGGGAAGATGACAAAGGACAAGTCCGTGTCTTGCATTTCTTAAGTTCAGTAGTTCCTTAATTGCATGGTCTCCCCTTCTCGGGTTTTAGGCCACTGCAGAGAATGCAATGAAGTCCTGTATTTTTGGGGTTTATGCAACAGTACTGTCGTTTCTGATTCAGAAATGACCTTCACAGTGACCAGCATCTTCTGCTTAGGAGAGGGGAAGAGTACAGTCTACTGATAACTAAAATGTTTAAGAAGCAGCTGTTCTTGATGAGAACAGTTGGATGAGAGCTTTAATTTTCAAGATCGTACCTCATACTGTGATTAGGAAGCAGAGGCTTCATATTAACCGATCCCAAGTCACTTACTCCTGCAGGCGTTCATGTACTTACATAGTAAACTTCTGAACTAAATACGGATCCACCATCTCAGCCATCTCAACTTTATTTTACCAAGTTGTTAACCTCCCTTATTTTTAACAGTTACACTCTATCCCTTATCAATTTAAATTCTTCCAAGCCTCTTAATTTTCTTCTGTACCCGGCTCCACCACCAATCCAGAAGTGCTCTGTGTGTGTTTGTAATTAGAAAACTAACACGCTAGGCTCGCAGAAAAACATCTGTCTACGGTGACGTAGTTCCTATGACATAGATACCATATAAACCTAATACATGCCCATTCCTTAGGCAAAAAAATTCTTAAGCGTTAGCCCTCCCTGAAGTCTCCTGGCTTTGTCTTGTGTTTTCCTTTATACGTAGACGAGTGCACATTTCTTCTGTGAAAACGGAGCAACAAGATTTCTGAAAAACAAAAGGGGAGGAAACAAGGGGGTGAGTTGTTGTGTCATAGAATCCACCTTTTAAGTGTGCACAACCCCTCCGTTGGAATGGATGGAGAACAGGAACACCAAGGTGCACATTCAGATACTAGTGCAGTTTCATTTACATGTGTTTTCCTGCTTGTCAAATGACTTAAGAATAGCCATACTTGGGAATAAACTTGTTATTGATGATTTACTGTCCTCTGTGCACACTCAGCACATTGCAATGCAGTTTGGCTGCCTAGGAATTACAGTATATGTTTCTACTTAATATTTGGGTGCAGGGTGCATATTTTATTATCATTACCCTGTGCAGGCTACAAAACTATCACGCAGCCCAAGCTATGCCATTTCAGAGCTTTAGAGTAAATACGTAGCATGTCTTCCCCCCTCACCACACCACACCACATTGCTTTCCTTCCTAAAAGCAAGATCACTACGGGAATCCAGCATTGTACACAGCGGAGCACTGGTGCCTCGCTTGTCCATGCTAAGCAGAAGGGATACAGGGAGGCAGGACAGGAGATGACACCCATCACCTACCTTTACATGTCCAGCAGCATGTCTGCTCTTATTTGACAGCTCCACCACAGCTGCAATCACTCCCAGTGCAAGGCCAATTGCAAGAGTAAGGAAGAGCCCACCCAGAGCCTGGGGCTGCAGCGGACTCCATCTGTCTCTACTCTTGTGAAGGCAACTGGTCTCCCACCACTTGTTTCGCAAGTAGTCAAGATCACCTGATTCACGCAGCTTGAGGACAGCAATGGAGAGCTTCTTAGTCCACAGGGATGCTGGCAGCAGTAGAAAGAGAGAGAGAAGGGAGAGATCACAGCCACTGTGATGTTTTTAAGCAATCCGCTGCTATACTACCAAGTGGGGTTAGCCGGGTGCTGCTTCCCAGCTGTCAGCTGGTCATTCTGCAAACAGAATGCAACAGACTAAGCCAAGTGCTTTTCTTAGATAAGAACCATTCCTATCCTATCCATAGAGGTACGATAATACTTGCAGAATAATGACCGAGTGAAGGTACTTTGAGAAATACAAGCAGTCATGCTCCACGAGAGAACAAACTGTCCACCCTGCTAACTGCATTAGGAGCTCTGCGTTACTGGGACCGAGGCAAAACCAAAACAAAACCAAAAAAACCCACGGAAACCAATGACACCCCTGAGAGTTGGAATTTTCTGCACATTACAGTTCAGAGTAAGAATCAGTGAGTGCTAGTGATAATTCATCTACAGAATGAAAACGTTGCATAGCAGGATTACCAATTTGTGCATACCAGATTATTAGCGTTAATGCAGAAAATGTGTGCAAGTTTCAGGACTTGGCTATGCCAGGCTTTTTGCTCTGTCAATCTGCTACTTCAGACCCATGAAATCCAAGGGGAAAAGTGGGACAGAAGTGGTGCACGATGACTAACCTTGGGTAGTGGCAATGCCAAATCCTCTGGCTCCGATAACTTCAGGAGCCCTGATCAAATTGCAGTGCCTGGCAGCTGCAAGGTCTTGAGAGATTGATTCACCGATGAAGGCGTAGTTTGATTCCATCACACGTTGAACTGCTTCCTGGTAAGTTTTGACTAAAACGTGGTCTCGTCTCTTGTCCATATATTCATATATCATCTGATGGATAGGATTCTTGGAGTTCTGCAGCCCAAAAATCCACGTGTCAAACTGAAGTGTAAAACAATCATCCAAAAAAATCTGCATCTATGTGCAATGGTTGCAAAACAATTTGGAGAATAGGAGTGCTTAAACCATTGCCCTTTGAGCCCTCTGTACTGAACACTAGCATAGAGCTAGCACAGATTTCCTCTCTAATGCACAGTGTTACAGGGATACAAGTCTTAAGTATTTCCCACCCCCCCCAAAAACCACCTTTGCAGGCATCCAGTTAATGCATCCAGACATTACCTACGTCAGTCCTTGTGTTCAAGGTACACAAGGATAACCCCTTGTCCTGGTTTCGGCAGGGACAGGAAGGAAATTAACTCTATCCCTGCCGAAACCAGGACACCCCTGAAGACTAGCACCTCTTTCTTAAAAGAGAATACACTATAAAAATATAGTCCTCTGCATGCTTTTCTCTCTGAGAAAAGGTAGAAGAGATGAACAAAACAGATACCAATCACAATATTTGAAGTATTACAGGAAAACTGATGGCATCTACAGTGATGAGGGTGGTGTAAGGACCATTAGGCGTGACTAGACACCTTGGCCCCAGCTTAGCAGTTCTGCGGCACCTGTGTATGTGCACAAGTAGATTCTCTGCACCTTGAAGAAGTAGAAAGTAGAGGAGCCATCCAGTGTCCCAAACTCAAGCTTTCTTTGCTTCACAAGATCTTCAAAAGTCTGGATTGGGAGCTGCTCGCTGCCAGAGCTCAGCAGCGCGGTGAAGTTGGCGATGTAGGCAGCCAGCAAGGCGATGGTGAACAGCCACCAGACGGCAGCGATGACCCGCACAGAGAGCGCTTTGGGCCGGGGGGTGACACCTGCACGACCAGAGGAGCCGATAAAACGTGTGGGAGGTGACATACGGTGAGAGAGAGCCGAAGAACTTTACACCCATGAGCCCGAGTTAAAGACTTCCTTTTAAATAACTGCAATAACAGCTTTGCCAAACTGCAAAACTTGCCCTGCAGCTATTTAATGCACAAGCCTGAGAAGACCTGCTACGGCTGGTTTGAACTGCATCAGTACTGCATGCAGCACGGAGTTGACACGACATCAGTGGCCACAACCAACAACAAAACACTCCGCTCTACAAAGCACCAGTGCAATGGTTGACACTCCCTAGGGCAGTTGTTACAGCAAAAAATACGCATTCCCCAACTGAAGTCAGCCACCTGTACAATTCTGACAAGTCTGTAATCAAAACTCCCCAAACCAGGGGTTTTAGTGTTGCCAAGTGTCCCTGCTGGAACATCTTTTCCCCTCAACAGGATAGCACACCAGAGTTACAGACAGATGGGAGCTGGATACACAATCAGCTTAAAAAAACACACTGCTCCCAGAGCTCCTTCGTTGCAGTCCTCCCAGCTCACCTTGCAGGGCAAGCGCTCCTGCTCCAAACCAGAGGCTATTTAAGAAGGTAAAGTGGTTCTCTTCGTTCTTTGGCTCATTCCATTCACAGGGGCTCAGTCTGTGGAAAAATGACAGGATAAAACCAGACATTCAGGAGGAAAAAAATTTAAATAATCCTGCAGTGTGACTGCAGCAGTGCAGATAGCCTGGAAATGCCCTTTCCCTCCACGGTAGCTCCTCCTTCACCTGAGTTCCAGTTTAACCAGTGCAGAGGAAAGTACTCCTGCTCAATGCCTCAAGTAGTTTGCAACAGTGATGGCTCAGGGGGTCCTGACATGGGTTTGCCAGACACTTTCTTCCTGAGCCATGGCATAATCCAGTCTCCCTGGCACACCTGAGTGGCAATATTGGCTCTGTTCTGCAGTATCAGACTGAAGGCTGCTCCTTGGAGCAAATCCTTACCTGTAAAGATTGTGCATAAAACTAGAAAAGCAGCAGTGGAGCTTCTGTTCAAGACTGCAGCTGCAGAGAGCCTTAGTGCAGCCTAATCAAGAAAGGGGGAGAAAGCTGAATCTCCTGGGAAGGGGGTGGAGTGGTGGCAGAGAGAATCTCTTCCACAAGTCAGTGCAGGGGACAGTGCACGAAAATACACCAGGAGAGAGACCTGCACATAGGAACGTGGTCGTAGTTCAAAACAAACTGATAAAAATGGAAAAAAAGAGCTGAAGTACAAACACACAGTCCTTTTAGCAACCCTAAGTAATCCACATCAAGAGATATTGTGCGCTTCGTGGGAAGATCCTACTCTTAATGCTGTCTTAATCTGACATGACTTAAGCTTTATTAGCCCTGGTTCTGGACCTGTGTAGAAGGTTCCTCAACGCAAAACGCACCCTGGTACTTTCTTTAAAACTGAGATCTCTTCATAGCTGAGAAAGCAGTTGACTTGAGCAAAATCCATGAAACAAATTCATTTATACCTGGCAACAAGAAAGAGGCAGAAGCACGTCAGCACATAAGCAAATAAAAGGCCAGTCCAGGTCTCCTTACTGAAAGGAGCCAGGAAGTGGAAGAAAGACATCTCCTGAGAGACAGTGTCTTTTCGAAGCAAGATTCCAATCCCAGTCTGCAGGAACGGTGTGGTGAAGGAGACCACCTCTTCCCTTGCTGACGTGACTGTCAATGGAGCCACTGCAATGTCTGCTTCCTATAAGATGGAGACAAAAAGTAATCAACCATCCAACCTACCTGAAGATTTCTGACACTCAGATAAAATGCTTCCCAAGCTGAGTGGGCAGATATCTACATGGCAAATCACTTCTCTGTGTCAACAGACGGCTACCATCTTAGACTGTATGCTCCAAGAAATAGGATAGTTTTCCATTTTGCATTGTTCATAGCGGGGTGCTGGTTGGTATCTGGGGCTTCTGGTTTCCTACTACAGCATCGCACACACAAGCTGAGGCTGCGCACCATGAACCACGTTGGTTTTGTTTACCAAAACCAGAAGGCATGTTCCTTTCTTTTTCTGGCTGCAGCATCTACTGACAGCTGGACACAGTACCGAGTTCAGAGGAGCAAAGAAGGTTTAATTCAAATGTTACCAACAGATGACAGAACGCTAGCCATAGGGAATGGCACACAATGGGGTAAGATGTGCATTCAGGTATCTCCTTAAAGAGTCTAAGGGATTACCATTCTGAAAGAGACAAGTTTCACCTAGTGGTTAAGTTCAAGGTAAGTTTTCCTTAAAGCCGTTATCTTTGTTTCATTAGTGAGCTAAAATGTCTGTACAGTCTCTCAGACTACAAAGAAACACCGGGTAGCCTCTGAGACAAGACAAGCACTGCACCAAGAGCACCTTGTTGTAACAATGATTTCCTGCTGTGGTCATTGTCTCCTTGTTCCTTAGTTTCCATATTTGCAGGACAAAACGAACTAAAAGTCTTGCTATTCATCCGTTCTACACAACGGGCAGAATCACTTTAAGTAGCTCAGTCCCTGAGCACATTCTAATGAAGTCCAAGAGCTGCTAGCACTGTTCTTTCCTTCTAGAGCTGCAGTTTGTCAAAAATATAAATTGAAAATTACCTGTCTCAAAATCTCGCCAATCATCCCTGTCCAGTTCCCATTGGAAGAGACGGCACCGTACTGCCCATCTCCTACCACCTTCACCTTGTAGCTGAAGTGAAGCATCGCAGCCAGTGCTTTCAGCAAATCAATGCAGTATCCCTCCAGTTCTGCACTTCTCACCATGACATAAGGATCTTCCTGCATATTGAGGGAAAAATACACAATTACATGCTCCCACAGTCTGCAGTGCAACTGATTGTGAATTAGACCATTTTTTGGGCAAACCTTCCCCAAAGACCTCTATCCACATTATTGGGGGGACAACATTTCCAAACTGGAGAGATATTCACTGTAGTCATGTGCCACCACTAGTCATAGACTACAGCTCCAGCAGGACAGCTGCATTCTGCAAGCCACATCTACCACAGAAGTAAGTGATAATCTCTTCTCAGCCTAAAAGCCCACATACATTTCATCTGGCCCATCAGAGCATCAGATGAGGGTCACATAGCAGTGCAGGACCTGACATCAGAATCAGAAAATCTACTGCTGCAGCTTCTTCTGAGTAGTCCTCCTTGTCTGCTGCATGTGGTAATGCATTTTCTTTTTTTTCATAGCCTGTTTTTAATCCCTGCACATGTGTGATCTTTACATGTTTCCACTGTGGGACAGCAACAACTTACAGGTAACATGACAATCCTTAGGTGTAGCTAAACAGAGTGAAGAGGCCTGGCTGTCCTCCCAGAGCAGTCATTTATAGAAGTGTATGCCCAGTCCATTTTGTGGGCTGACTTTGATACCCCTCAAATCCTCCCATTGCAAACTACAGACAGCTTGCACCTCTACACCACTGAGCCAGTGCTCCAAAAACACCACCTGTGACGAACAGGAATATCAGTGTCAAAGACAGCCCAAAAAAGTGCCTGCAAATATATGGGTGGGAAAAAAAGGCAAAGTATAATTCCAGCTGCCTCCCAGGCACTATCAGTGTTGTGTCACTGCCTTACCAGGATTGTTGTGACAGTCAAAGTTGGAAGACCCTCTTCTCGTCCCCTTGAGTCAGCGCCCTGCAAATCAAAAAATGAAGAAGAAATAATTGGATTTCAATTATTTGTCCCAGACATGGCCCCACTTCGCTAGGGCTTACATTATGTCTTGGGGTGGGTGTCGGGGGTGTGCGCGCATGTATAAAACCAGCTATAAATCTGCCCCTGTATGCTGCAGCAATCTCACCACCACCGTTCCCTAACAGTAATTAATAAATCACAAGCATTTCACTTTATTGCGTGTTGTCAGCATACTTTGTCCAAAAAAATAAATCACTTTAAATGTTGTTACAATTCTTCAGATACCCAGTGCATACACTCTTCCAAAGAGATCAATTCATGTTGCTGACAAAACAGCAGCCAATTAAGATCTCATTAGAGAGCAATTCCAGGAGACACAGAACAGTAGGACACCTGAGGAGGAGGAGGAGAGGAAACGTGGATTCACTTCTGCACGGAATGCTGAATTCAAGAGTACATCTTCCAACCTTACAGAGTCACACAACTCGCGATGATTTCTGATCAGTACTACTTCGGAACAATTCAAGCTTTTACCAGTAAAGCAGTCTAATTCTGTAAGATTTGGTGGTCTTAAGTGTATCCCTTTATTCTAAAATTACACAGTAATGTTACTAGACAGAGTGAGAGAGCGTGTGTGTGTGTGCGCACGCACAGCACAAGATCTGCAAAAGAAGCTCTAGTTCTTCCAGAAGCTGAATGATCCTGTTTCAATTCTCTCTTTGCAATGGAAGGATTTGAGGGATGAGCTTTGTCTTTGAAACTGTCATCAGAAGTTACCTAACACAGAGTGTTCTAGAAGCAAAGTTTTTATTGCCAGGTAAGCCACAATTTGCTCTTAGATAAAAGCAAAAAAGTCACATTTCTTTTCAGGTCTGTTTAAAATATTTATGTCTACAGAACAAAAAGGTGAATAAAACAAAAGACCAAAAAATCCTGGCCTGTGCCTCTCACTTGGCTTCACCCACTAGTTATTGAAGGTTTCAAAGTGGTTCTTTAAAAAATCTCTACAACATACTACAACTTTTGTAAATATACCAGAAGAGTATTTTATTGGGCAAAAGTTGCAGGGTTTCGGTAGCAGGAGGGTGGGTAGGGGTGGCCTCTGCAGGAGGGCATGAACTGCCCAGTGCTGGACACAGCTGTTTCAAGCTGGCTTAGAAATGGACAAAACAGACCTACAGTGCACCAAAACTGAATGAATCGGACAAGTTTATGGTGCCTATGCAAAAACTTCTTTAAGAAAGGGTGGTAACCACTGGATGAGGGACAAGGCTAGAGCAGGAAGAGACACGAAAGACAATGTCAGGTCAGGAGAGTTGCCCAAGCAGGGGGAAAGGAGAAGAAAGCTACCAGAGCAGGAGGGACAGCAGAGTGGGAGAAAGGCCAAAGAAGAAGAGCCGCCCCAAGAAGGGACAGGGAGGAGATGCAGGAGGAGGTACAACTGTAACGGGGCTGCAGTCAGTGGAGGAACCTGCACAGAAGCAATTGAGTAGGAACCACAAAACACTGACCCCAATCCTCCTGTGCTGCTTTGCTGCCTCATCAGAGGGACTGAGTATAAAATGTGTGCAGTGAGGGGACTGGAGACCAGGGAGAGGGGAGGACAAGAGGGCAGTTGAGATGTGTTTCTTTGGGATTTGATTTTTTTGTTTGTGTTTATTTCTCAATGCTAGAATCAACAATTGGAGGTTTATGCTAATTGAAACTGATTTAAATTCCACAAGTTTCCTAAAAACTCTCTTTTAGGCACGGGACAGGCATCCAGCATGCTTTGAGATTGAGAAACGAGCCGAGGTGACAAATTCTGTCTCTACCTACGCCATTTGGACAATTAATTTCATTTCCTAATGCTACCATAACCAACTCTCCCACCATTTTTGATTGGAAAGTCTTTAGAACAAATACTGTCCTGCACTATGTGAGTATATACACGTTCTAGCAGGTTAGATTTTAAGTGACATTTGCCATCTTCTAAAGCCTGAGGAATTACATCGCACGCAGACCCGTTTTACGTTAAGTGGAAACTTTTGGAAATAAAACACACAAGAACTAATAAAGGTGTATCTGCATGTTCATATGTGTCTGAATTTTCTTCGATGTTAAGAAGTATAGAAAGATCGTAAGTGATGCAATGATTCTGAGGTTTAAATTCTATAAGCCATGAAGACAGGACTATAGGCAGGTTCTTCCCTGGGGCATGACTGAATTTTGAATTCTGGACAAAAGATTGAGTAAAAAAAAAGCATAGACACACAGACAGACTTAGAAATGGCCATCACTAGCCACAAAAAGTATATTTAAAATAATAACTCCTCACAGATTAAAAGCATTGCACACTATGACCACATCTATTTCTGGATTTAAAATGTAAGACTTTTGCACATATGCCTTTATAGGTAGCTCTGCACCAATGAACTTAAACATACCTTACCCACAGCATCATCATTCCTTGCAGTTCCTGAAAAAAAAAAAAAAACCAACAAAATCAACTTCTTGCAGGCCTTATATTTACAGCTCCTTAAAAATGAAGTTTCATACCCTCATTTCATATTGCACTTAAATAAACAGAATGATTATCCTTGACTCACAAGCTCACAGTGCAGTTGACTTGCAGCAGTTTTGTCAAGTTTGTTTCCTCATTCACAGCACAGTATTACTGTGAAACAAACAGAAGCAGAAATAGACACAGCCAGATTCAGGCTGTAGAAGGTTCTAATTGTAACTTAATGATTATGACTGTCACTCACACACTGAGGAATGGATTCTGCAGAATCCATTGCCTTATTTCCTTATTGCCCTCCCTGACAAGGTGAAAAGCCATCTCTCCTGCTACTTTGCACAACTAAGATTTCCCCATAAATCCTGCAAAACCTTGTCTATACCCCTAAGGAAAAGCCCTGTAAACAACCAAAAGTTCATCGCCACTAAGTTCCAAGACACGAGGTTTTCTTACTCTTCCCTTCCCCTCTTAATTATAGGTTCCTACTGTCAAAGAAGCCAAAGGGGTTGCAACCACTAGGGTAGAAACCCTTCTCCACCACGTCCTACTCTGTTCCCCCCTCAAATTATAAGCACCCTGACTCTTCATTCCTGTGAAAATTAAAACCTCCAAAAGGGCCATGACCAAAACCAGGAACCAACAGCAACAGCGCTAAAGAAAAAGGGACCAGGAAACCTGTCTTGTTTTGCCGGTTCTCTGTATCCCATCGAGGAATAGAGAGTAAGGGAAGTACATAAAATTGACAGTACTGAGATCGAGAGCCAGTGCAACCCTGTAGACTGCATTGGAGTGAACACCAATGCATTTGATGTCAAATCGTCAAATCCGCTGTTGACCTTTTCTGTATTACTTCTCCTTCCTATGCCTCAGTTTCCCATTTGTAAAACAAAGGTAACGATACTCCCTTCTTTGCTAAAAACACCAAGATCCACCTGTAAAAATACTATTATTGTGGTTAATCATGCTTCTGGGTTCTACAAGTCCTGTTAAATTATTTGATCCACAACCTCTCTTTTCATAATACTCAGGAGAATACCTCAATCCCACCCCAGCTGCAAGACAGCTAAACTACAACAATTGAGATGCTGAATTAAACCCACAATTGTGTCAATATATGACTCATTAATTGCCCAGGATGTTTTTTCTAGAATGTGCACAGCATTGCTCCTTGGAATCAAAGAATTCACAGTGCAAAAGCCAAAAATCCCTCAAGATAAAACAAAAAATTTAGGGTGTTTTCACTCTTTCAAGCAAAAGCTGTGAGTTTTTCATTAAATATAACAACATATTCATTCATTATGTATTATTCATTCTTTGGTTTTGCATTTTCTGGCCTTGTGCTGAACTCTACATTATTGTAAAACAAAACCTGCTTTTTCCCTCTCCACTACAGTTCTCCATGGGAGCTGGAAATCTTCACAAAGGAGTTCTCTTGTCTCCCTTTAGAAACTCATTAAAGCCAGTAAAAGCTTTTTGAGCCTCCTTTTTGAAGACCTGCTAGGGTTTCTTGGAAGAAAACAGTTTGTACTGAGAGATTCAGCTCCCCCACAGTGGCACTGGATGCAGCTGTTTAAAGCCCCATTGTAAGAACTCCTGAAAGGACCATAAGTAATCAAGTTGCAGCACTAACTCAAAGTTCATTGCAGTGACACTTCTCAGAAGCCAAGTCCTCATTGTGAGAATCCTTTGTGAGAGTCTACAAAAACATAAGACAAAGAAAAGAAGCTCATCCCTCCACTCTTGTTCCCCGAAGGCTGGTGGCTGCAGGAAATAACTGGTTGCAAAAATCAGCCTTGTCCTTACCCCTTCTATTCTGAGCAGGCCCAGCCTTCTAATGGGAGATGAACCCCTGCTTAGCTTCAATCATAGAATGGTTCGGCTTTGAAGGGACCTTAAAGATCATCTAGTTCCAACCCCCCGCGCGGGGGCGGGCCCCCCTGCCACTAGACCAGGTGGCTCAAAGCCCCGTCCAACCTGGCCTTGAACACTTCCAGGGATGGGGCATCCACAGCTTCTCTGGGCAACCTGTGCCAGTGCCTCACCACCCTCATAGTGAAGGATTTCTTCCTTATATCTAGTCTAAATCTACCCTCTTTCAGTTTAAAGCCATTACCCCTTGTCCTATCACTACATGCCCTTGTAAAAAGTCCCTCTCCAGCTTTCTTGTAGGCCCCCTTCAGGTACTGGAAGGCTGCTCTGAAGTTTCCTCAGAGCCTTCTCTTCTCCAGGCTGAACAACCCCAACTCTCTCAGCCTGTCTTCAGAGGAGAGGGGCTCCAGCCCTCCGATTGTCTTCGTGGCCCTCCTCTGGACTCGATCCAACAGGTCCCTGTCTTTCTTATGTTGGGAGCCCCAGAGCTGAATGCAGTACTCCAGGTGGGGTCTCACGAGAGCAGAGTAGACAGGGGAGAATCATCTCCCCCGACCTGCTGGTCACGCTTCTTCTGATGCAGCCCAGGATACAGTTGACTTTCTGGGCTGCAAGTGCACGTTGCCGGGTCACGTTGAAAAAGCTTGTAGCACTGTTAAGAACTGGCCACCTCACCCCAATTTTCTGCCTCATCCTCCCTCTCTAGGCTAGTACTCTTGTCTTTGCATCCTTTGCCAGCATTTCCCCTTTTGCAGCTTGTGACCAGGAGAGAGAGCTGAACTAAAAGATGAGGCGATGGGTCAGGTGGATTACAGTTTTGGAGTACACTGGGACACACAGGATGAGAGAATTCTCAGTATGAGAGAATTTGACCATCATCACAGAAGCAAATGGCTGCAGTATCTGTAACCTGAGGTGAACTGCTGCTACCATAGCTATGCAATTACCAGCTCTGGGTAGATAGGAGATGGGTGTGTGAGATGGACAGGAGAGACCGCAGAGGAAGTGAAGTTGCTCTCCCAACCCTCTAAACAGAGAACCGATTTTTATCTCCCAGTAATTTTGCAAGGTCAAGCTACTCCTTAGCCTGAGTCTGGACTCCAAAAAGCCACAATAAGATCAAAACAATAGCATTGTTGTTCAGTTGCAAAAGCAAGCTTCCCAGCTCCTCACACTGAAAGCAAAGTGTGATCCAACTGGCTGAGCACTGTGAAGAAGTCCCTGGCAGGCTCCTACTATGGTCTCTTAGGAACTTCAGAGGGAATGTAGCATTACCCTTTGCCTACAAGAAGTATGGGGACTCACAGAGCTGACAACTTCAATGCACTAAATCCCCTCTTCTTCCCAAAACGTGCCGCGAGCAGAGGGGCTAAACAAGTAACATGCAAAACATTACTCACAGAAGAACAAGTTAATCAGCGTATCTTGCTGCAATTCAAGGGACCATAGACTCAAAGAAGTGCAGCTTTAACCACAATAATGGTGTTCAAGGACAACTAACCACCCTTGTTCTAGGCTTTTTCATCTTCCCTGATCTCTGGGAAATCATCTGATTTGCAACCGTAGCAGCAAAGACACTTAGTAGCAGCACTCATAACATGACAAAGTCACAATCACAAGCTGTAACAACAAGGTAGGCCCTGGTGATGTCTTAATAACCAATTCAAAAGCGAGTTCTTAGATTAAGACAAAATCCTGCAAGCACTAGCAGTTAAAGACTGAAAGAATTAACACACTGTAAAGAACAACAAAACCAGATTTGGATGCAGCCAGCATTTTTGGATCATTTTTCTCACCTGTCTGGCTTGATTCTCTCAGGAGCAGCATGGTTGTAATCACACAGAACATGAAGTGAAGACCTTTGTCCATTGGAGCAGAAATATCTACTGTCTAAAGGAAACTTCCTGCTAGAGATGAAAGGCAAGTAGTTAAAGCTGGTTTTACAGTTCCTCATTGCTGGGTTAATCCCTGGTTACAGGATTTTCTGTACCTCATTCTGAAGAGTCCCAATTCAAACAAAGGTCTCCAGGTGAAAACACAGTCACTTCTGAGACCAGCCATAACAAATACTAGAGAAAAGATTCTGGTGAACACTTCACTGCACCAAAAAGGATGTGACAAACCTATAAAGTGGATTTATCCCCTGGTTGTTGCACTGGTCCTCTTCCAGCCAGCTCTCCACAAAGGAGATGCATGCCACAATCAGCGTGCAGGCTGTGGAGAGAGGCAGCTGTAGGTGTGTGCAGTAACAAGGGGCTGGAAGAGGCACGCACCCATGGGTTCGCAGGGAAAGGAAAGGAAGCAACTGAAGTGGACTGCTCCTGCGTACTAGGCCCTTACGCTCTGAGAAATGGGAAGGTGCTATTAAAGAAATTTTAGTAGCCAGTTGAGGCACTAATAGAACAGCCTCCTCCAGGAGGTTCTCATCTGGGGGGCTTAAAAGCAAAACCTTAATGTCACTTTCCATTTGGGCTGCAGAAAACCAAGGTGTTTATTTCATTTGCACCAAAATGATCTGAAACAAAGCTGTTTCACCCTGCATCAAGAGACATGAGAAATTGTTTCTGAAGCCCTCTTTTGTCTCAATCTCCTACTCTTAACTGAATAAGGGGTAGGGGGGAGGAGGGTGAAAACCAGCATATTTTATTAACTTTTTCATTTCAAACTCTGCAACAAAATTTCTGCATGGCTTAAAATAATTGTACATTTGCATTCTAAAAGAGCAACAGAACTATGAAAAACAATCAATGCCAGGTTATATCAAGTCTCAAGCTGCTGCAGTATTTTTGATTGCATTTGTCGTCATAGTGTCAAACAAGGTTCAGGACACCATTACACCAGAAACTATAAAAACAGTATTAAAAATGCCCAAGAAAACTTACCATTTAGGAGACTACGTAGGCAAAAAAAAATCCTACATACGGTATTACTTGCTTCTGACTGATGCTCAGAAAACACTGGTTTCAGTTAATCTTACCTCATCAACTTTTATGAAATTTTCCCCAAACCTGTACTCCTCTGAAAACTCTTGACATTACAGCTCAGTAGTTTCCCTCACTCATTTTCTCTACATTTTTCACCTAACAAGAGAGGTGAATGAAATTTACACAGAGGATTCTTCCTGGGTTAAATTTAAATGCTGTCTTTTTTGTTGTTGTTGTAAAAAATACTTCAAAATGGGAATGTTTTGATCCTTGTGAAAGGATCAAAGGAGAGGACTGACATTTGAGTTATGGATCAGCCTACATTTTCTAAAAAGTAATTATAGAATAGAGACAAAGTGGTAGCTACTGTTAGCTGTTGCCAGAGCAGCACATGAACTGAACAGCTAAATCACCCACCAGGGCACATAATGGAAAAGCAGCAGTAGTCTTCAGGTTGAGCCAGTGAGGAACCGCGGTTTTCTTGGTAGATTTAACCTGTAGATTACTGCTACTTTTTCCTTACAATTTGGTACATACTACAAAATGATCTTTATTTCTAGTGGCCTCCTTCAAAGCTAATGAGAGCTGGTAATACATTGCTTGCATCACCTTGAAAAGAAAGTGTTCTTAACACACTGGCTGCTGACTGTCTAAAAGAACAAATAGAGTGTAAATATGTGCAAAAAAGAATTTTTGCAAAGGCTAATACACTTTCCTAGCTCTAATTTAGTACTAGAGTAATTTAAGGACAAACGGAATCAGTTAGAGAGAATAATGGGAGGGCAGAGGGGTTTAGTGCCTCCCAGTGTGTAAGAATTCCTTAGATACCGCTTAAATTAACCATTGCAATATCCATTCACCATCTACCTGAGGAGGTACTACAAAGTTTTCTCATGCTGGCTTTACAGCAAAACAAACTAAGGATTAAAAAAGTTACTTTGCTAGAATCAGCTCTCATTCCTCAGAAGGTTTTCAGTCTTTCAAAATGTAAATAAAAAAAGACAACATTACTCCTCAACCAGTCTTCTGTATGCAGTGCTGAAGGAAGGCGTCAGTATTAAGACAGCAGTGGAAAAGATGAACAACCATCAGCTAGGAAGGTGACAGCCTGTTGCACACAGGCTTTGATCCTCGTCATCTAGAACAAGAACAGCAGTGATTGAAGGCAGTATCTCACTTACAGCAATTCCTTTAGCCTCTCCTAGTTCCGTTTGTCTGACTGGGTACTAGCAGAAGCAACTCGATGAACAGGCACAATGCAACTGCTGGAACACTGAATGCTCACAGGCATTCAACACTATTATAAAGATGAAAGAGAGGGAGGAGCCAGGCTGAGGGGCTTCTGCAGAACATGCCAGCTCGTACTGCAGACTCTAGGGGCACCTTGGGTTTTGGGAAAGAGAGAAGGAGACTACACCCAGCAAAAAGACAATGTTTGGAAGCAGTTTGGTCCAGCAGCTGAATACTACATTGAGACTCAGAAAACACTATTACTGGCCTGCTGCGTGGTCCTGTAAAAGCCCTCTCTGTTTAGAATAGTGTTCTAAACTGTGCCCGTTTCTCCTGTTTATTGATAGCGTAAGCTGCTCAAGACTTTCTCCACTCTGCGACTGTCTCAGGAGATCAGCTGGGGGACTCACGTATAGCACCAAAAAACCCCCAAACCATTACATACATCTAGTACTTCCTCGCGATGACTAGACAGCTGAAGGAAGGCCTGAGCTTCAAGGTAAACCATTAAATTCCTCTCTGGGCAGCACAGTTCTGTTTAATACACAGGCACAGAAGTGAAATTCCTGTCCCCTTCATCCTTCCAGTTACTAGTTTCATTTCAAAAGTGAGCTAAGTACAATGCTGCCAAATGGCTGATTCTGTTGGGCCAGGTCATTTATTGATACACGCATCACGGCACTGTAATAACAAAGAAGTACCTTCACAGGAATTCAGCAGAGTAAACTATTACAACTCATCCTGCAGGGGAGTTGGAACTTGTCCACACTTCAGTAAGAAACAAAAATTTACACCCTACTTAATTTTAAGCACTGTTCAAGATGGAAAACTCTCCAGCAGCTTGCACATCTTGGCCTTCTTCCCTAAGCTTTTTCTATAATGCCTCTGAGTAAATCAATTATGAAACATCAACACAGCTTGCCTTCTGCAGAGTCAAAAATTGCTTACCTTTCAATTAAAAATGCTTAGAAGACTGCATTTGGTGAAGCTTGCCCTAACAGAGTTCAAGGGCTTGACTCATAGCTCACTGCAATTAAGGGGAGTCCTTAGATCACTTAATGCACTTCAGACCCCAGATGGTGTAAATCACTCGTGCAATATAAATTATGGCAAGATGCTAAGATATGTTATAAATAATAATTACATCCTCTCTATAGGACAAAAGAGAAAAAGAATCCAGAAAGATCTATTCACCTTGAATTTCTCTCAAAGGCTTTGACCTGTTTACAGATTCATTTCCAGCTGCTATCTTTAGTAGTTTGAATGCGATTTGTTCTTCACATTCTTACCTGATAGCTATGTCCTAGAGATTTTGGCAAAGGGCTGCATTTAGGGGGAAGTTAGCAAAAATCAGATAGGCTGAGGTTTCCAGCTGCTTTTCAGGAATATTTTCTAGGCTTTAAAAAGATGCACATTATGGTATGTGATTTCTCACAGCTGGCAGCTAATGAGGGCTGATAAGCTCAACTACAAGCAGCTGAAAGCATCTCAGCACAGACAAAATCAGATTTTAAAGACAATCAAATGTTCATCATCAGCGTTCTTAAACACTAAGTTGGAGGAATACAGACCATAAATCCCAAGTCCAGCCATGTATGATACACTGTTTGTAATTTGGAAACTTCAGACTTCTAATCTTACAGTTTAATGAACTGAAAAACACATACAACAAGAGTCTGAGGCCTCACAGGAAGAGCTCTGGACAAGGGAATACTTGCTG